>NC_065449.1:26888558-27201463 GCF_917563875.1 Diabrotica virgifera virgifera | reverse complement strand
AAACCCTGTTCTTCTCCTTAAACTTTAATAAGTCCTGTGGCCTCAACGAAGGCCAACAGTTTTCTTATTGGTAGATTTAGGATCTCTTTTGGTTCAAACCTCATTTGACCAGTGAATTTCTGCCTTACACCACCTAGCACACTGCAATGGCATAGTATGTGTATGGCAGTCTCTTCTTCCATTTCGCACTTTCTGCACCATGGTTCATTCACCTTACCTAGTTTGTATAGGTGATTTCTTAAACGGGAATGTTCAGTCACCATTTCAGTGGCCGTTTTGATCTCTCGTTTATTGAGGTTCAACAAACTGTTCGAGAGTTTTTTATCAATATTCTTGATTATTTTTTTAGTCTGGATTTGCCCTTGAGTGGTTCTCCATTTATTTTGATGATTCCTTATCAGCCATTTCTGAACCTTGTTTTTCATAGCATCGTAAGTGATGCCACAGAAAGGTTCTGGGCCTTCAAACTTCAAAAGTTTCTCTTAAGCCTTGTTTCGCTAACATATCTGCTCGTTCGTTCCCATGCCCCTTTCATGACCCGGCACCCATATTAAAGACACTTTATTGTCTTTTTCCAGGTTATTGAGGAAAGTATAGGTACTGTACAAACTACTAAATTATGTTAAACAAACGTTTCTGGCTATTACCAGAGGCGTACGACGGGGAAAAGTGAATGGTTGACCCTTTCCAAATTCTACGCCACTGGCGGAATTGCTATTTTTCGTATTGTGTCGCTTCATTTTTAATTTCAAATTTCGAAAACTAATCATTTTATCGTTACGAATGAAGAGTATATTATTTACATAAAAATTATTGGAAAATCAAAAAATTACACTAAAATAGCAATTTCGTCAGTGGCGTAGAATTTAGGAAGGGTCAACCAGCCACTATCCCCTGTCGTATGCCTCTGGTAGTAGCTTGAAACGTGTATTTATCTTAATTTAGTAGGGTGTACAGTACCTACACTTTCTGCCAAGTATGATGAGGATACGCCAAATAGTTTTAAAGTACTGGGTACAAATAATTCTTAAATTTTAATCATATGAATCATATCAAAAATTAATCAAAATAACGGTGCCGTTTCATATTTAACTTCAAATATCTCAAAAACTAATGACTTTATCGTTACCATTGAAGAGTATATTATTTAAGTAGAAAGTATTGGAGAATCTAAAAATGGCACTAAAATAGTAATTCCTCCAGTAGCGTAGAATTTGATAAGTGTCAACCATTCACTATCCCTGTCGTACGCCTCTGGTAGTAGCTAGAAACCTTTTCTTTATCATAATTTAGTAGGGTGTATAGTCCACGTGGTGAGACCGCTGCCGTCTGAAAAAATTTCTGATTCGGTTTCTTTGTGGATTCCTATTAAAAAATGACCGCTTTAAACAAACTTGAAAGGTGCCGGGCGGAATTTTTGGGCAGAAATTTTTTAAACAATTTTTTTAAACAAATACAAAAGATCATGTTTTTTGTACATATATTTTTAGATTTTCTGGGTCATTCTAAACAAGAAAGGTATCTTGTATTTTTTCTTAAAAATTGATAGTTTTCGAGTTATATGCGATTTAAAATCTAAAAAATGCGAAAATACGCATTTTTGAGGCTTAAAAACTCATATTTAGATTAATACATTTTAAAAATCTCCTATTTTCCTCCAAAAACTATTTTTTTCTAGATTCTTTGGGGTATTCTAAATAAAATAAGTTTCTTGACATTTTTCTTAAAAGTTAATAGTTTTAAAGTTATAAGCGATTTAACATCTCAAAAATGCCAAAAAACGCATTTTCGGATTTTAAATAACTTTAAAACTGTTAACTTTTGAGAAAAACGTCAAGAAACTTATTTTATTTAGAATATCCCAAAGAATCTTGAAAAAATATCTTTCGGAGGAAAATTGAAGAATTTTGAAATTGAGCGCGCCGCACCGGCAAATAAATCGGATGAACATGCATATCTAATAATTAAAAAACAACGGTTTAAATTAAGTTTAAACGCAATCACTTTTAAGAATCTTGAAGCTGAATGTTTAAACTTCAATTTAAGTATCTGGCAACCTCAAAAATACTAATTTAAATATGAGTTTTTAGGCCTCGAAAATGCGTATTTTCGCATTTTTTAGATTTTAAATCGCTTGTAACTCGAAAACTATCAATTTTTAGAATAGATTTAGTTCCAATAAGGAACCACATTTTATTTAAGAGTTTTAGGTTAAATTTTCGTATTTTATGCTAAGGTTTCTCCAGTTACTATATGGACAATTATTAATGAAACACCCTGTATACGTGAAGGCACATATTTACTTTAATCTTTCACTTACAGCTTCCCAAGATGTTTCTAGCAATCTTAGTCTTTTGTGAATCATCTGTTGAGCTCTATATTATTTGGGTACATACTTACTCCACGTTAGACTGTTTGGGTTTGGTTTTTAGAACTAGTCGTATTTTCCTAAATGTTCAGAGCCGGTTTCGTTTTATTTTGTTTCAGTAATAACTGCCATTTTATATCTATTTTGAGTTTGGTTAATTCATGTAAGATTTCAATTAAGTTTTTTGATATACCTACCTTGAACGTTCCATGTATTATACCTAACACAAAATGGGGTCGTTTCCGAAGCTAATGGCGCCTTTGTTATTCCATCCTATTCCGAGGCATGTGATTGCGTATTTTAACATTTTTTATTTTTTACAAATACTGAGGCGTTAGCCCAATGCCTTAACCCTCCAATCTAGGGAACAATTAAGGAGTTTGGATCCGAGTCTTCTTCTCCTAGACAACAACATAATATCGTCGCCTTAATACTATAACTTAATAACTTAAAATTAGTAGTTCTGAGATGAACGGGTTTGAAGATTTTAAAGATATTTGTGATGCTACCTTGATGTTGGTAAATACGGGATTCACTCTGCAGTTTTAAAATACTGTTCCTTAACTTTTTGGCTAGGTACTGATTTATTTAGGAATACGGTGCAAATTTGTTTTCCAATATGGAAAATAACATGAAAAATTAAAGTTATCAACTTTTAGCACTACCACAATGTCAACATTTTAGTCTAAGAGCTAGTGAACCCCCCGACTAACGGTCGTCCTGTAAGGCTAGAAATTTTTCTAGTGATAATTCATAGCACACCAAGGCTAAAAACCATGACCTGGCAGGCATCAGCGGTGCACGTGTATCTACCAGGTGAATCGAAAAGTGCAAATTTAGGGGGTAAAATAAACTTTCTTGTGTAAGGTTTAAATTTAAGTATGTGTTTGAGTAAGTCATTTAGAAGAAATATGTACAATGACAGGCGATTCTGAAGAGCATAAGACCTTGCCAGGCGAGGGGAAAGATTAGGGTTTTTTCCTAAAATTATTCTTTTTGCATCGAACAAATTTTTTTAGGTTTTTTGAATCATTCCAAACAGAAAAGGTCTTTAGTGATTTTTCTCTTAAGTTAATAGTTTTTGTGATATAAGCGTTTAAAAATTTTTAAAATTGCGAAATCGGCCATTTTTAACCCTAAATCGGACATTTATCTAAAAATTTCAATGTTGCCAAGGTACGTAGATATTCTTTGAACATTGATTGATGAAATCCCGAAGAGTTTTTTGCAATAAAATATCGAAAACCTCTTTGTTTTTTTAATTGCTAATCAAGCGGGCGCGACACTGTAGTATAAAGTGAGGACATTTGAATTTGCATAAATTCATTATCTCGAAAATGGGCAAATTTCAAGAGAAATCCTCAGAGAGCTCGATTTTTATTTTTGAATTAGGACTTTTTGGCATATATAATACTAGTGACGTCATCCATCTGGGCGTGATGACGTAATCGATGATTTTTTTAAATAAGAGTAGGGGTTGTGTGATAGCTCATTTGAAAGGTTATTTAATTCTCTATTCAGTAATATAAACATTAACATAATTATTTATACACGGTGTACAAAAAAAATTTTCTTCTATTTGTCAAATTTAATCAAATTAATTTAATAAAAAAAAAATTTTGTACACCCTGTATAAATAATTATGTTAATGTTTATATTAGTGAATAGAGAATTAAATAACCTTTCATATGAGCTATCACACAACCCCTACTCTCATTTAAAAAAATCATCGATTACGTCATCACGCTCATATGGATGACGTCACTAGTATTATATATATGCCAAAAAGTCCTAATTTAAAAATAAAAATCGACCTGTCTAAGGATTTCTCTTGAAATTTGCCCAATCTCGAGATAATGAATTTATGCCAACTCAAACGTCCTCACTTATACTACAGTGTCGCGCCCGCTTGATTAGCAATTAAAAAACAAAGGCGTTTCCGATATTGTATTGCAAAAAACTTTTTGGGATTTCATCAATCAATGTTTAAAGAATATCTACTTACTTTGGCAACTTTGAAATTTTTAGATAAATGTCCGATTTAGGGTTAAAAATGGCCGATTTCGCAATTTTCAAAATTTTTAATCGCTTATATAACAAAAACTATTAACCTAAGAGAAAAATCACTTAAGAACTTTTCTGTTTGGAAAGATTCAAAAAATCTAAAAAAAAATTGTTCGATGCAAGAAGAATAATTTTAGGAAAAACCCCTAATCTTTCCCCCTCGCCTGGCAAGGTCTTATGCTCTTCAGAATCGCCTGTCATTGTACAAATTTCTTCTAAATGACTTACTCAAACACATACTTAAATTTAAACCTTACAGGAGAAAGTTTATTTTACCCCCTAAATTTGCACTTTTCGATTCACCTGGTAGATACACGTGCACGGCTGATGCCTGCCAGGTCATGGTTTTAGCCTTTGTGTGCTATGAATTATCACTATAAGAATTTCTAGCCTTACAGGAAGACCGTTAGTCGGAGGGTTCACTAGCTCTTAGACTATTTGGTAATGTCGCATGTCGTGCCAAGTTGCATCTAAGTGAACTTTTTAACAAAACTAATATTTTAAGCATTATTTTGGTGAAAATAAGCCTCCTGCCATGGGGGTTGCCAGACCTGCTAACAATTCTCGAATTTTTCCATTAACATGAACCGAATAAACAGATAGCAATTACATGGTAAGCTCAATAGTTTCAGATAAACACGTGCTACAACTAGTTAACTAGAGTTAGCTAGTTGTAGCATTCAGTCTATGTCGTATTCACGATTATTTCGATTAAACAATAGCTTGATAACTTATCTTGTCAAATTTTAGCACTGAATATTAGTGACATTTGAGTTTTATCAACTTTCGTCAATTATAAATAGATACTTAACCCGCTTGGAGCGAGTTATCCAGTTTTTACACAATATGGAGGCAAATAAAATACATCTTGTGAACTAGTTATCTCAAAAACGTCAATTTTGGAGTTATCAAGTTATAGTACTAAGGCGACGATAATATATTGTTGCTTATAGTTTTACTATGAAATTGCCCTAATGCTTAGCTTGCAACCATGTGTATCGTTTCATTAACATTATGGAACATTTCCTCCATGTCTTCATAGCCGTTTTCTTGTAATTTTTAGTACAGTTTTTTTCTAATATAATATTGGTGCACCATTTTCATCCAGACTCAAGTTCAGTTTAACTATTTGGATATCTTTATCTCTCATAGTTCATTCACCTTCTCTGTTAATGTGTTGGAGTATGATTCTGAATAAGATTTTTTTAACATGTGACTCATTAGACTAATTAATCTAAATTGGTACCATTTGTTGGATTTATTTTTTATATAGACATAGAAATGACAATATAAATAAACAATATCGCCTGAATTATTAATCTTTAGCATAAATACTGCTGGTATCATAAGTAATGTTTAAGTTTTAATTAAACTTTTGTTTATTAACTTCATCACTTCTCTCTATATTTTGTTTAGTTCCTACTACTTTTTATGTCTTAATGTTTTTAAATGTCCTTTTTTGGTTCTGTTTACTTTATTTTTGCTTATCCTAGCCCTTCTTGATATGTCTTTACTTCTTAATAACTTCATTAGAGCAAAGATACAACGATTACCAGCCATAATCCTTGCGTAAATTTTAGATTTCTTCCTTTATATTTGGTTTCCTGGTGAATATCCTTCCTAGGTGCTAGCGGTGGTGCTAGTATCTTTCTATTTCTTCGAATTTATATATTTTTACTTCTATGATTATTGTCAGTCAGTGGCGGATCTAGATCCGGATCTTTGTCTTTGGAAAGCAACTTCTAATGAAACACCAAGCAAAAGACATAAAGAAGATAAACATAAAACTACATAAAAGTCATAAATAATAACTTACATGCATCAAGTTCCCTTAATTTTCTTAACTAGTGGTTGGGTTGAATTTGTCTGTCTTTGGTTTAAGTTTCATGTCAGCTAATATATTTTTATGTTTCAACAATTTTATTCTTTAATTTTGGACTTTGTTGTAGGGCAGAATTTCGCCTAATCCTCCCGTGGATCCATCACTGTTGTCAGGTATTGTCCTTGTATGTATTCCTGCTCTGTCCATTCCATATATTTGGTCTTTTCTTCCTCTATGTATATCCCTTTTTTTTGCTTTCGCTTCTGGTCTTTTTTAGTATTTCTTTTAATTCTTGTTTACTTCTGGCTATCAGTACTATGTTATCAGCGAATGATAGGCATTGATTGGTGCTTTAGCCCACATAACAATGATGTTCGCATCATGTTCTAAGCATATCCTACCAACATTCGTCGAAGTATATCCTTTTTAGTATATGCGTAGTACAAGCATAGCATGTACCATAAAAAACATTCTAAATTTCATGTTCTTTGCATGTGCCTGAAAGAATATTCTTGCACCGAATATACTGAGCACATTCGGGTACGTAGTATCTCGGAATGTTCGTAAAAGTTTATTCTTAGAATATACCTTAATCGAATATTCTTAGTATATGCGTAAGTATATGCAAAAGTATATACTTAACACATACCTACTTGTATATACTTTTAAAATATCTAAAAAATAATATACTGTATGTACGTACGTACCTATAGGAAGAAGAATAATGTGAGCCTATAGATTATCAACTTCGCGTTAAGAATAATTAATAAAATTTATGTATTTTAGTAGGCACTACTGAACTATCTAATTCATTTTTTTTAAACCGTTTTAATTGTATGGTAAAAAGTTTAAAACTTAATTCTATTGTGAAGAAAAATGAGAAATTCTCGTTTCGTTTTCAGTTGAAATGAATATACCATTTTGATTTGAGTTTATACCATAAGTAAAATAATTTTCGGGAATCCGGAAACGGCCATTCATTGTCATTCTGACCCTTGCATTGCATTTTATACCTGCACAAGGGAAGGGGGTAGGTAACAAAAGAGCAAAATATGAAAATAGTTTCCAGTACAGTTATGCATTTATGTCTACGATGTTGCTGTTAGGTAGGACCAAGTATTTCTAGCTACAAGGACTAAAACATTTTTAAGAACATAAAAAGCAGTTTGAAAATAATAAATTCATATTGGTACTTCAATATTTCCTAAATACCTAGTAAGTAAAAGTATGTATAATGTATATAGATACCTATAAATTTTAGTAATTTACATACATATTATAATATATTTGGCCATTATATAAATTATATAAGCAGCATTTTTATTTTGATGTGCACATAATAACTAAATATATTACTTATATTTTATATATAGGCTACTTACCCATATAATATTTATTATACATAGGTACCTATATAACTAACTAAAGTTTATATATTTTATACTTACTTTTTACGTAATATTGTAGAATGTAATAACTACATTCTCATATGCAATTAGAATATGTAAATATAATATATTAGTAGAACCAAAGAATACTAACACACCCTGTGGGTGTGTTAGTATTCTTTGGTAGAACCTATAGGATGAGATTGGGTGATGTTGAAAACATACTTCTGAGAAATACAGCACATCCTTGGAATATTCTTCCCATATACTAAAAATATGTGCGATAGTACATTCTAAGTATATACATAGAAGGTATATAGCACTTCCTTGGAATATTCTTCCCATATACTAAAAATATGTGCGATAGTACATTCTAAGTATATAACTAGAAGGTATATAGCACTTCCTTGGAATATTCTTCCCATATACTAAAATATGTGCGATAGTACATTCTAAGTATATAAATAGAAGGTATATAGCACTTCCTTGGAATATTCTTCCCATATACTAAAAATATGTGCGATAGTACATTCTAAGTATATAACTAGAAGGTATATAGCACTTCCTTGGAATATTCTTCCCATATACTAAAATATGTGCGATAGTACATTCTAAGTATATAAATAGAAGGTTTATAGCACCTCCTTAGAATCTTCTAAAAAGTATGTTCTTGGTATATACTGAAAAGAAGTGCGGTAGTACATTCTAAGTATATACATAGAACGTTTAAGTACTGTAATGTAGTATATACTCAGTATATGCTCTGCACATTCGCAATGGTAATTACGCATATTCTAAGTATATACTTTTTCTGAAAAGTATGTTCTATGAATCTACTAAGAACATGAAATTGTTATGTGGGAGTTGATTCCAGTACAAGTCCAGTTAAGTTGATTCCGGCTTCTCTGATGACAATTTTAAGGAGGATACTGAACAACAGTGACGCCAGTATTTTAAAAGTTTCCGTTTCTTTTCCATTTATTTTAAACCTATTGTTTGTTTTTCTGAGTATCACTTTTATTATTCTTTCTAATATTTCACTAATTACTATTTCAAGTAGGTAGTGCCTTGTATATTTTTTCCGTTTTACACTGTCAAAAGCTTGTTTAAAGTGGATGAATAAAACTACTGTAGATTTCCCATATTCGTAGTTTTTTGTTTGTATTTCAGATAGGAAACTTTGATCTACTGTGCTGTGTCCTCTTCTGAATCCACATTTTCGTATGTTATTATCTATTTTTTTGTGATTTCTTTTATACAGTATGTCTCTGTAAGTTGTATCCATATGTAAAACTTTTTTATTATTAATTTTACGAAAAAAAGTTATTCTTTATAAAAAGCTTTGCATTGTCTAAAACCTAAAATACAACCATCTTATCTCAAATTTTATCAATTTTATACGAATGTCAAAAAATATGAATTTCGCTCAATAGTAAAATACGTTTATTTTTCACAATATCGAAAATTGTTGCTATAAAAAATTATTTAGAATTAAAAACTATATTTCAGTATGTAATTTCATCCTTCTAATTGAAATATTCTGAACTATAAAAATACTTTACTTTTGATATAAATTTATCTTTAGATATACCTCGTATAAAATTGATAAAATTTGATATAAGTTGGTTGTATTTTAGGTTTTAGACCATCCAGAACTTTTTATTAGGAATCACTTTTTTTCGTAAAATTAATAATAAAAGAGTTATCAGAATTGAGATAACTGAAAATAATGTTAGTTATCCATAATTGCATATTAAAATATAGTTTTTAATTCCAAAAAACGTTTCATAATAGCAATTTTCAACATTGTGAAAAACACTACTTTCATAAACATAAACATTCCTAAAATTTGAAATCTGATGGTTGAATCTTGGGTTTTGGACCAAGCAGAACTTTTTATAAAGAATAACTTTTTTATAAAAATAAAATAAAATTTTTATTTTTAATTCAGTTGCAATGCGAAGGCAAAACAATCTTACTTTTCAATTAGAATACGGAGCGCAGTCCAGTCCATTGAATCGCGATTTTCGGCTCTTATTGGAGTCTCATCGGAAAGAACGTAAGCTTGTTCTCCATAACTTTTTTTTTCGTAAAATTAATAATAAAAAAGTTTTCCATATGGATACAACTTACAGGGATATAATGTGTAAATTTTATACAGTGCGCTGAAATAAGTGTTACCCCTCCCTATTAACTTATTTATTTTTGGCACATAAGCAGAACGCTCGGACAGGTCGATTATTAATATAATCAAAGTATATTCTGGCATCAATGTTTCGAACTATACACGATCCCTCTTCAGGTGATAGACATAACTGACATTTTTTTAAATGGGAAAGTACATCAAGTGACACCTCATTGAAAAGCTTTCGAAATAGTGATTACAAAAATGTATAATACTTTAATCCTTTTTGAGAGCGTAGGTGCAAAATTTTGGTCGAATTATTTTTAAATGCATTCATTTTTTTCGAATCCTGAGAAAACTAAGAAGTATTTTCGAAAAATTTAAACGCACAATGAACGATTACATTGTTACGTAGGGCTGAAAGTCCCTTAGAATAAACAAAAAGTTTATTTTGAGTGATATCTTTGAAATTAAAAATCACACTCAATTTTCTCTTTTTTGTCACCCCTGTAACATATTAAAATTCACACTGTAGAAGTTATCAGGAACTTGCAACCCTGGATAATACATACTGTAATCTTTCATTATGTGTTTAAATTTTTCAAAAATACTTATTAGTTTTCTCAGGATTTGAATAAAATGAATCCATTTAAAAATAGTTCGACCGAAGTTTTGCGCCTACACCCTAAAAAAGGATTAAAGTAGAATACATTTTTGTAATCAGTATTTCAAAAGCTTTTAAATGAGGTGTCACATGATGTACTTTCCCATTTTTAAAAAAATCAAAGTTATGCCTGTCACCTGAAGAGGGATCGTGTATAGTTCGAAACATTGATGCCATAATATACTTTGATTATTTTTAAAATCGACCTGTCCGAGCATTTTGCTTATGTGCTAAAAATAAATAAGTTAATAGGGAGGGGTAACACTTATTCCAGCGCACTGTATATTTTTTTTCTCTGATTTTGGCCTTGGTTTAGAACTAGAACCTTTAGCCACGTAATTGTATAACTTATTACTAACTCAGGTGTAACGTGTAGTGTGTGTGTTGAGTAAGTGTCTTGTTACTTTGCAAAGTCGACGTCATTGTCTTTGCAAAGAGACGCTAATTGTATCCGAACGTCTGCGGTCCCTCCGGTAGTATGTGTATATATATATATATATTGTTATATTTCTATTTGATATGAAAATTAAATTTTGATAATTATAAACAAAATTCACTTTAATATAAAATATTTTTAATTTTCTCAACCTCGGGCATATAAATTTAGAACAACCTGTATACAACAAATTGTTATATTTAATTTTAAGAAGTGATTAGAATAAGCGTACGAAACTCGGAACAATGTGCTTAGATAAACAAAGTGAATGACGCGTACCATTATCGTTCTTCTCGGAAGGTCGATCATTAGCCTATGCTAAATAAAACTCAGTGAAATAGATGATAGTTCATTATCGTTTTTCGCGGAAGGTTTCGATCATTAGCCTATGCTAAATAAGACTCATTTGAAAGAGAGAATAGGTCATTAAAATTTGTAAATAGTTAGAAAGTATTTTAGAATGGGAATTAAATATTTTCTTTTGAAATCCATTAAGCATATTTAGAAAGATTAAAAATTGGTTTTGAGGAATATTACGAATGAGAGTTGGTGGTGGAAGATTGATTTGTGAATCTGAAAGGGATATTTAGAAAGTAGGGGAATGGATGACAAAGTGAGAGCAGAATGTTTTGAGCTGTCGAGAAGTGAAGTCGAGTAGTAGACGGTAGTGTTCGAGGAGTGAGAAAGCCGGTGTAGTTCCGTGAGTGTGGAGTATCTATCGTGGAACGAGAAGTAGGCCAGGTCGAGAGTAAAAGAACCTCCTTGAGCCCAGAGTGTCCCGGTAGCTGATAGCAGTTTCGAAAAAGGTAGAACACAGCATCACGACAAAAGCAGGAACGAGAGCTATTCGAGCTAGTTTTTCAAAGGAGAACATCACTGGAAGCCAGGACGAGGTTTGATCGCAGCCAAGGAAAGCAGGAAAGGGTCTTGTGTGAGGACATTTTCAGTTCACCAGGAAAAGGTCAGTCTCATTTGTTTGGACATGAATGTATGGGTTTTTTCGTATTAAATTCCACATAAAAAATTGAATAACATAATCAATAATATCAGAAAAGCTTCATCAAACTTAAATAGAGTTGTTCCTAATAACTCCTAATAGTTAAATGTTAATAAAAACTTTCAATTGAAAACCAAAAGGAAATAAGATTCCCATTTGTAAATGTTATGTTTAAGAATAATAATAAATAGCAAATATTAAGCATTGATTGCCTTTTAAATAAAATAAAAAATATTTTGATTATAATTGTAACCCATATGTGTATTTTTTTTACTCTTTTCTTTTCTATCCCGATTAGGAACCATTAAGAAATATTTAGAAGCCACGGAAGTAAGTAATTAATTTATAATTCGCCCTGAGATTGAAAACATATTGATATGTGATCTGGTTAATTAATTAGATTAGTATTAATACATTGATTAAATTAAGTAACATATAAGAATATTATCTCATATCAATAATCAAGATCACATCAACTGGCGCCCAACGTGGGGCATTGAAAAATATTTCTAGTGGCAAATTTGAAGGATAGAAAGAGTAAAGCCGGTATTTGAAAATTTATATGCCTGTGGTAAAAAGTGAGATACTTACATTGGATAACATAAAATTTTAGATCTCTTTAGGTACAAATTTTGCATAACTGATTTAATATTTTAATTTTACGATATTTACATTTGATATATTTATTGACAATTTATAATATTTGGGTGAGAAAAAGTCGTTTTGGGTAACATACTATTAAAATTTCACATTTGGCGGGGATAGTACTTCTTGAAAACAAATGTCTGTGACAAGAAGCCAAAGCAAAGACAACAAAAAACAAAAAGAACATTCAGATCAAGAGGAAAATTCAGACCAAGAAGATATCTTAAACACAACAATCATGGAAACAGGAAAAAAAGAATTGTCAGAATTAGAAAAGATATTACAACTTATGCAACTCCAGTCACAAAAAATGGATGAAGCAAAACGAACAATGGATAAAAATCAGGAAGAAACATCAAAGAAAATGGATGAAATACAACAAAAATTGGATCAAAAAATGGATGAAACATCAAAGAAAATGGATAAAGTGGATAAAAAAATGGATGAAACACAACAAAAAATGGATGAAACACAACAAAAAATGGATGAAACACAACAAAAATTGGATCAAAAAATGGATGAGACACAACAAAAAATGAAACAAGCAATAGAAGAGAACAACAAGAAAATGGAGGAACGCATAGAAAAGTATGAAGTGAAAATTAAAGATCACATGCAACAACAAGAGACAGAGATTAAAGAAATCAAAAGCAAAATAAATGAGATAACGAATTGCCAGAAAAAAGAAATGGAAAGTTTGGAAAACAAGTTGCAAAACGCTATTCAAGCAGACATAGAAGAAGTGGAAAAAAGAATCACAGAAATAGAAAAACAAGTCACCGAAAACCGGACGCAACAAAATGTCGGAGAAAGAAGAGAAATGGTTATACATAGCACAGATGACGTGAAGATAAGGTTTGGCGGGGATGTAAGAAGATTACACCCAGTGCCGTTCATAAATAGCCTGAAAAAGAAAATACAGCACATCGGAAATTTCGAAACAGCAAAAGAAACTATCAGAAACCATCTCAAAAATGAAGCAAGCCTATGGTTCGATTGCAAAGAAGAAGAATTTGACAGTTGGCAACAATTTGAACAAAAATTTTTGAATTATTTCTGGGGAAAAGTCCAACAATTGGAAATTAACAAGGAATTGCAAAATGGGAAATACAATGATAGGATGGGTATATCAGAAAGGACATATGCATTACAAATTTACTATAACGCAAAACATTTACAATATAATTACTCATCGGAACAATTAGTCGAACTGATTGCAAGACATTTCGAAGAAACGCTGGAAGACCATATCACATTGCAAAACTACAAAGACATAGATAGTTTATGCCAATTCCTACAAATAAGAGAATTACGTGTAAGAGAAACAAAATCAAGAAGGTCGCGAGAAGATTACAGGCCCCGAGAAACACAGGATTACAGAGATAGAAATCAAAATAGGAGGGACTATACAAGACGAGATTTTAATCCCAGAAGGGAAAACGAAAATAGAGACAACGGAAGAGGAAATTATGAACAAAGAAATAGGCAATGGAATGAGGACAGAAATCGAGAATACCAGAATAGAAACACCACACGCTCAAATCAAGAAAACAGAAATAATGGTAGACAAAATGAACAGGGATATCAAGAAAACCGAAACAGATCCGACAGACCAAGAGAAAATAGAAGAGAAGTAAATAATACCCAGACAGATGGATATGACGGAGAGAGACATTATGACGAAAATATAAACAACGATGAGCAACCGGCGTTTTTTCACGACGGCGCTCACTAAAAACCAAAAATCAAACAGGAATCTTTTGTAACCCCAAGGAGTTTATTAAATTGGCAAGAAACAACGAAAAGAAAAATGGAGTTAATTTAAAATTTGTGGATGGATTTATCAACGAGAAACCAATTAAAATTATGATAGACACTGGATCTGAAATAACATTGGTCAACAGAAAACTAATAGAAGAAGTTAACTTAACAAATTTAATTTACAAAATACCTAGGGTAAATTTAGTGGGCGCAAACAAACGGACATTGGCAACTATAAATGAAGGCATACGAGTAATGGTACGACTGGGTAAGAAGATGTATGCACTACAATGTGTAATAATGCCAAACATGTCACATGACATGATAGTAGGAGTTGACGAATTGGCAGAAAAACATGTAGTGATAGATTTTAAAAATAATACGATGAATCTAACAGAAGAAAAAGAAGAAGAACAGGACAAGGAACAGGAGAAACAAAATACGGACGAATCAGGTAAAGAACAAACAGTGGAAATGAATTTGGCAACGAAGCAAGGACAAAGAAGAAAAGGGAGAAAAAGTCAGAAAAAGACAAAAGAAAATGAAACCTGTGGCTCCTCAAAAGAAGAGTTGAGCCCAGAAGAAGAAAATTTGAAAGTATCAGAAACAAAGGAAACCTGGGATTCCTCAAAAGAAGAGACGGGCTCAGGAGAAGAAGAAATAAAGCAAAAAAATGAAAGCGAAAAAGATATGATCGAAACAGTGGCATTTGAAGAGGAGGCATATGAAAACGAGGATGCAGAATACACGATAAAAGTATGTGAAAAATCTGAGGAAAAAGACAGAAGATTAATATGGGAAAAAGGGAAAGACAACATAATAGCCGACACTCTAACACAGGATGAGGACACTGAAAATAAGGAAACAATTACTCTACAGGTGGGACTAATTAGAGTAATACAAGAAGAAGGGGTATAAGACGTAGATTAAAGTAAGGAAATATACAGGGAGTTGGTTTTGCCTCGAGAAAATTTATTTAAAAATGCAGATAAATTTTATCGAATACAAGGCGGGGATTTGTTATATTTCTATTTGATATGAAAATTAAATTTTGATAATTATAAACAAAATTCACTTTAATATAAAATATTTTTAATTTTCTCAACCTCGGGCATATAAATTTAGAACAACCTGTATACAACAAATTGTTATATTTAATTTTAAGAAGTGATTAGAATAAGCGTACGAAACTCGGAACAATGTGCTTAGATAAACAAAGTGAATGACGCGTACCATTATCGTTCTTCTCGGAAGGTCGATCATTAGCCTATGCTAAATAAAACTCAGTGAAATAGATGATAGTTCATTATCGTTTTTCGCGGAAGGTTTCGATCATTAGCCTATGCTAAATAAGACTCATTTGAAAGAGAGAATAGGTCATTAAAATTTGTAAATAGTTAGAAAGTATTTTAGAATGGGAATTAAATGTTTTCTTTTGAAATCCATTAAGCATATTTAGAAAGATTAAAAATTGGTTTTGAGGAATATTACGAATGAGAGTTGGTGGTGGAAGATTGATTTGTGAATCTGGAAGGGATATTTAGAAACTAGGGGAATGGATGACAAAGTGAGAGCAGAATGTTTTGAGCTGTCGAGAAGTGAAGTCGAGTAGTAGACGGTAGTGTTCGAGGAGTGAGAAAGCCGGTGTAGTTCCGTGAGTGTGGAGTATCTATCGTGGAACGAGAAGTAGGCCAGGTCGAGACTAAAAGAACCTCCTTGAGCCCAGAGTGTCCCGGTAGCTGATAGCAGTTTCGAAAAAGGTAGAACACAGCATCACGACAAAAGCAGGAACGAGAGCTATTCGAGCTAGTTTTTCAAAGGAGAACATCACTGGAAGCCAGGACGAGGTTTGATCGCAGCCAAGGAAAGCAGGAAAGGGTCTTGTGTGAGGACATTTTCAGTTCACCAGGAAAAGGTCAGTCTCATTTGTTTGGACATGAATGTATGGGTTTTTTCGTATTAAATTCCACATAAAAAATTGAATAACATAATCAATAATATCAGAAAAGCTTCATCAAACTTAAATAGAGTTGTTCCTAATAACTCCTAATAGTTAAATGTTAATAAAAACTTTCAATTGAAAACCAAAAGGAAATAAGATTCCCATTTGTAAATGTTATGTTTAAGAATAATAATAAATAGCAAATATTAAGCATTGATTGCCTTTTAAATAAAATAAAAAATATTTTGATTATAATTGAAACCCATATGTGTATTTTTTTTACTCTTTTCTTTTCTATCCCGATTAGGAACCATTAAGAAATATTTAGAAGCCACGGAAGTAAGTAATTAATTTATAATTCGCCCTGAGATTGAAAACATATTGATATGTGATCTGGTTAATTAATTAGATTAGTATTAATACATTGATTAAATTAAGTAACATATAAGAATATTATCTCATATCAATAATCAAGATCACATCAATATATATATATATATATATATATATATATATATATATATATATATATATATATATATATATATATATATATATATATATATCCGCACTGTATATACTGCAAGTATTTTATATGCGTTCTACACCAAGGCCAAAATAAAAAAAAATATATGCAACATTTAGTAGCACTATTTCCTTGTAATTATGGCATACACATTTGTCTTTTTGTGAATTGGGTAGATTGTGGCTTCAGTCCATTCCTTGGGTTCTTGTTCTCATATTTCTTTCAGCAACTACTTCATCTTTTCCTGGCCTCTTATTTTTCTTTAGATTCTCAAAATTATATATAATACATATATTTTATTATTATACATATATTATATATATTTTTATTTTTCATTTTCCTCTGTTCGTTCTTGATCGGTATTTTCCTTCAATTCTTCATCTTCTTCATATTCTGTTGCGGGTATTGTATATAAAAGCTTTTTGAAGTATTCTTTCCATCTGTAGGTATGCTCTTATGTTCTTTATGCATATGCATTATTTCACGTTATTTCCTATTTGGTCATGTTCCTTGGTAGTATATTCATTCGACTAAGAAGTACGTGCTCATAATGATAATATTTATATCTTTTGCGAAATTAATTAGGAAGTGATAATTCTCATTCGTTACTTAGGTTATTGGTATGTAGGCCAGTGATTCTCAATCTTTTTGAGTCAGGTACCACCAAATACTTTTTATTTTTTTTTAGTACCACCTAACTGAGGTAATCTAGCTAGGTAATCTGATTAACTATAATAGTAGTGCTGATGTACCACCAGTGGTACAATGTACCACAGATTAAGAACCGTTTGTGGGTTTTAGACAACTCGACATGTCTCCATTTTTCTCTGTTTTGAGTAATCTCCATCCAATTCTCTACACTCTACACTATAAGTCTCATGCTATATTATCTCGCCACTGGAGTCGATGGCAGGGCCGTAAGTACGATGTTGCGGGCCCCGGGGCAAACGTGATCTGGAGGCCCTCTATCGGTGGGGTATCGAGAGTTTACCGCCAAGCGGAAGGAGGGGGGCAAACCCCCCATCTCTCATCTGGAATCGTCTGGAAAACGTTTTAGGAAGTTGATTGCTTCGTTTTGAAGGTCGTGTTCGTTTGCATTCAAAATAAAATCAGGTTGAACAATTCGGTAGGTATCTCTACTAAATTTACCATCAAGATGTAGTAAAAATAAACAAACCAAGACACCTTAAATGCTACTAGGAGCACTCCCGAATCAAAATTTCCAATGTATAAACTTTGGAATTCATAATTTGGGATTTACAATGTATATACATTATTATACATTGTAAATTATTATGATTCGAGAGTGCTCCTAGTAGCATTTAACGTGTCTGGGTTTGTTTATTTCTGCTCCATCTTGATTGTCTAGCTGATGGCATAATGTGTCGATCATTGAGTAAAACACGGTTACTCTAATAGGGGAGTGCAATTAGAACGAAAAGATACAATGTTTCGGAAAAAATCAAACAAGGTTATATTTTTCTAAAACTTTTTTTGTTAGTTTATAAATATGTTAAAGTAAAAAGTTCTACTCACAAATTTCGCCGCTAATTGTTTATTAATTGTTTAAACAATAACAATTGTTTTGTAAAAATAATGTTAAGAATATGGGTGAATTCAACATTTTATTTTGATAAAAAATGTTTTTATTTTAGTTTTGATTATGCTGAACCCGAATCTGACATTACAATTTGCAAATTCAAAATAGCGGATTCAAAATGGCGGATTTTTTCCTAAAAATCCTTAAAAAGTAGTTGTAAAATCCGAATTTTTTTTATATAACGTGTTTGTTTACATATATGTGGATATTTTTGAAAGGTTGCTGAACCTGAATCAAATTTTGATAATTTAAATTATAAAATGGCAGATCCAAAATGGCGGATAACTTAAAAAATAGTTGTAAAATAATAATTTCTTTACAAAATGTATTTATTTCTAAATATATTTATTTTTGAGAGCTTTGATAAACCTAACTTAAATGTTAACATTATAAACTATAAAATGGCGGATCCAAAATGCGGATTTTCTAAAAAAAAACATAAAAAAGAACATTTTTCTAAAACATTTATTGTCTTTATTTTTAACAGGTTGTTGAATCTAAATTAAAGATTAAAAATTTAAATGTCAAAATGGCGGATCCAAAATGGCGGATATTTAAATGAAAAAGAAGTAGAATCCAATCAAACAAATTTCAGTTATGAGTAAAATACCTATTTTTTCATAATAGTGAAAATTGTTATTATGGAAAGTTGTTCAGAATTAAAAACGATGTGTCAATATGCAATTACACTCTTCTAATCGAAATATTGTGAACTATAAAGGTACATATTTATTGCGCGAAATATAATTTTTTTACATACCTCGTATAATATTGATAAAATATAATATTTTATATTTGCATATTAAGTGTTAGACCATGCACAGCTATTTATGACGAATAACTTTCTTCATAAAATTAATAATAAAACAGTTATCATAAATAATAAGTGAAAATTTAATGATGTTGGGTAGATATAATTAATTTGAAACAATATTAAAAAAAACAAATTTTCGATTAGAAGGATATAACTACATATTGGAACATAGTTTTTAATTCCAAACAACTTTTCTTTATAAAAATTTTCGATATTGTGAAATATAAAGTTACTTTACTCTTGAGTGAAATTCATATTTTTTGACATACCTCGTAAAAAATTAACAAAATTTAATATTTGATGGTTGCGTCTTTTGTTCTATACGATTCAGAGTATTTTATAAAGAATAACTTTTTTTCGTAAAACTCATATTAAAAAAGTTATCAATAGGTTCCAAGTTACGCAGACATACTGTATAAGAGCTAAAAAAATTTTTTTTTGTTGAACATTTATTATTGTTGAAGCTTATTATTACATGTATTTTAGGTAAGTTTTACAGAAAAAAGTTTTGATCGCTCTGTATATACATTTTTTCAGCTGGTAATTTTCGGCTTTTGTATTACTTTTTTGTTATCTTTCTTAGTTTTCTCAAGAATAAATTGTTCACTTCATTTTTAAATTAAATTATTCAGTGTTTTTTTAATACTACATCCTAAGCTTTAAAAAAATATCAAAAAAATTGTATTTGATTTATTCAAACTTGAGTAATACCGTCTTAAAATGGTGGGAATTCTGTAAAACTACGAAGTTTTCAAAAATTACATTTTTTGAGACACCGTATTATTTGAATTAAATTTTTGAGATTTTTTTTGAACAAAACATCGTTTAGTAAGATTATTTAGAGGTAAGTTGTGCAAATTTCAGAGTTTTATAAGTAAAATTGTATTAGTTAAACATTTTTAAATCATTTTTAAACAAAATTCATGTAAGGCTCAATTTCCGCCCACACCGTACTTATGTCCATACATTTTGTTTCTTTTTATTACAACCATAAGATAGCTCATTTCATCTTCTTTCATGTCCAATTTGTAAAATTTCTTTTGATCCATTAGTTAAAGAATTACATTAAAAAAACTCAAGCGTGCACTTCTTCCAACGCTAGTTTACAGTGCGCCAATGTGTGTGAGAAGGGTGACTTTAGCGTTATAAATAAAAAATTACAGAAGCTAGAGATTTAATTTTAGAAAAATCTTTATATAAGATTTTTTTTTGTAAAATTTTCTGAATTTTTCAACGGTTAAGTCAGTTTTTTTCTAAAAATTATATTTTCGGAGTTATTTAAAAAAACATCTAACTTCGCTGTTCATTTGTTTAATAAAAAATGAAGCACCCACTTCTCGAGTAGAACTTTTTGATATGTTGTTTATTAAACATTTCTTAATGAAATTACAGAAAGTTTTATCTTGTTTGATTTTTTCCGAAGTGAAAATCTAAATGCACTCCCCTATAAAGCATGACTTGGGATCTTGAAGTCTCTCATCTTTGCACAGTTCATTGAAATGTTTTTCGTGTTCTGCATTATTTTTGGAGAGAACCCTAGTGGTATTCCCCAACGTTGATACATATTTGAAGCATCTTTAAATAAGGTTTCAAATTGTTCTGTCACTTCAGTTAGTTTTAAGAGGCTCTTCAAGTAAACTGTAAGCTGTTAAAAGTTGTTAAAATGTCCAAAGCTTTTGATTGCAGTGTTTTCGAGACTATGTTGAGGATTTCAAGGATTTTATTTTGCACAGCTAGTAACAAAACAAATTTAAATGATTCTAATTTCTTTTTTTCAGTTGTGTTGCTTCGTCTCTTTCATTTCTTTTGTTACTTGTCAGAACTAGACTTGAAAGGCACTTCAAAATACCGCAAAATCTGTGTTTCAATGTATTGACTGCATCAAATCTTCCAGCCCAGCGTGTTGGCTTGAGAGGTTTTAGGGTCACTTTCGAGGAACATCTTTCAGATTGGTATGAGATCTTCAGTGCCTCCCAACGAATGATACTGTTCGTTAGGAGTTGGAAAAATATGAAGATATGAAGGTTTATTTAGAGAAAATGCAGGAACAGGTAAACCAGATTGCTGAGCAGATACAGAAAATTGAAACGGTGGAAGAAAAATTCGAGAGTGCGTTAAAATTCGGAAAAAGTGGAAGAAATATTGAAGGAGATAGGAAAATGTCAAAAAGGAGGAGACCGTTGAGAAGTAATTGTGTACAGCTCTAATGAGAGCAGAATCCAATTTGGCGGGAATATTAGAAAACGACATCCGGTACCTTTCATTAAAATCGTAAAAAACAAATTCCAACATATGCAGAACTTCGAAGACTGCAAAGAAATTATAAGAAGCCATCTAAAAGACCAGAAGCCATCTTTGTGGTTTGAAAGCAAAGAAAACGAGGTGACTTCATGGAGAGATTTTCAGACAAAATTTTTTATAATGGTGCAGGTGAAACAGGTTAAAATCGATCATTGAAGAATTAATATGCCGTTTACTTATTACAATCGGTCAACTCGAAGTTGTACTTGACTGAAAGTACTTTAAAAATTTTATTTGACCTCGTTACAATCTATGCACGGCCAACCAAACGGGGGCTCTCTTGGATGGGGCACCGGGGCACTGCCCCGGTTGCCCCAATGGTAGTTACGGCCCTGGTCGAGGGCGTCCACGTGATCTTTTTCCAGTTGGGACCTCTTCCCATACCAGCTTTACTGTTCTTTCGTCAGAATGTCTTGTGAGGTGTCCTGCTCATTGGAGTCTTTTTTTTAGACTTTATTTCTTTTCTTATGCTAGCTGGATATAGTTCTTCAAGCTCTTTGTTAGTTCTTTTCCAATATTGACCTGCTGCTTCATCAAGCACAGGCCTAAAATTTAGATTGGACCAATGTAAAAGGATTCGGGGAAGGGCATAAAAAATAAAACAACTAATTGTACTTAAAGAATTGTATTTTTTTATTTAGATAATATTTTTTTAAGTTTAAGAGATTTATTTTATGTACACATCATTATTTTAGATTATTTTTTATATAATTTTACTAATACTTTATTGGTTTTTGTCGATGACAAAGATAGCGCAACATTATTTTAGGTAAATTATGCAGTCATGTATATTAATTAGAATAAACACAAATTTCGAATTCATATTTAGGTACTTCACTGATAAAATGTTTATTAATTATAGATAGTGATGAATTATTTGCCAATATATTGCTAAATTAATAGTTTTATTAGGCGGGTGATTGAAAAGGTTGATTTCGTACCCACAAGCTGAAAGTGGTTTGAATCGATAGATTATGATGTTAATATGCTAAGTTAAAAAGTTTATCGACAATTTTCCACGCTAACGCTAACCTGTACATATACAGTGTGTCGTATTTAAGATAAAGACAACATATACATATGTCGTATTTAAGATAAAAAGCCTATATTTCGGCTATCAAAATAAATTCAGATGTGAAATTTTGTACACTCATGGATTACAGTCATGGATGTTGATGGTTCACATTTTTTAAGATAGTCAACTGAAATTTAAATTTTAAAAGCGGCCTACTGCTAATCCAGAAACAGGGTGAATTTTCGATAATATATTGCTTCGCGTTAGAGATATTGGAAAAAGTAATTTGGAAAAGTTGTTCCGAATATTATTATTGCCGCACATACCAAATTTCATGACAAAATTCGCACTTTTAGTCTTTTCAGTATTTGTAGTCAGGATCCTAAAACCCTCAGTTGGCTATCCTGAGATGCATCTCGGGATAGCCAATTTTAGGTTTTAGGATCGTGATTACAAATACTAAAAAAACTAAAACTGCGAATTTTGTCATGAAATTTGGTATGTGGGGTTATAATAGATGATATTTGGAACAACTTTTCCAAATAATTTTTTCCGATATCTCTAACGCCAAGCAACATATCGACAATTCACCCTTTTTAGTCTAGTCGCAACATAGGGGGTCCCGTGGGCACTTTTAGGTCGCCGCGATTTGATGGTAGTATTATAGGTTTTTTTGGTCGCTGAATCCAATGGAAGTGGTCTGGAAGCCCAAATGTGGTGCGTTTAATTGTTATTAACAAATTATGGCAAAATTAGGTGTTTTTCAGGAATTATTAGAAGCCCTGTAAATAAATTGATAGTGTTAAGGTCTTCTCTGGTGTATTTTTATTCGCTGAATCGAATGCGAGTAGTCGCGATTACTCAAAATATGTTCTTATTTTGTTAATAATAAAATAATTGTTTATTCGCCGAAAAGCTCGAAATGCGCTATCTACAGCAAGTTTGTAGTCTTTTTATAGTATTTTTTTACGCTAAATCGATTTCTACTAGTCGTGATAGCTTAAACCACGTTCCGACTTTGTTATTAATAAATTATTGCAAAAATAACGGTTTATACATAGTACGTTCACTCACGATTTTTGCTCTAGATTTTAAAAAGCCACTTGGATTGACTTGAAATTTGGCATACACGTAGCTAACAAAACAAGTGATATTGTCTGATTTTACCCTGGGGGTGAGTTTCACCCCTTTTTAGGGGTGAAAAAAGAAACCTTTAAAATAGGTCCGAAAGTGGATAAACTGATGAATTCTCAGCAACTTTTGTTCCATATAGTTTTTTCACCAAGTCAATGCTTTTCGAGTTATTTTTGTTTTTTTTTTGTTAAAAAATCAACATATTCACTCACAAATATCTCGAAAAGTATTGACTTGGTGAAAAAACTGTATATAACAAAAGTTACTTAGAATTAATCAGTTTATCCAATTCCGGACTTATTTTAAAGGTTTCTTTTTTCACCCCCGAAACGGGGTGAAACTCACCCCCAGGGTAAAAGCACACATCGGCACAATATCATTTGTTTTTTTTACATGTTAGCTACGTGCATGCCAAATTTCATGTCATTCCAGGTGGTTTTTTAAAATTTAGAGCAAAAACCTAGAGTAAACGTACTATAAACCATTATTTTTGCAATAATTTATTAACAACAAAGTCGAAACATGGTTTAAGATATCACGAATAGTGACAATCGATTTAGCGTATAAAAATACTATGAAAACTACAATATTGCTGTAGATAACGCATTTCGAGCTTTTCGGCGAATAAACAATTATTTTGTTAAAAAAAGGAATAACCATTTTCAATTTCGTTGCAACACGAAACTACAGCCGCATCATTATTCCAGTTCAATCAGAGAGTGCAGCAAGCACCTCTACCGGTTTCGAAACTTATTAGTCTCTCATCAGGAGGCACATATGCTGCTCTCTCTGACCCAACTAGGACAAACCTCGGCGTGCAGTCACGGATTGCAACAAACGAAATTATTTTATATAACGAATTATTTTGTTATTAACAAAATAAGAACACATTTTGAGTAATCGCGAATAGTCGCATTCGATTCAGAGGCCAAAAATACACCAGAGAAGACCTTAACACTATCAATCCATTTACAGGGCTCCTAATAATTCCAGAAAAAAACCTAATTTTACCATAATTTGTTAATAACAATTAAACGCACCACATTTGGGCTTCCAGACTTCCATTTTGTTTAAATATAAAAAAGATTTACGATGCCGGGAATCGAACCCGACTCGCCTGGGTGAAAGCCAGGAGCTAGGTATTCTAACTACTAGTAGGCCAATCAAGTTAGGTTTTTTCTAGACATAACGGAAAAGACGAGGTTTGACAGTTGAAATGTGTAGTATGAGATATTACAAAAAGACTACCATCTTGGGATTCATCAATTTTTTAGTGGAACATTTTTTAAATAAACAATCAAAACGTCAAACTTAGTTTTTTGCTCATAACATAAAAACTTGTTTATTTAGAAATTTGACGTCCACAGATAACTTTTTCAGAAAAAAAAGATACATCGAATGGGATATGCTAAATGAAAATCGGTTAATAAACAAAAAAGTTATTGCAAAACGGAAGACAAAATCACTGTTTTTGAATATTGTTAATAACAATTTTATTGTTTATTAGAATATGTTTTAATATAACTAAAATTGAGGGCATTATGGTGTTTGAATGGTGTGCAAAAAATGGTCCAGATCTGTTAAATAGTTTTCGCAAAATTGAATTTGTTTATAAAATTTTTTGAAAAACGAGCCAATTTCTGAGGCTGGTCCAGTTAATATGGCTGAATGTATCTCAATAATCCGGGGCTTATTTCCTTCGTTAAGATGTATACTAACAGCGTATGAAAAAAAAAAGTAAAAAAAAATTACATATACGTACACAAAATTATTTGTTAATAAATAGCAGTTTTTAAGCTTATAAACAATTACAATAATTTTGTAGAAATTAGATCAAATTAAATTGCAATAAAAAATACGGAAAGCTGGTTAAAATACACAACTTGTAAAAAAAAATTTAGGTCGTAGGACCCTTGGGGTCTGAGATAGCCCCTTTTTTTGAAAAAATCACTGTTACGTTAATTAACAACACTAAAATCTGAAATTAACCAATATTTTATAAGAAAAGTCAAAGTTTTTAACAAAGTTTTTAGCTAGCAAGAAAAAATGTTAAAAATTGTTTAAACAGTAGTGTTATAAACAAAAAGTATTTTGCGTTCCGACTAAAGTAAAAAATATCGGGCGTAGTCGACTGACTGAATAGTGGGCGCGCTTGGCGACCGGCAGCAACTCCTAAAATTACGTTATACCGACCACAAAAATCAACTTTTCGTCAAAGTGAATAACAAATTTTCGTCCTTCCTTATGTTTTCGAGGTCTTCGAATCCAAATATGGAGTTTATTTTTTTCTAGAATTAGTGGAACATGTTCAAAAATCAAATTTTATGCGATAAATCAATTTTGATGATTTTTCAATTTTAACTCACTGTATTTTTGGTCGCTGTAAATATTTCCTTTTGAAAATTTTACTGTGTTATCTTTGAAGCATTTAGATAACAATGAGATTTGTCCAAAATGATTAAACACATTAAAAGAGAAGTTGTTAATTTTTAAACATTTTGTCGTCAGATTTCGTTAGTTTCATGCTTACTTAATAAAGTTGAGTGACAAACTTTTATGTTTATAATTTTAACTAACACAGAAATAAAATATAATTCATGAAGAAGTTTTCCAAAAAAATTTAATTTAAAATATGCAATAGGAAAAATGTTATGTAACTTTATAGACGAGCGGCACACTGGCACACCCCAAAAAAAAGCTTATTTCTCGAGATACTGATACTAATTTTGGTAATAGGTACTTTATATTTTTGATGGTGCTGAAAACGAAAATTAGGGTTGTTTTGAATTTTACGTGGGGGAACATTATCAAAATCGCAACTTTACCCTAAAAATAAAAATCACGTTTTTTGCGTTTAACTTGCTACAACTCAGTTCCATTGTAATATTTTTTTCTGAAATTTTTATAGTATATATTTCTCACAATTCTGAAGACAATGGGACCTGCTTCAATATTTCTGTCTTGCTATAAAGAAAGTTATAATTTGTTTGAAGTAAAAGGTGTAGATTCTTGAATTGCAAAGTTTAATCGCAAAAGTTGAGTGACAAAATTTGAAATTTAGCTGTTTAATTAATTTTATGTTAAAATCTAGAGTACAGAGAACAAAATGTTTTATAGAAAAAAGGTGGTGTAACTTTTAATTTTAAGAAAAACGTGAAATTTTCCAGAAAACTTCTTCAGGACCTATGTTTTAATGCTGCGTTGATTAAAATTATAAACTAAACAGTTTGTCACCCAACTTTTACAAGTTAACAGAAAACTAATGAAAAAATTGTTTAAACAATTTTCCGGCCGCGGTAGCTCTTGGTATCTTTTGGATTTGTTATAAGGAACTTTTTTTTGAGTAAGTTTGTGCAAAAAATAAGAATCGGAATAATCTACCTAACGGGGTCGACGATACAGCCTGGACTACACACGGATTCAAAATAGAGAATAAAAAATGGCCTATACCTACCAATCGGGTTCTATTGTACCAAGTTTACTATTTTTTTATCTATGGTACCACATTAAAATAATCATGTTTATCTTATTTTCATTGCAAAATTATTCAAAACAAAGCAGCTAATGGGATGTATAAACCTTTTTTAAGTGGCCTTTTTATTGTCATTTTTTAAATTTATTTATTTAAAATATAATTTTACTAAATAAATGTGCAAGATAATAATATTCATAAAATGCAAGTTTCTACCAAAATATATAAATATAATATTAAGCTTCAAATCCGGTATACTGTCAATGTTAAAAATGGGCTGCAACGGTCTAGCGTTAGCAAATGGTAGTCCGCGAATTTATTCTCATTCGGCTACGCCCATTATTTTTTTTTACTTTAGTCGCAACGCAAAATACTTTTTGTTTATAACACTACCGTTTTAACAATTTTTAACATTTTTTCTTGCTAAAAACTTTGTTAAAAACTTTGACTTTTCTTATAACATATTGGTTAATTTCAGATCTTAGTGTTGTTAATTAACGTAACAGTGATTTTTTCAAAAAAGGGGCATTTTTTCAAAACAACCCTAATTTTCGTTTTCAGCACCATCAAAAATATAAAGTATTACAAGCTTTTTTTGGGGTGTGCTAGTGTGCCGCTCGTTTATAAAGTCACATAACATTTTTCCTATTGCATATTTTAAATTAAATTTTTTTGGAAAACTTCTTCATGAATTATATTTTATTTCTGTGTTAGTTAAAATTATAAACATAAAAGTTTGTCACTCAACTTTATTAAGTAAGCATGAAACTAACGAAATCTGACGACAAAATGTTTAAAAATTAACAACTTCTCTTTTAATGTGTTTAATCATTTTGGACAAATCTCATTGTTATCTAAATACTTCAAAGATAACACAGTAAAATTTTCAAAAGGAAATATTTACAGCGACCAAAAATACAGTGAGTTAAAATTGAAAAATCATCAAAATTGATTTATCGCATTTTGGCATAAAATTTGATTTTTGAACATGTTCCACTAATTCTAGAAAAAAATAAACTCCATATTTGGATTCGGAGACCTCGAAAACATAAGGAATGACGAAAATTTGTTATTCACTTTAAAGTTGATTTTTGTGGTCGGTATAACGTAATTTTAGGAGTTGCTGCCGGTCGCTAACCGCGCCCACTATTCAGTCAGTCGACTACGCCCGCTATTTTTTACTTTAGTCGGAACGCAAAATACTTTTTGTTTATAACACTACTGTTTAAACAATTTTTAACATTTTTTCTTGCTAAAAACTTTGTTAAAAACTTTGACTTTTCTTATAAAATATTTGTTAATTTCAGATTTTAGTGTTGTTAATTAACGTAACAGTGATTTTTTAAAAAAAAGGGGCTATCTCAGACCCCAAGGGTCGTACGACCTAAAATTTTTTTTTAGAAGTTGTGTATTTTAACCAGCTTTCTTTAATTTGATCTAATTTCTACGAAATTATTGTAATTGTTTATAAGCTTAAAAACTGCTATTTATTAACAAATAATTTTGTGTACGTATGTGTAATTTTTTTTTACTTTTTTTTTCATACGCTGTTAGTATACATCTTAACGAAGGAAATGAGCTCCGGATTATTGAGATACATTCAGCTATATTAACTGGACCAGCCTCAGAAATTAGCTCGTTTTTCAAAAAAATTTATAAACAAATTCAATTTTGCGAAAACTATTAAACAGATCTGGACCATTTTTTGCACACCAGTCAAACACCATAATGCCCTCACGTTTAGGTAAATTTAAACATATTCTAATAAACAATAAAATTGTTATTAACAATATTAAAAAACAATGATTTTGTCGTCTGCTTTGCAATAACTTTTTTGTTTATTAACCGATTTGCATTTAGCGTATCTCATTCGATGTATCTTTTTATTCTAAAAAAGTTACCTGTGAACGTCAAATCTCTAAATAAACAAGTTTCTAAGTTATGAGCACAAAACTAAGTTTGACGTTTTGATTGTTTATTTAAAAATTGTTCCACTAAAAAATTGATGAATCCCAAGATGGTAGCCCTTTTGTAATATCTCATACTACACATTTCAACTGTCAAACCTCGTCTTTTCAATTATGTCGAAAAACGGCTTATTTTTTACTAACTTGATTGGTCTATAGGCCATTATGGATGTAAGGCACGGAGATAAATATTTGACATATAAGTTGTAGAGTTTTTCCATCTACTTTGATATTTTATCTTTTCGTATAAACTGTTTCGATAACTGTATAAAAAAAACCGCCATGCTAAAATGCTCCGGTCAAACTGGATGCTACCTCCCAGGCTATAAGCTTTCATCTTATATTATATATTTCTTGCGTCTTAGATTACCTAAAATTATTAAAAAAGTGGTTTCGAGAAAAAAAAACAGTTTTATAACTTGTTTAAAAATTGTTATAAATAAATTGGCTCTTATGGAACATTTTTTTAAATTTAGCTTAATGCCTCGATAACTAAAGGCCATTTGGCATGGTACAGTTGATTTTGCAATCAGATACCTAGTGTAGTGTGTAGTGTGTATGTTGAATAAATGTCTTGTTACTTTGAAAATTCGACTTCATAGTCTTTACAAAGATACGTTAATTGCATCCGAACGTATGCGGTCCCTCCGGTGAGTACCGATCCCACAAGGATAGAAACTATTTTCACTTAGATATCAATTTTTAATAAATGAAAAATTTCCTACCCCTGATGAGATTCGAACTGACGACCCCTGAATCCAAATGTAGGCTCTCTTACCACTGAGCCACAAGGGGGGAGGGGGGTAGGTAAACTTTAAAATATAGCATCTTGGCATCATAATCTATCCTTATTCAGCTTGTGGGTATAAAATCGACTTTTTCAACAAAAGTCACCCACCTACCTATAAAGGGTACTTAATTTGTTAATTTGTCAGAACCTACTGAAACCTGGTATTAATAATTCCTTTGGCACAAATTTATAGTAAAGACTACAGTAGGTGCTATAAATTAAAATTTTTATAGTATATTTGTAAAATATTAGATATTTACCTCCTAAATGAAAGAAGCGGTTTAACGTTTTCAACTTTCAACCAACACATTTTGTTTACTTATTTTTAATGCTTTGTAGTAACAATAATACCATTTGTACTATCATTAATGAAATAATGGGGAGAAGGAAAATCGTAAGTGCTGGAATAAATCTTCATCTTTAATTCTACACAAAAACTATGTCATAAAGTTGTCAAACAAGTGTCAACACCTGTCACTTGGATGGTTAGTTACCTCCGTCAATATATCGTCGCCTTAGTATGTACTATAACTTGATAACTCCAAAATTGACGTTTTTGAGATAATAAACTAGTTCACAAAATGTATTTTATTTGGGTCCATATTGTGTAAAAACTTGATAACTCGCTCCAAGCGGGTTACGTATTTATTTATGATTGACGAAAGTTAATAAAACTCAAATGCTCCCAATATTCATTGCTAAAACTTGACAAGATAAGTTATCAAGTTATTGTATAATCGAAATAATCGTGAATACGACATACACTGAATGCTACAACTAGCTAACTCTAGTTATCTAGTTGTAGCACGTGTTTTTCTGAAACCAGTGAGCTTACCATGTAATTGCTCTCTGTTTATTCGGTTCATGTTAATGCAAAAATTCGAGAATTGTTAGCAGATCTGGCAACCCCCATGGCAGAGGTCTAATTTTCACCAAAATAATGCTTAAAATATTAGTTTTGTTAAAAAGTTCACTTAGATGCAACTTGGCACGACATGCGACATTATCAAATGTTAACATTATGGTAGTGCTAAAAGTTGATATCTTTAATTTTTCATGTTATTTTCTATATTGGAAAACAAATTTGCACCGTATTCCTAAATAGATCAGTAGCCAAAAAGTTAAGGAACAGTATTTTAGAGCTGCAGAGACAATTCCGTATTTAGCAACATTATGGTAGCAGCACAAATATCTTTAAATTCTTTAAACCCGTTTATCTCAGAACTACTAATTTCGAGTTATCAAGTTATAGTATTAAGGCGACGATATCATCTTATTTTTGTTCATTGTTCCCTGGTTTCCTTTGTGTCTGTACATCAAATTGTCTGCTAAGTTCGCTGATTTCCTTATGCTATTTTTGCGTTTCCTGTTTTTCTTTTATATATGTTGACCAAATAACTGAAGCGTTGTTCATGAGTCTTATCTTCGCCTTAGACTTTTATCTTACCCTTCCTCCCACTTCCATTGCATGCACCTTTCTTCTATTTCACTAAGCCCATTTTGCAGGTGTCAGACAGCTACGTTGGGGTTCCAGCTTCTTATTGTTATTGGTGTGTTATCTGCTTAGATGCTAAGACATGTCTCCGCTGGTCTTGAAGTCTGCTATGTATATGAATATGGTTTACATTAAGAGTGATAAGACAGCTCATTGTGGTAATCCTGCCTTTGGTATTCCAAATTTAGACAAGACTTGAAGCCCTAGGTGACGTATTAGTCTTAGATCTAAGTGTCTTAAAGTTCGTAGAAGTGGGAGATTCTGAAACCAAACGGAGCATCCGAGCATCTGGTAGTATTCCTAGCCTTTCAATCTCTTTTTTAGTCTTGAATTTCTGAGGAACGTTTTAATTTTTAATGGGAGTTGATACCACGATTTCTAATAGTCTCTTTCAACGAATTTTCTAGCTAGATCGTTTAAATTAAATTTTTTAGAAAAGGTAGTGCGACTTTGTTCCATGAACATTTTCTTGTATACAGTATTAGTGTGACCAACTCCAATTCAGTCGAATCCGGGACAATGCTGAAAAAAATACCTAAAATCCGGGACTTTTGAATGAAAATCGGGCCATTTGTTATTTTTTTTTAAATATAGGGCTCTAATATCATCATTTTATTGGATATTTAACATTTTTATGTTGACAATGATATTTTTGATGGGATTAAGCCACGATACTCAGAGAACCGTTCTCTGTGTACCGTGGATTAAGCCACAATTGGTTATAATGATAATTATATTTTTGTTAGTTTTTGACGTTTCGACTTCCAATCCAGAAACCATTCTCAAAAAAGGAGAAAAAATAGAAAATCAACTGATGTTGGATTTTCATCTCATCTTAATTTAAGTATCACACTTCACGTCACTGTTAGAGTTACTTTTTTTTTCAAAAATGGAAATTCTTCCAATATTTTATTGAAAGTGGAATATCGTTTTCTGTTTTTACTTTCTTGTGTTGGTTCCATATTCATATTAACAATAATAATATATTGGAATGAAAAAGTCAGGTCAAAAACAATAATTCCGAGATGGTCACTAATCGATTTTCGGATTCAAACTGATTACTGTACTGACACTGACAATAAAATAAATGTTTAGATAAAAAAATCATATTGCAACGCAGCAGATTTGAATTTGGCTCAAAGCGTGCAAGGGTTTGGAAATTAATCATATTTCGTCAATGAACTCAAGAGGTTTATCTACTTCAAGTGGTTGACAAAACTGAAGAAAAAGATGCATCAGCAATCATTACATTGTTCAATGCGGCATGCGTGCCTAGGCATGATTCATTGTGACATGAATTATTATTGTTTTTGAATGGTCTTTTCGGACGACGATAATTAAAACACACAAATAAAAAAAAATCCACAGTTTTCGTTTTCTTTCATAGAACTATTAAAATTTATACCAGGATAAAAAATTTTTTTTCGTCTCAACAATTTAACGAAAATATCGACTTTTATCAAAAAGTTGAAAATTCGGATAGCCCGGAAGCCTTGTCCGGGACGCCGGGACATAACTTCGTAATTCGGGCCATGTCCCGGATTTTTCGGGCTAGTTGGTCACACTATGTATACATAATAGACAATCTAGTTCGTAATAATTTTTTATCAAGTTTGGTATAAAAGGAACAAGCGGAAGTTAGTTTATCTAAAAAATACAGCAATATTTTCAGTATCAGTCTCTTAATATCAATCTTTAAACAATTGATAATAACATCATGCACTTAACAAAAGATATTTGGTGATCAAATTTGCAGTGAGATAAGCGTTTGCGGTTATTTTCAGGTGGCTCATCACTTATTATATCTGATGCTTCACAAATATGATCTTATCAATATTATTTCGAACTTGAATGATGCGTTCAAAATTATCGACGGCGTCTGTTACTAGAGTATGCTAGATTTTTCTTTGCTGCAATTAAATAACATTTAATTGGTGCCGAAACTTTTTACCGATACCCTTAAGGTTTTTAAAATTTTTACCCTGGCCAAGTAAAATAGTCTGAAATACCGGAAAAATATGTTCCCCTTTAATCAAAAATTGACCTGTCGCTTTGTTTTTTCAAAATTGCTATTGTAGTAGTTAGTTCCTGATAATACATGTATTTCAAACTTTGCCTGCAACATAATAAACTGCTCGTCAAAAGTTAGGGATATAGAAAATTCTGCTGATTTTCATAGTTGATTTTTTCGCGAACAGACGGATTCCGCAATTTTTTTTATTTTAGCCTTTTCTTTAGTATTTACACAGTTGTGCAAAGGTTTACTCAAACTTATTTTTTGTACTTATACCGGGTGGAAGAAAAAAATATGTTTTTCTTGTGTTAAGTTTGAGACACCCTGTAGGGAGAACGAGGTACAAATGTGAGTATACATCAGAATAATATTGTAGTCTTTTGTTTTGTGAACATGCTGTTGTTTGAATGTCCCTGATATCTTTAGAAACAAAAAAATAGACGGTTTTGTAATTTAACATGTGTTTTAACTGAAACAAAAGTTTGAGACACCTTGTAGGGAGAAAAAGGCACAAAGGTGAGTATACCCCGATATTATGTTGTAGTCTTATATTTTTTGAATATTAAATTTTTTTTAATTTCTCTGATTTAATTTAATATCAAAGAAACTAGACGGTATTACTCTTTAATATGTTTTTCTATGTTTCACATGTGTGATGTGACGCATGTCGTCAGTTAAAACACATATTAAAGAGTAATATCGTCTAGTTTCTTTGTTATTTAAGATATCAGAGAACTTAAAAAATAAAATATTCACATAATATGAGACTACAACATTATATCGAGGTATACTCACCTTTGTGCCTTTTCTCCCTACAAGGTGTCTCAAACTTTTGTTTCGGTTAAAACACATGTTAAATTACAAAACCGTAAATTTTTTATTTCTAAAGATATCAGGGACATTCAAAAAACAAAATGTTCACAAAACCTAAGACTACAATACGGTTTCGATATATACTCCCATTTGTACCTCGTCCTCCCTACAGGGCGTCTCAAACTTAACATAAGAAAAACATTTCTTTTCTTCCACCCGGTATAAGTAAAAAATAAAAAGTTTGAGTAAACCTTTACCTAACTTTGTAAATACTAAATAAAAGTCTAAAATAATAAAAAAAATAGCGGAATCCGTTAATCTGTTCACGAAAAAATCTACCCTAACTTTTGACGACCAGTTTATTATAACATGTCTGAATGATCATTATAACTATCAGATAAAATTAAATTACCTACTAGAAATATTTCGTTTTCAACGTAACAAAAAACCAACTATGTAATATGTTTCATTTTTAAAAACTTGTTATTTTGAAAACAACTTCATACATGAAAGTCGAAACGTTGATAAAATAATGTTAACTCTACAATTTTGGTTAATTAATTACCGTTATACAGGAGATATGATGCAAATATATGGAATAAATTCGTTATTTCAGAAACAGATGACTTAAAAAAATGTTAAAACTCGTCAATTTTAATTTTTAAATAGCCACCAATTGCTACAGATTTGTTGGACATGTGTTTTGACATAATCGACGATTTTTTAAAATACAAACCGAGATGACGGGACACCTCATTTGAAAAGTTTTCTAATCGGCTGTGCAACGATGTATTATTCGAATATTTTTTTCTATAGGGTAAACCAAAATTATGTACTTAGCTAAGTATAATGGAATTATAATAAATACCCACTCACTAAACTAAATTACGTTACGAAAGTAGTTACTGCCTATCTCTCTCATTGCATCAGCGCTGAAAGTCGTCAATTTTAATATTTCTTATAATTTTATTGTATAGGTATTATTAAACATTTATTCAGATAGGGAAGTATCATGTATCAGGGTGTCAGACAGGGATGTACACTATCTCCACAATTATTCAATATATATGGGGAGCATATTATCAGAAGAGCACTTAAAGGATGGGAAAAGGCCTCAATAAATTGTCATAAAATGAACAACCTACGTTTCGCAGATGACACAGCTCTTTTTGCAAATAATCAAGCAGAGCTGATTGATCTTATACGACTGGTTGAAAACGAAAGTCAAATATTTGGTCTGCAATTAAACATATCAAAGACAAAGATCATGATATGATCATGATTCGCAAATGACACAGCCTTTTTGCAAATAATCAAGCAGAGCTGATTGCTCTTATACGACTGGTTGAAAACGAAAGTCAAATATTTGGTCTGCAATTAAACATATCAAAGACAAAGATCATGATAGTGGACAGACTACATAACAATCATCCACACATAACCACAATTGACCGGTTTGAGGTTGTGACAGTTGTGAACTCATACTTATATCTGGGATCATTTTAATCACAAACACAGGGTCACTACAGGAAGAAATAAAACGTAGATGTGATCTAGCAAAAGTTGCCACAGCAAAAATGACCACAATATGACCACTATCAAATTTCAAGAGCGTTAAAGTTGAGGTTAATCAACTGCTTAATATTCCCAATACTGGCCTAGGGATGTGAATCTTGGACCCTGAGCAAAATCGGAAAGAAGAAAGATAGACGTCACTGAAATGTTCTGTTGGAGACGAATGCTACGAATTCCTTGGACCGACCATAGGACAAATAATTCAATTTTAAGAGAGCTAAAAGTTAGCCAACGACTCTTGAGTAAATTCCATCTCCAACAATTAAAATACTTTGGATATGTTATGAGAGCAAACACAGAAAACATGTACAGACTCATTATACAAGGAAAGGTGAAAGTCCGAAGATCAAGAGGAAGATCCCCAACAAGATGGATCGATCCTATTTCAGGGATATGCAAAAGACCTGTGCATGAGTTAAAAGAAATGACCAGAGACAGAAATCTTTGGAGACGGACAATACACGACATCTCGTCGACCACTACACTCCCTCCGAGGGGGGGGGGGTCAGCAGGATTGAAGAGAGAGAATCATTTATTATAAGTTAATTGCAATAATAAACCGATAGTTTTGGTTAATTTTGTTGAAATAAATATTCAAATAATTGCGTCGTTGAAAAGTGGATTAGGAGATCTTTCAAATGAGGTATCTCGTGACCTCGGTTTGAATTTTTTAAAAGAATTGTCGATTACGTAATTACTCCAACACTGATGAAATAATGTCAAACACATTGTTTAATATTAATAATGAAAATTGAGGTTTCCTAAGATTTTTTTAACGTCGTCCGTTTCTGAAATAATGAATTTATTCTATAGGTACTTTTGCATCATACTTTATATTAAATAGACAAGGTTATACATAACTGTAAATGTAAGGTCTATCTTTGCCATTTAGAACCAATTTTCCAATAATAATTTAAATATAAATAGATTTTTTTGTAAACGAAGAAAGAAATTTTGTAAATCTTCAAAGAAACATTCTCTATTAAATTTAGTACATTATTTATCGGACGAATATAAAAAGTCATCTCGTGCACATTCTTCAAAATGTTTAAATTCTTATCACACTCTCATTTCACTCATGGCAGCATGTGGAACTCTCATATTACATTTATCAGCATTGTTATGAGTTAAAAGTGGCTGGCTTTCTGGACTCCTAGCTCTAGGTGGAGGAGGAGGTTTGGGAACACCAAGTGGCATAGTAGCATTACCATTCGGTGGTTGCACCAAGCCCTGTTGCTGCATTTCCGCCATTGTGCATTGCGTGTTATTGATTAATGTTAGGTTTTTTGGCAGTGTGACACAACCCTGATGTTGATAATTGTATAGTGAGGTATTCTTAGGAAGCGTCATACAATTCTGTAGCATTATGTTAGGACTTGGTGGAGGCGCTTTGAGAATAGTGTTAGCGTTAGGAGCGCATCTTTGATGCATCTTGTTGATCTGATCTTGCTGCGCGTTGGTCAGAATTAACGCTGAAGTATCTTGCTCTACATCTACTATTACGTTCGTGTTTTGAGAGTAACCTAAATGGTGCTGGTGTTTGGAGATTGTCTCAAAAGCAGCTTGATTCCTGCTTTGCTGTTGCTGTAAATTCTTCACTTCCATTCTAGTTTTGTCCCGTTGGTAGTATACTCCAGCGAATATTAGAACATTTAAAATTAATAATGAGCAACCAATAGCTATAGTCACACTTAAAGCAGTGCTGTAAGCAGCATAACCTGCCGCTTCTAAACTGGCTAATGTGTCAGTCGAGTTGTTATGATTTTGAAAATTATGGTGATTGTAATTTCCAGAAGAAACGATATTAACGCAAGTTGTTACCATAGTTTCTATTGTAGTGGAAGCTTCTAAGGTTGTAAGACTAGAATTTGGTCTTCGTCTAATCAATTCCATGGTAGGATCGTAATAGCTTATTCTAGAAAGTGGATCAGGTCTAACTGCTCCTTCGTAAAGTTCAGCACTGTTATGGTTTCTAAATAAGTTATGTCTAGCAACTACGTCTTCCATACCGGCCCTGTGAAGTTCAGGAATCAGGCGCAACCAAACGCTGAGCTGATGTGCTCGGAAATGATTCTTCATTCTGGGTTTCATTCCTATAACAAATAAAATGACATGAGTCAATGCAATGCAAACCATATTACAATAACTATACTTAGTGGAGCCACTGAAGGCGGATATGAGCTATTACCTCCGATTTCGTTGAACCTCCATCGATTTGCATGAAAATTGGTGAGTGGTTAGAGGATATCTCAAGGAACAAAGGTGACATGGTGCCAACTTGCGCTTTTACCCTGGGGGTGGTTGCCACCCCTTCTCGGGGGTGAAAATTATTTTATTAAAAATAACCCCATAATTCGATAGAGGAACAAATTTTAAGTAAAATTTGTTATGTAAAGTTATTAAAATAAATCAAAACTTTTTAAGTTATTAAAGATCAAAGATTTTAATTTTTCTTGAGAAAAATGCATATTTTTTAACCAATTTTTCATCAATAAGTCAAAAAGGGTAAGTTTTTACAAAAAAGTTATTATTATCAAAATTGAAGCTAATAAAAAACGAAATAAATCTCTAACTAGAAAAACCTTTTAATGTTAACTAAAAGTGAGTTATAGGTAATTGAATGTATATTATTTTCGGCGAGTAAAAACTCTTAAGTATTCAAGCTGAAATAACGGGACATTGATGCATTTTATAACATAAACTTATAAAACATTTGTCAAAGTACTTAAAAATATCTATCAAATGAGCCCCTGAACATGTTAATAGCGTTAAAATTTATGCTCCAAAATTTTTACAAAATTTATCTTTTAAAAATTTTTCCTAAAAATGTTATTGCTTTTTTTTAATAACTCCGTTCGTGTTTACGATATTAGATTCATCTAAAAACTGATTGTAAGTTAATTCCAAGTGCTATTTAAGCACGTTGAACCTAATCTTTTAAACACCTTACTTTTTTAAAAATAAAAGGTTAAATGGCCCCGGTTGCATGGTTCCCACAGCAAAATTTAAGATTTAAACGTTTCTATCTTGGTTATTTTTTACCCTATAGAAATAGTAAAAGAGGTAAAATATTTGTCACAGAAAAACTAAAATTTGGTTTTATATAATTTTTTACGTATATTGAGTATTTTTGGAGTATTTTCAAAATAATATGAGAATTACAATAATTTTAAAATTATGATTTTTTCTATTATATCTTTTCTTCAAAAACATGCATTCTAAACCGGTCAAAATTATCGAAAACATTATATATATATATATAGTGGCTAAACACCCCTTTAGGGGTTACGCCGCTTACGCTCTCTAGATCTATGTTTTGAGGTAGATCAGTCCTCATGTTCGTTATTTAATTTTCTCTGTTATTTTTCTCCACTCTTTCCTGTCTCTGGTTTTCCCTTTCCAATGTCGTATGCCCGCATTGTTGATATCACTTACTACTTCTTGTAACCATGTAGATCTTGGTCTTCCACGTCTTCTTTTGCCAGCTGGTGTCCATTCCAATATTGAGTATATCGTCGTAGTTGATCGGGATCTCCATATGTGTCCTAGCCATTTTGCTCTTTGCTGTTTTATTTTACATACTATATCCTCCTCAATTTCTTCCAGTAACTCAAGGTTCGTTCTTTGTCTAAATTCATTGTCATTTATTTTTATTGGTCCTAATATTGCTCTTAGTATTTTTCTTTCTTGTATTCTAAGGTTTTCCTCTTGTTTTTTTGTCATGCTAAGAGTTTCGGCTGCATACATCATCGTCGGTCGAATTATTGTTTTGTATACTTTCATTTTTGATTTCTTACTCAATAACTTATTTTTAAGTAATTTTTTATTTGCATGGACATAGGCGTAACCAGGATGATCCTAAGGGGGGGGGGGGTTACAACTACCTAAAAGGGGGGGGTTACAACTACTGGAAGGTCTCTGAGGGCTATGGTGTTAAGCGTATAGAGCGCAAAGTACATCTCAATGGGGGGGGGGTTACAACCCCCAAAACCCCCCCCTGGTTACGCCTATGTGCATGGAAGCTCTTATTTGCTGTAATAATCCTTTCTTTGATTTCGGTTTCTCTTTCTCCATTGTTTGTTATTAATATTCCTAAATATTTAAATTTTTCGACTTCTTCAAAAGTGTATTCTCCTACTCTAACCTTTCTGTTTTCAAAGTTTTTGTCAAATCTCATTATTTTGGTTTTCTCTTGGTTTATTTTTAATCCAATTACTTTTCCTTCTGTTACCATTTCGTTTAACATTCGTTCCATTGTTTTTCTATTTTTTGTTATTAGCACAATATCATCAGCGTATGCTATTATTTGTCCTTCTCTCGTTCGGAGGGTGCCTTTGTTGATCTTCCTGACGACGTATTCTAGGGCAAGATTAAACAGAGTTGCTGATAATGAATCTCCTTGTCTCACCCCTTTATTGATGACAAATTCTTCTGTGTCGCCTACTTGAGTTTTTATACTAACTACAGTTCTACTCATTGTCATTTGTATTAATCTTCTTAATTTATGTTGTATTCCCATTTCTTTCAGAGCTACCATTAGTTTTGATCTATTTATTGTATCAAATGCTTGTCGAAAATCTATAAAAAGCAGTTCAATTTCTATTTTATATCCATGAGCTTTTTCCATAATTTGTTTAACTGTATGTATGGCATCTGTTGTAGACTTTCCCTTAACAAATCCGCATTGATAGTGTCCTATGATATTCGTGGTAGCTTCGGTCAGTCTTCGTTGTATTAAGGCGGACATGATTTTATATGCTGTGTTTAATAGCGTCAGTCCTCTGTAGTTTTTACACATCTGTTGATCTCCTTTTTTATGAATCGTGATAATTTGTCCTTTGTACCATTCTTCCGGCATTTTTTCTTCGTCCCATATGTCTTTTATTAAATTGTATAATCTATCTTTTAATTCTTCACCACCATATTTTATAAGCTCCATATTGATACAGTCCGATCCTGAGGCTTTACCATTACGGCTGCTATTAATAATTTCCTCAACTTCCTCTTTTGTTGGTATTTGTAGCTGGTTTCCTAACATCATTGTCTCTTCTCCTCTGTTTTCATTTAGGTCTTGATCTTGTTGTTCTGTTAATAATTCTTTAAAATAGTTAGTCCAAATTTCTTTATACTCTTCATCGTTTTCTGATACTTTTCCATTTTTATCTTTTATGCTTTTTATCTTTCCTTTAAACGTTTTGTTCTGCTCACTAATTTTCTTATAGAATTCTTTTGTGTTTCTGTTCTTACTCTCTTTTTCTATTTCTTTTATCTTATCATCCAACCACTCACGTCTAATTTTCCTTATTTTTTTCTTACATGCATGCCTTATTATATTGTATTCTTCCCTATAATCCTGTCTATTTGTTCTTATCCACATTTGTCTCATTTCTACCTTCTTTTTTAACATTTTATGGCATTCTTCATTATACCATTCTTGTCTTTTTTTGTTTCTTTTTATCCCTACGTGTACTTCCGCTGTTTCATTTATACATTTTTTTATATTTCTCCATTCTGTTTCTATATCCTTTGTAGGTTTAGATTGTTCCTTCAGTTTTTTGTTCATGTCATCAGCATATTTAATCCTTATGTCTGGAGTATTCAGTTTTTCTACGTGCCATTTATTTTTTGTTGTCGTGTTTTTTAGTGTTCTTTTGACTTTTTGTCTTACTTTTGCAGTCACCATAAAATGGTCTGTGTCTGCATGTGCACCTCTGTAGGACCTCACGTCTGTTACCGATGTTTGCTTCCTTCTTGTAATCAGAATATGGTCTATTTGTGACCATGTTTTTTGGTCTGGGGAAATCCACGTCACTTTATGGTATTTGGGATGTTCGAATTTTGTACTAACGATAATCATATTGGTACTAGATGCTAGATTACATAATCGTTGGCCATTGTCGTTAGTTTTTTCGTGTATTGTGTGCTTACCTGCTACTTGGTTAATGTAGTCTTCCTTACCTATTTGGGCATTAAAATCTCCCATTACCAGTATTGTGTCTTCTCTAGGTAACTTCTCCATTTCTCGTTCGAGTTCCTCATACAATTTGTCTTTTTCCTCCGCAGTAGCACTTTCAGTTGGGGCATATACGTTTATGATTGATATATTAAATGGTTTGGCGTTAATTCTCAGGTAAGCCATACGTTCATTTATTGGTTTAAATTGCATAATGTTATTTTTTATTTTTCCCATAATTATGAAAGCAACTCTATATTGACCTTGTTTTTCATGTCCCGAGTACTGTAGTGTGTAGTTTTTTCTATTTATTTCTCCTTGACCTGCCCATCTGATTTCTTGAATCACTGCAATATCAATTTGGTATCTTTCTAGTTCTGAGACGATATCCTGCATTTTTCCTGGTTCAAGCATTGTTCTGATGTTCCACGTACTTATTTTTAGTTGATCACATTTTTTCGGTTTTTTATTATATTTTTTTGTGTTCGTATGTTTTACTTTATCTAATCTGTTCAGGTCGTTTTCCTTTGCCATTTTCGTGTCCGTTTTTTGTGTTGTATCCAATATTTGTTTTTTTATCAGTTTTTTGGCGTGTCCTGCTTTGCCCTTTCCAGTTCATTCTTCTCTTTGTTCCATTTCCATTCAGTCCCGTCAATAATTAATTTTTGATAACCTACTCTAGTGTTCTTACCGTTTTCTTTTTGAAATTTTGCAATTCTCCGTATTTCTTGTTGTATTTTCATCTCTTCTTGCGTTAGATCGTTATTGATATATATTTCCGGCTTTGAATTCCTTAGTTTGTTTTTGTTCTTCATAATTTTTATTTTTTCATTTTTGTTTTTTAGTTTTACAAGACATGTTTTGTCCCCTATTTTATAAGCTTCTTCTATTTCTACTTTAATACCTAATTCTCTTTCCACGAAATCTGCCATAACCTCATTGACTACATTTGGGTTATTTGTATCCATCGGTAGACCCTGGACAATAACATTGTTAGCTTTTCTCTCTTTCTCGAACTTTTCTACCTTCATTTTCACTATCTTTAGTTCCTGTTTCATTTCATCATTTTCTTTTTGTAGTTGTTGGTTACTTTGTTTGAATTCATTTATTTCTTTTCTTAATTCTCGGAGGTCATTTCTATATTCTCGTTGTTCTTCTTTTATTCCTTTTACCTCCGATGTTAAACTTTGTGTTTGATCTGTTAAATTTTGCATCATTTTTAAAAGCTGATCAATTTTGTTTTCATCTTTCTGTTGTTTGGTTGGTGTTCTGGATAGTTTCTTGCTCTTGTTAAAAATATTGTCTGCATCTATCTCTAGACTTCTCTTTTTACTGTCTTCTGAGGTGTAATCATTATCACTATCCACCATTTTTTATGTATTTGTACTCTATATTAAAGCAAGCGATAAGCTCTAGTTCCCCAGTCGACCCGGCGAAGGCTCTAGAACTTCTCAAGCAATAATTGAGTATGACTTTAAATATATTAAAATTCTTTTTACTTCGAAATCTTGTTTACTTAGTTTATTATTAATTGATTGATTTCCTTTCTTGGATTTTTAAAACTTTTTTATCGAAAACATTACTTATGCTAATATAAATAAAAAACTCTAACAAGAAGTAAAACCACTTCTATGTAAATTGGTATATTTATTAAAACTTAAAAATCCCAATGGATTCAATAAAATATGTCCAATTCAGAACGTTTTCAGACCTATCGGTCCATCATCAGTGAATGTGCATACTTGCTAAATAGCCCCAGAACCAAACAATGGTTGAATTTAAAATTCAATTTACATTATTTAAAAATAATATTCAACAGGCTAAACGCCGATGTTACAGGATATTGCCTATGGGAACATGGTGAAACCCTGGTAGGGTTTAATTATTTATCCGCTTTCACTGGTAATCGCTAGTCATCTTTATAAATTTATAAATAATGGTTAACATAGATACATACCTAATTCTAGATACTTTTGATGGACTGAGTCATACTCATCCCACAAGATCGAACGAAATCTGTTCCTTTCCCTGGAAATGGCTAATACTGGGTCTTGTTTATGATTTTCATTTGGGTTTCTGAAATCAAATTAGGTAAAAGTTAAAGCATGCACTTAAGTGTGTGTAATTTTAGTAGGCTAAAAAAGCAACAACGAAGGAATCCGCTCTGCAAACCTATCAACTTCCTATGGGAGACATAATTTCTATTATCAGATCTATCAAACGGACGAAATGGCAGGAACAATACAATAATTCAGACAAAGAAAATTATTACAAAAAAATCCAGCCTACACTTTCCATCAAGACATGGTTTAATCAAGTTTCCAACAGAGGCTTTATCAAAACTATTTGTCGAATAAGAAGTAATCACTGTTTGACTCCAGTCTACGAAAGAGAAATAGGATTTGTAGATAATGATGAATGTTTATGTGGAGAGCTAGCTGATCTACAACATATGCTGTTAGAATGTCCTTTACATTTTATTGAAATATCAAATTTCTATACCAATCTAGTTCAAGTTAATGTATAATTTCCTTTTAATCTTATATACCTTTTACAATCAAACAATCTAGATGTTTATAAAATTTTATACAACCCTGTTAATTGTTTAAAATTAAAGCTCTGAAAAAAAAGAATAAAAAAGATTATAAAAAAAATAATAATAAAATAAAATAAAAAGTTACTAAGAAGATCTAAACCCCCGAGAGGTTGAATCGGGTTTAGGTCTTAGCGTAGTAAAAAAAATATACAAAAAAATACATAAAAAATAAAAGAAAAAAACTAAATAAAAAAAATAAAAAATATAATAAAAAATATAATAAAAAAAAAAATTGTTAAAAAATATATATTAAAAAAAAATAAAAAAAAACAGAGTAAAAAAACTTAGTAGTAGTAATAGTTTTAAATTTAGATTCTAAGCATATATTTTGTAAAAGAGAGAATTCAAAACACATTGACTGGCCAGTTGGTTGCTTAAACCAGTGCCAATAAAATATAAACACACACACATAATTTTAGAAGGAATAATAATTAGTTATGGTAACTGGTGACTGTAAGACAGTAGGAGCATTTGCCAATAAAAGAACATAGTTCTAGAAAATCTAGTGGAAGATAGGGACACATTTAAACCTATGCACTTCACCCAATCTATATAAACAGTACGAACAGCACATTACGATGGCATTTGGTGGGAAGTACCTTCATAAGCTCGTACTAACTGTGCACTAACTAATCAATGAACGTATATCAACCACGAGGCAGAGAGGAAACTTTTTCACGAATCTTATGCGCGTTCACGCACTGACGATCGAGTTAAACATTCATTCTAAGAGGATCTAGAAAGTATGCCCATCACGATACCAAAATATGATATAAATATAGTCTAGGAAATTCTAAAGCTAAAACAGGAAATGAAAATAAGACATACTAGTAAAAAAGGGTTGAATACAACGTCTGGAGTTCCGCAGGGATCGGTGTTGTGGAACATCTGATATTGTGTATAACAGGGTATTAAAGCTAAAGCTTGGTGAATGGATGAAAATAGTCTCTTTTACAGATAATATTCTTCTTTTTCTTCTTCTGGTAGCACTACAACCCGGGGTAGGTCTTGGCTGACTGCAAAACTCTCTTCCATATCAAACAGTCGTCCATGATAGTTGTCCCCAGATATTTTCTCTCCATCGTATTTGTGGGCATCATAAATTCTGCGATCTGGAAGCTTCCTCCCAGATCAACTTCTTCTTCTTTAAGTACCGTGCCCAAGTTTTTAGGCGTGGGTAGCTTCCATAACAATTTGCCGATATCGTTCTCGATCTTGTGCGGCATGTAACAATTGATCTGCTGATAAGCCAGTCCATTGACGAAGGTTTCGGAGCCATGAATATTTCTTTCGACCAATTCCTCTTTTTCCGTCGATCTTTCCATTGAGTATTAACTGCAGCATCCTGTATCTGCTACCTCCCATTATATGCCCCAGATATTCAAGTTTTCTCTTTTTTATCATCTTCATCTTTTTATCATCTGCTACCTCCCATTATATGCCCCAGATATTCAAGTTTTCTCTTTTTTATCATCTTCATTAAGTCACCTTCGCCTTGACCTACTCTGTTTAAGACTTCTCTGTTTGAAATGCGTTGAACCCAAGATATTCTGAGCATTCTACGATACGACCACATCTCAAAGGCTTCTAATTTGTTCATCGTGTTAACCTTCATGATCCAAGTTTCACATCCATATAGTAATACAGGCTACACAAAACATTTTAGGAACTTGATTCTTAGTTGTAAGTTCAGCTGAGAGTTACTCAGAATAGATCTAAGTTTCATAAATGCTCCTCTTGCAATTTCTATAGGAGTTTTAATTTCTTCATCCGGATTTAGTGTCTCGTTTATCCAATATCCTAGGTATTTAAAATGGTTAACTTTTATTATTGATTCATTACTGACAATTAGTTGCATAAGGCCGACGTCTTGTTTACTAACCACAAGTAACTTTGTCTTTGTTGCATTTATGTTAAGTCCTGTATTGGAACATTCTCTAGTGACTCGATCTATAAGGAATTAAAGATCTTCGATATTTTCAGCCATGATCGCGGTGTCGTCTGCATATCTGATGTTGTTAATAGTTTCTCCCCCGATTCGAACTCCACATTGTCCTTCCAAGGCTTCATTAAAAATTATTTCTGAGTATACGTTAAACAAAGTTGGGGATAACACACAAGCCTGTCTGACACCTCTTTGAGTGCAAATTTTGTCTGTTTCTTTGCCGTCTACCAGAATAGAAGCTTATTGATTCCAATATAGATGTTGTAAGAGTCTCAGATCTTTATCATCTATTCCAATCATTTCTAGATATTCAAACAACCTATCATGTTGAACTCTATCAAACGCCTTCTCAAAATCTATAAAGCAGACGTAAATTGGTTTCTGTACTTCCCATGATCGTTGAAATAATGTTAACATTGAGAACAAAGCTTCCTTTGTTCCCAATATTTCTCTGAAACCGAATTGTTTGTTTCCCATTGTCTCTTCACATTTCTGCTTGATTTTATGTATTAAGAATTATCTTAAGAAGTAGCTTGAGAGAGTGGCTCATGAGACTAATTAGTCTAAAGTCTTTACATGATGATGTATTAGGTTTTTTTGGGAGTGGAATAAATGTACACTCTAACCATATCTGTGGCATCATTCCAGTCTCGTATATATGGTTATAAATGTTTGTTAGTTGTGAGACATTGTCGTCATCCAGAAGTTTGAGCCAGTCTGATGGTATTTGGTCAGGGCCTGGAGATTTCCCATTTTTGCTCTGTTTGATGGCTTTCTCTACTTCCGCTTTTAAAATACTAGGACCAGTATTCGTATACGTTGTGATGTTAAGTGGTGGCCTCGTATCCAGGAAGAGCTCTTTTATATAGTTAGTCCATTCTTTCTTTTTTTCATCCAAGTCAAGAATTATTTTACCTTTGGAGTTTCTCATAAAGTGAGGAGTTCTTTTTCTCTGAGTGTAGGTAATTTCTTTAAGCTTCTTATGTATATTAAACTCGTCATGTTTTCTTTGTAGTTCTTCCATTTCACATCTTTGTTCCATCCAGTCCTCTTTTGCTCGCTTAACCTCGTGTCTTATTTGTCGATATATCTCTCTATACCGAATCTGGTTTTTGTTTTTCCAATTTCTTCTTTGTTGAATAAGGTCTAGTATTTTATCGGTCATCCAATCCTTTTTCTTTATTGGGTCTTTTTCTGGTTTCAAAACTTCGTTTGCTATGGTGACCATGGCGGAATTCATGATATCTAGATTTTGACCGATATTTTCTTGTTCAGATCTTTCCAACTGTTTTTTAATCTCACGATTTATCTTATTTCCGAACTCATCTGCTATTACGGCATTTCTTAGAAGTCGAGTATTAGGTTTCTTCTGCGTTGTGGGGGGCTTTTATTCTTTTTAGTTTTAGTTTGAATCCAGCACAGAGCAGATTATGGTTAGTTGCTGCGTCTGCACTTGGGTATGTTTTTGCAGATGTAATACTGTTCCTAAACCTTCTATTAATGATAATGTAGTCAATTTGATTTCTGACAATCTTTCCCTCTTGATCAGCTGGCAAGGCGGTTATTCAGCAGCCCATCTTAGACGCTGAGATTTAATTTCTTGGACTAAGTCGCTCGCCCTATCATCTGCTTGACCTCAGCATTTATTCTCATTCGGTATTAGCAACCAAAATTAGGGGTGTGATAAGGTCCAAAGGTTCTTCTGAGGATTTTTCTCTCATAACATCTAAGCTTTCTCTCAATTGATTTGGTCAGAGTCCACGTCTCACACCCATACATGAGCACCGGCCTAATCACTGTTTTATATATTCTGATCTTTGATGCTCGTGTTAGGCTATTAGATTTAACAGTATTGTGGAGACTATACATACATCTATTTGCTGCCTGAATTCTCCCTTTATTATCTTCCCTGATATCGTTATATGGGTCTATCGTAACATTTTGCCCTATTCTATCTCCGTACTTTTTGTCTGTTGATGCACATTTATTTGGTTTTCTTTTTATTTACCCTTAAACCAGTTTTCTTTGCCTCTACCTCCAATTTATTGAAAGTCTTCTTTCAATGCCTGTTATGAAAACTGAAAATTTGGCTCGGAATCGAACAGATACACATGGAAAAATTTACAGATGATCTGGCTATCGTAATAGAAAGTAGTACAAATTAGGTCATCATAGAAAGGGGAAACAAGGCTCTAAATAAATAAATTGGTATTAGCGGCGGAGAAGACAAAGATAGATATACTAAAAGGAAAGAGAAAGATGTATTGTATCAAGCTCAAAAGAAGAAATTGAAAATGTATTGAAAAAAGAGGCGAGGTACCTGGAGGTTCAACTCGATGCCAGATTTAATTTTACAAAATATACAGAGGGTTGTTAAGAGAGATGAGGAGAAAACCACCGTTTTAACAAAGATAATGCCAATTAGAGGTGGCCCAATTCGTATAGAAGAAAGATGTATTTGGAAGTAGTACACTCTACAGTTCTATATCCGTTCCCAGTCTGGGAGGAAGTACTAAAGAAAAAAAAAAGTACATGCAAATAATGATAAGGGCGCAAAAACAATTACTAAGGGTGGTAAGATTGTAGCAATCCAAAACAAATGGTACAGGAGAGGGTGACTGTGTTCAATGAACGAAGGGGAGATATAAGAGATATCAGAGAGGAAAGCAGAAAAATGGTGAGGCAGTGGTACAGAGAGTGGCTAGAAAAAATATCTCAAGCCCATTCAACGAGGACGCTTATTTCCAACATAGAACTCTGGATAGTCCACCAAATTTAGTTATGTCAACTTTTACATTCCACAATTCTTGACAGACCATTGGTCTTTTAGGCCCTATACTTATAAAATAAAAGACAATTCAGCCAGAAAGGGAAATATGTGGTAAAAATAAGACGGAATTACCACACCTGAAAATAATATAATAAATAAAGTTGTAGCCAGCAGTACAAAATTTGTACCTTTTGATATTTTTAATATGGGTTATTGTTTCTTAATATGAAATATACTTACCCAGTTCTCACGAAGTTTGCTATGTAGATAAGAAATGATTCAGACAAGGCTAGTTCAGACTTAGTATAGTTCTTAGAGAAGTGATTAAAACCATCTACAAGGGGTGCTCCAAAAATATACGGCAACTCTTCTCCATGAACAGTTCCCATTCTCTGCAATAAAATAAATTATTTCTAGTAAAGTCCTCTATCTAGTAAAGTCCTCTATAAAAGGTACATATTTATTAAACATCCCTTAAAGGGCTACACCACAATCACAGTACGCTTTCGATCCGAACAGATCATCATCAGTGCTGAGACAGAATTATAACATGCTGAGCCACCAAAATATGGGTAAAAACTCTTTAAAAGTAGTACAATTATGAAAAATTTACATTGTTATGTGTATGTATAAGCGGGGATCCTACAGCTTCTGCCGCTTCCCGCATTTAGATCGCCATTTTTTTCTATCTCTCCAGCTGTTTCCATCAATGGCTCTGTCTTTCATGGTTTCCATAACACCTTGTATCCACGACTTGGTTGGTCTTCCGCGTTTCCTTCTAATACCGGGATTATATTCGATAGCTTTTTTTGACCATCTGTTGTGGTCCATCCATCCGCTGCACGTGTCCATAACATATTAACTGGTAGTGGCCTAAGTGTCCTTTATTTGCTTTCTTCTATATTCGTCGTCTCTTGTGCTTATATATTGTAAAAGCCGGAGATACGGGATGCAGCCAGAAAGAAGTTTGTTAACGAAAAAGTCTTCTTCTTCTTCTTTTTCTTCTTCTTGTAATAGGACTATGTCCTGTTTCTTCTGTTACAGTCTTTGCTGCGATCCGGAGCTCCAACTCTCGTACCATCGTTTTTTGGGTCTTCCTATGGGTCGCTTGGTGTTGGGCTTCTGTGTTTTCGCCCAATGCGCATTACGTTCAAGGTCCATTCGATTTACGTGGTCTCTCCACATGCGTCGTCGCGCTCTTGTCCATCTCACTACGTCTTGAACGCCTAGCTCTCTCAATGTGTCTTCGTTTCGTATTCTATCTCTGAGTGTGATACCTCATGGATCTTAGGGTTTTCATCTCTGTTGTTCTCATTATTTGTTTGGTCTTTGTTGTCTCGGCCCTTGTCTCAGCTGCGTATGTCAGTACGGGTCTAACACATGTCTTATAAATGCGGACTTTGCTTTCGGTGCTCATATATTTATTCCGCTAGATTATATCCCCCAGGAAACCAGATATTCTCGCTGCTTTCGTTGCCTGCTGTTTTGATTCTTACCACAGATGCCTGTCGCTAGATATTTCCACACCTAAGTATCTACAATCCATTACCTGTTCGAATGTATGGTCGTCCACTACTAATTTACATCTAATTGAGTTCCTGGATATTACCATCGATTGGGTTTTCTCTTTGGATAGTGTCAGGTTATACTTTTCGGCGGTTATTTTGAATTTTTTTAGTAGGCGTTGTAAGTCATCTTCGTTGTCGGCTATTAAGATTGCATCATCTGCGTAGCAAAGCATTCTCATGGTTCGGTTACCCATTTTGTATCCCTGATTCATTATGTTAACACTACCTATTGAAATCACAGACAATATAAACGAAGCATGGGAAAAAATAAAAAATCATATAACTAGTAGTGCAAAAGAAGCCATTGGAGAAAGAACAATTGACTTAAACAGCGGCAGAAACCAAAAACCATGGTTCACACAGGAAGTCAAAGATTTAGCAAAAGAGACGAAAGATGCATCTTCTTCTTTGCCCTTTAATTCGTCCAATTCTGAACATAGGCTTCCCCCAGTTTCCTCCATTCGCTTCTGTTTAGTGCTTTCTGTTTCCAGTGCGTTCCTCCTATATTTTTAATGTCGTCTCCCCATCTCATCTGGGGTCGTCCTCTTGCTCTCTTTCCTGTCCATGGTCTCCATTGTTGTATCGTGCTATTCCACCTATTGTCCGTTTGTCTAGCGTTATGACCTGCGAAGCTCCATTTTAGCCTGGTTATATGTTGACCTGCGTCTTTGACTTTTGTTCTATTTCTGACCCAGTTGTTTTGCTTTTTGTCTGTCAATTTTACTCCTAACATTGCTCTCTCCATGGCTCTTTGTGTCTTTATTATTTTATCCATGTTTGCCTTGGTCAAGGTCCATGTTTGGCATGCGTATGTGAGAATTGGGAGTATGCACTGGTCAAACACTCTTGTTTTTAAGTATTGTTGTATTTTTTTATTCTTTAGGACCCATTTTAATTTTCCAAATCCTGCCCAGGCTAATCTGACCCTTCTTTTTACCTCCGCTGTTTGGTTTTCCTTATTTATTTTTATAATCTGTCCCAAATATATATAATCATTAAACGCTTCTATTGTGGTGTCGTTTAGTATTACGTTTCTATTGTCTTGTGTGTTTGTCATTGTTTTTGTTTTGGCAAAATTCATTTTTAGACCTATTTGTTCGAATTCATTTGCTAGTTCGGTTAGCATGGTTTGTAGTTCTTCAAAACTTGATGCTATGACTACTACATCGTCTGCATATCTTAGGTGGTTTAGTTTCTTTCCATTTATGTTTATTCCCATGTTTGTCCATTCCATTGTTTTGAAAACATCTTCCAGTGCTAATGTAAATAGTTTAGGAGAAATAACATCTCCCTGTCGCACTCCTCTGTTAATTGGTATGGATTTTGTGGTTTCTTCCAATTGTACTGTCATTGTTGCTTTCTTATATATATTATGTATTAGCATTCTGTATCTGGAATCTATTCGACAGTTGTTTATAGCTTTTTCTATTGCCCACATTTCCACGCTGTCAAATGCTTTTTCGTAGTCAACGAACGCTAAGTGCAGATCTATATGGTATTCGTTAGCTTTTTCTATTAGTGTCCTAATTGTTAGAAGATGGTCAGTGGTGCTATATCCCTTTCGGAATCCTGCCTGCTCTACGGGTTGATACGAGTCCAATTTGTGTGTTAGTCTGTTGTTGATAATCCTCATGAATAGTTTATACGTTTGCGACAGCAGTGAGATGGGTCTGTAATTTTTTATGTCCTTTCTGTCGCCTTTCTTAAATAGCAGGATTGTAAGACTTTCGTTCCATTCGTCGGGTATTTCTCCTTTATGTAGACACTGATTAAACAGATTTCTTAATGTTTGTAAGATTTCTTCTTTCCCTTCTTTCAACATTTCAGCAAGGATTCCATCTGGTCCTGGTGCTTTGTTGTTCTTTAATTGTGATAGTGCTGCTTCTATTTCATAATTTTCTATTTTTGGTAGTGTTTCTGAGTTTACATTCGTGATTGTTTTCTTGATATATTCCTGAGTGTTGAAGTTTGCGTCTTTCTTTGAGGTGTATAGTTCTTTATAAAACCTTTCTACTTCTTCTGATATCTTATCTTTTCTCCTCTCTTCCCGTCCTGTTTCATCCTTTATTGAAATGAGTAGTGGTTTCCCTAAATTTGGTCGTAAGCATTTTAGGCCCTTATTTCTCTCAATTACTTTCTCGATTTCATTTTCAGTGTGTTTTCTTAGATCCTCTCTGGTTTTTCTTCTAATAAGTTTGTTTAGTTCTACGTATTCTACTGTTTCTTTTGTTTTCGCTTATTAGTTTTCGTCTACTTTCCATTAATTTAACTGTCCCGCTACTTAATCTATTTTCTTTTGTTGTTAGTTTTTTGGCAGTTTTCATTCCCGCTTCCAAGAGTTTTTCTTTCATTTCTTCATTGATCTTATTAATTTCTGACTCTTCCTTTGCTACTTGTTGATTATAGTTTTCCCTTAAAGTCTGTCTATATTCTTCTGCGTTTTGTCTTATTCTGCTATGGTCAATAGCCGTTGGTTTTCTTCTAGATTTCTGCGTCGCTAGTTTGCTTATTTCTATTTTGGCTCGTAGTATGCGGTGGTCGCTGCCAGTTGAGAATTTATTAAGTGCAGTTACGTCTTCGAAGATTTGTTTATTTTGGCAGAGGAAGTAGTCTATTTCATTTTTTGTCACCCCATTTGGGGAGACCCATGTCCATTTTCGGTTTGGCTTCTCATTAAAGTATGTATTTATTGCATGAAGGTTTTGTTGTTCCAAATATTCTAGTAGTCTTTTGCCCCTAATATTCCTTGATCCAAGTCCGTAGTTTCCTATTTTGTTTTCTGAGTCTTCCATTTTCTTTCCGATTTTTGCGTTAAAATCTCCCATAACGATTGTTGTTTTAAGTTCGACATTGCTAGTTTGGGGAAAATAGCCATAAAACACCACGCTGGCCAGGCGGGTTGGTGAGTTGTAGGGATCACATTTTCTTGACTCCCTGTCTTTCCCTGTTCTACATGAAAGATGCATACGTAAGATATATTAACAATAGGACCCCAGAAGAGTATCAAAGATATAAATCAGAACGAAATAGAACAACTAACAGAATCAAAGATCTAAAACAAATATATTGGGAAAAATTCTCAAATGACATGGAACATGATTTACGAGGAGGTCAAAGGAAGGTATGGAACATGTTGAGGAAAAGGAAGAAGCCGGTTACCGAAGAATTACAAATTAACGCAATAGAACCAGAAGAATGCGTAACTCATTTCGAGAATTTATACAAAGACGATAACGACGATAATAATGAAGTACAAAGAAATGACCTACAATACATTCACCAAGAAGAAACAGAGAATGACAACATAACCCAAGAAGAAGTAAACGAAGCAATCAAAAGATCAAAAAATAGAAAATCACCAGGTCCGGTATATACCGGACAAATAATATACCAAATGAATTAATTAAATACGGAGGTACAAAAATAATAGAAGAGATAACAACATTATTCCAAAAAATTGTAAACAACATGACAGTACCAGAGGAATGGAGAGAGAGTATAACAATACCCATCTACAAGAAAGGCGTAAAGACAGATCCTACGAATTACCGAGGAATTACACTACTCAATTCTTCATCAAAACTATTGACAAAAATTCTATCCCAAAAAATATATAAGAAAGCCGGTGTATCGGAAGAACAACAGGGTTTTCGCCCAAACAGATCTACAATAGACGCTATTTTCATAATGCGACAATTAGTTGAGAAATCAATAGAATTCGACAAGCCCATGTTCACATGCTTTGTAGATCTGAAACAAGCATTCGACAGAGTACGATTAAAGGACGTGCTCACTATCCTTGAAAAGAAAAACATAGGTCAGAGGTATAGAAACATAATCAAAGAGCTCAATAGATCCAACAAAACACGAATTAAAACCACACACGGGCTTACGGAAGAAATCAAAATCAATGCAGGCATTAAACAAGGGGACAGCCTCAGTCCATGCCTGTTTAATTTAATAATGGATGAAGTTATAGGTAGTGTTAACGAAAAGTCTTGGATTTAAATTATTGTTTATTATTTTTATTTCAATTATTTTAATTGTATAAAAGTAGTAACCTTTGCATCTGGGTGAATTCATTGAATCGCGATGCTTTCCCTTAAATAGGCAGGATTTGTTGATTTGTTTTAGAGTTGTGGCTGCATAGCTCCACTGAGGATGCATAGATGCTGAAATAGCTAACTGGAGATGGTGGTCCAACTCTGAATCAAAGAAAACAAAAACTGCCTTTATCTTTGTCTAGTTTCTATTCTTTACGAAATCTTATGTACTCTATCTGCTTTTCTTCTAATTTCAATATTAGGCTCTTGAGTTAGTTCTGCTATTAGTTCTGCTCTTGATATACGACAAGCTCTTCTCAAGTAGTCCATTTCAACCGTGTTAACTTTTTTCTTTCCTTTTGCTGTTATTTGCCAACATTCTGCTCCATATGTAAGAATGGGCTCTACAATTATTTTGTAGATTGTCATTTTAGTTTTCACAGTAGCTCTGTTGGACCAAAGTATCGAATTCAGTAGTTAAACACTCTTTCTGCCTTGTTGCACTCTATAATCGATATCATGTTCCTTTGTTCCTTTACTGCAGATAATACTTCCCAACTATTTGTATTCATAGCACCTTTTCATTTGTCTAATTACCACATCCGGGTCTTCGTCTTCACTGCCTATTCGGATAATATTCTGTTTTTGACATATTCATACTCATCCCCCATTTTTCGTATTCATCTTTGAGCTTTATAAGCATATAATCTGATCTTGATGTTAAGATCAGAATATGTTTGTTAAGCTTCAAATCCCATTCCCGCACATTTTTGTCTCCACTGGTGCAGTACTTCTTGGATATATGTTTTGAATAGGGTAGGAGAAAGACAGCATCCTTGTCTCATACCTTTTGTTACTGTAAATAACCTTGAGCAAGTATTTTCTATTTTTACCGTGCTATAGATGTTCAGTAGTGCTTTTAGATATGTTTTACTAAGGTCCGTTTTCGTCAAAACATCAAATAAAAGTTTTAAAGGAACATTGTCATAAGCTTTCCCCAGATTATATAAATACCAGATGCGTAGGGAGGTTTCGAGCTAATTATAAGTGATGGATAAATCTGTTCTAGATATAGCACCAGGTAGCAGAGGAATTCCCACGTGGGTTGCTCACATCCAGAGGATATGTCCTCATATCACGGACGGTAGATACAGTTGTTTTGTTTTCTCTCAAAAAAGATACTGTTTTTCCTCCAAAAAACTTCCACATTTGTCTACATATATTTATCGACTATCAATCACCTGTCAATCACAACTAGTGTTGCCAGGTCCGATTTGTTTTTAATCGGTACATAAGCAAAAACAAATCGGAATTTAGGGTTGTAGATCGGGACAAATAAACAACAATAGCCCAGTAAATGACCGTTTTGGAGTATAATTTTCAGAGTCGATTCCGAATTGCATGAAAATCTGGTTTTAGGTTCTACTTACTGTCTACTTTAAAGTTGAACTTGTACCGTTTGTTGCTTTTACTTGGGGGGTGACAGTTACAGTTACCCTTTCTCGGGGGTAAAAGAACGCGCGTTTAATGTAAGTCCCAAAATGGATCCACTGACTAACTCTAAAAAACTTTTGTTCTATATAATTTTTAAATTAAGTCGATACTTTTCGAGTAATTTTATCGAAAAAATATTCTTGGCAAAAATGTAGCTTTTAAAAAAGCAAAAAAATTGTATGTTCAGAAAGGCTATAAAACCAGTAAAAGCAAAGTTGTAGCTCATCAAAAATACGTTCTCATTCGTCAAATTCCAAATCCTATTTTTCAACTTGAAATAACCAAAAAATTAAGCAATTTTCGGGCAAAACCTATTAAATTTTTTTAAAGTGTTAAAAACTCTTTAATTTTGTTTTATCTAAAAGTCTCTAGCATTAAAAGTAAGCGATTTATGCTCAAAATAAAGTTGGCTCCTTTTTTTGGTAAAAAAAAATCGTGAAAGTCTCCACCTATTTACCACCACCGCTTTTTACCATTTACTTTATATGTGTATTGTTTATACGATCTGTAAGGTTTACCGGTTGGGAGTGCTTAGTTTTGAAAAAAAAATTGGTTTTATAGTAAAAATATGGTCTAAAATATTGGAAAAATGCTCTTTTTTCAAAATTATAAAAAAGTATTAGTGATTAGAAAAATCTCGAGTAAAAAATATAGGTTTTGCTTTTATAAATATGATAGATTCATTTTGTTTTTCTGTAAGACAAAAATTGGTTAAAATATGGCTGTTCATATTTTGCATACACTCGTGATTAGTGACTCGTTCAGGCCCTTTCAATTATGTAAAAAATATATAAGTAAATTGTTTGTAAAGCGGTAACGATTAATTTCATTTGGAGTGCTAAGTAGGGGGAGACTTTCACGATTTTTTTACCAAAAAAAAAAGGAGTCAACTTGATTTTGAGCAACTCACTTAGTTTTGATGTTAGAGACTTTTTTAGACATGAAAATAAAGCTTTATTAAAAATGTTTTCATTGGTTTTTTCCGAAAAGTGCTTCATTTCTTTGTTATTTCACGTTGAAATATTTGATTGGGAATTTGACGAATAAGAACGTATTTTTCATGTGCTAAAACTTTGCTTTTGCTGGGTTTATAGACTTTACGAGTTCACAATTTTTTTCATTTTCTTATATTATGCTACATTTTTGCTAAGAATATTTTTTTCGATCAAATACTTACTTTTTGGGTTATTTGTGAAAATCTCCTGAAAACGTGATTTTTTTTTCGAAAAATACACATTTCCAATCGTAAATAACTCGAAAAGTATTAACTAAGTTAAAATTCTATAGAACTAAAATTGCTTAGAACTAGTCAATTTTTCCATCTCCGGACTTATTTTAAACGCGTGGTTTTTCGCCCCCCAACTAGGGGTGACTGCCATCCCCCGAGTAAAAGCAACCAACGGCACAAGTCGTCCAAATTTTCATGCAATTCGGAGTTGATCCTGAAAATTACACGGTATCGCCGTATTTCCCGTTCATTTACTGGACTACAAGGTGTTTCTATAATCTGTATTTAATCCTACATAATAATAATAATAATCGGACGAAATTACAAAAAAAAATCGTAGATTAAGTAAATTATTTATTTTTTATTAAAATTATATTTTTCATTCGATTTTACCGCTTTTAGGAGTGTCTTGTTTTTATAACATAGTTATAAAATTCACTGCAAGTTCTCCTGAAATTGGTTTTCGTGGATGAAAATGGGGACATTTAGTGTCCCGATCAGGTACAAATCGGTGCGCGTCCCCAGACCCCTGAAAATCGAGACGTCCCGCGCAAATCGGGACACCTGGTAACGCTAATCACAACGGACTTGTACCGACCATTCCTTGTATCGACGACAATCAGTTGCCTTACCGGAGACCTGAAGATGCATAGCAAACTGTAGTATGCGAAACCGGTCGTCGAAAGTAATATTAAACCGATTGTGAGTAAGTCAACACTTTTATTTCTCTTAACCAAATTTTATTTAGTCCAAGTTTTTTACTATTCTCATGCAAATAAGTTATATCCGCAACATGTGAGTAGTTTTATTTTCCACAAAGTCTGAGTGTGTGAACTATAGTGGAGGTTAACAATGTGTACACACATACACTTTGTTTTGTGTAATGAAACTACAATGGAACTTGTCATGCAAATGAAACATGTTTTATTGTGGTCAACATTCCCATTCGGGATGCTTTTAGTCCCTTTGATCACTTTGCTAGAGATAATCGTCAATTAAACCTGGCAGATAATATTCCAAAACTCGATTAAACCAAAAAACAGGCAAATATTGGAAACGTTTAGGAAAAATACGAGACCACGTAATTGTTAATACTGTTTACTGTTGTGCCTTTACTAACAGTATTTATAAATTTTGATGAAATATATTGCTCACTTAGCAATAGGTACAGATACGAAAGTACTAAAAAGTACTAAAGTAGTTACTAGGAAATAGTTTCAATAGTTTTAACTCTGAGTTCTCCGCTTATTCATTTAGCGTATGGCATTTCGACACAGATTACAATAAACAATAAGCAAGTTAAATTAAATTAACTCTATATAGAAAACTTAATCAAAACTAATTTATAAGCAAATATCATGATTGTTTATGTTGTTAATCGACTCGGACATCTCGGAAAGGCAATATTGGGATCTGCCCTCATAAGCCCGCTGATGGCACTCTTCTGGTATGTGCTTGATGGACTTTGACTTCGACTTTGACTGTTGACTTTGACTTTGACTTTGACTTTTGAATTTGACTTTTGACTTTGACTTTTAGCTTTGACTTCGCCACAGCTGCATGATGGAGATGGTAGGTTACCCCACCTGTGCAACATATACCTACGCACTTCGACCAAGTTGAGTTCTGATGAATTTAAATTTGCACTAGATATTACGTATTAAGCCAAATCCAGGAGGTCTATCTGAGATAATAGATATCCTTACAAATACAAATAGTATTTGGTTGAGCCTCTGAGGTTTCTACCGGAGCTTTTCTGAAGCGCGGTCGACTTTTGATTGTATCTTCTATGTGGGTAGTTATGTATGTAGTTCTATATAGTTATGCTTACTCCAGCGATCGTTCTCATGGTGTTATTTAGCTGGACATTAATCTTTTGAACGTAAGCATTCTAGCTCCCTAATGTTCCCTATGCTGTGTCACAAAGTTTCTGAATATTACTTCTCCTTTTTTAGCTTCTCGACAACTGTACCTATATGTTTTCTGAAGCTCGCTCTGTCCAAAGACATGTTTAGATATTTTGGGTGTTTATTGTGGTTGAGTCGTGTATTATCATACTGAACTTTAAGTGTTCTTAAGTGTTGTTTAGGTACAACTAGGTTACTTAGTTTTTAGTTAGTTACGGTTTTAGAAGCATTGCGTCAAAGTCTTCAATTTTGAAAGTAACTTCCCATAACTTCTAGGCCTTCCGTCAGAATCTCTTCAGCTTCTTCCAGTGATTTTGTTTGTGTTAACAAAGCTCAGTCATCGGCATAGTAAAACTTTGTTGATGTTGTTGCCTACGTATCTACGATTTAAAGGCTAAAAATCAGTAGTGCGAGGACCAATCCTTGTGTCTGACCATTTTTTTTTGTTTTCTGAGGGATGCTTATTAGTTCTGATCCCATAGTTACTTGAAATACTCTGTCGGTGAGCATATTTTATTTTAATCTGGCGGTGAATTTGCTAGGAATAGTGCTTGCGACAATTATAAATAATTCCTTCTCGCTAGACGTGTCGTAAGCTACTAATAGATCTAGCAGAACTCTTGGTCAGTGCAAACTTGATTTGGTCTAAAATCTGCTTGTTCGATTGCAATAAATTTGAGAATTATTGAAGTTATTCTGTTAAAAATTAGTCGTTCAACGTTTTACATTTTGAACGATTTCCGAAGCAGAAATCGAAACATCGACTAAACTTTTTTAAAAGTAACATTGCGGCTTATTCCCAAATTGAATGGTAAATTGCATTAAGATGCTACAAGAAAATAGCTTCAGAACAATATATACAAACAAACCTAATATAATTCTGAAGCTATTTTTTGTGGCATTTGTTATGCCGGTTGCATAATAAATATGTATTATACAGGGTGTTTCATTAATAATTGTCCATATAGTAACTGGAGAAACCTTGGTACAAAATACAAAGATTTAACCTAAAACACTTAAAATGTGGTTCCTTACTGAGTTACAGGGTGTTTTATCTAAAAATTTAAAAATTTTTTTGCTCAGCATTTTAAAACTATTCGACGTATTCTTTTCACACTGGGCAGAAAGTGCGAGTACTAGAGACCCTACTAAATTATGATAAACAAACGTTTCTAGCTACTACCAGAGGCGTACGACAGGGGATGGTGAATGGTTGACCGTTCTCAAATTCTAAGCCACTGGAGGATTTACTATTTTAGTGCCATTTTTAGATTCTCCAATACTTTCTACGTAAATAATATACTCTCCATTGATAACGATAAAGTCATTAGTTTTAGAGATATTTGAAGTTAAATATGAAACGGCACAATTATTGTAAAAATTGCTAAAACACAATCAAAAGTCATGGTAATTCTCGTAGAAGACGAAGTCCCACCAGAGGAGCCTCATCGCAAATTATTCGCAATCCTTTCTTGAATTTTATAAGATTTTCGTAAGTCCGATAAACAAAATTTCTCAGTAACTGAATTAGTGAGAAGAGGAGCCCAAATTTGAAGAGAGATGAGCAAAAATACTATTTTTTATTCCTTTTTGTAATTTTTAAAATCATTTAGTGTGTTTTATAATCAAAATTTAACCCTCACGCACAAGTTGTACGTACAACTTCAGTGAGGAACTGAGTTTATTTTTTCGTGTACAATTTATTTGCTACAAATAAACTCCATTAATATTATATTATTATTATTATGATTAACATTTAAAAATTATTTGTACCTACTACTTTAAAACTATTTGGCGTATCCTTATCATACTGGGCAGAAAGTGTAGGTACTGTACACCCTACTAAATTAAGATAAACTAACGTTTCTAGCTACTACCAGAGGCGTACGACAGGGGATAGTGGCTGATTAACCCTTCCCAAATTCTACGCCACTGACGAAACTGCTATTTTAGTGTAATTTTTTGATTTTGCAATACTTTTTATGTAAATATTATACTCTTCATTCGTAACGATAAAATGATTAGTTTTTGAGATATTTGAAATTAAAAATGAAGCGACACAATACATTAATCAAAATAACCGTTTCATTTTTAATTTCAAAGATCTCGAAAACTAATGACTTTATCGTTACGAATGAAGAGAATATTATTTTCATAGAAAGTATTGGAGAATCCAAAAATTTAAGTAAAATAGCAATTTCGCCAATGGCGTAGAATTTGGAAAGGGTCAACCATTCACTTTCCCCCGTCGTACGCCTCTGGTAATAGCCAGAAACCTTTGCTTAACATATTTAGTAGTAGTTTGTACAGTACCTATACTACCTGCCAAGTATAAAAAGGATACGTCGAATAGTTTTAAAATGCCAAACAAAAATTGTTTTTAAATTTTTAGATAAAACACCCTGTAACTCAGTAAGGAACCACATTTTATTTAAGTGTTTTAGGTTAAATCTTCGTATTTTGTGCTAAGGTTTCTGCAGTTATTATAAATATGGACAATTATTAATGAAACACCCTGTATAAATTAATTATGATTAAGTGTAAATAAATTCAAATAATGAATTAATGAATTAAAATAAGTATTAGAAGACTGTAATAAATTAAAAATAACTGTACCTACAGAAATTCAAGACAAACTAACATAGTGTAAATAGTAAAATCAAAAATAGTAAATCTTCCATCTTCCTTGTACCTCCTCCTCCAAACATCATTTTCACAGATGCCACCGAATATTCCTCTCAGCATCCTTCAATCAAATATAAGCAGAGGGAGTGATCACAGAAGAAATAGCTATTGAAAGCGGTGTTAAACAAGGTTGTATCTTATCTCCTACTTTGTTCCTTATCTTGGTATACTGGATTATGAGGAATGTAACCGATGATCGGACAGGCATTCGATGGAACCTCTTTAATCAGCTTGAAGATCTTGAATTTGCTGACGACGTCTGCCTGTTCACAGAACACAGAACTCACATGCAAACAAAGGTCGATAAGCTAACACAGTACTCTGACATGATTGGTCTCCCGATAAATACAGAGAAAACAAAAATTTAAAAAAAAGATAACCCGCAAATTAATAAAATAAAAATAAAAGACAAAGAAATTGAAGAAGTAGAGAAAGTCACTTATTTGGGATCAATCATGGAAAGAAAAGGATGATGCATGAAAGATATACAAGCAAGAATAACGAAGGCACAATTCGCCTTCAATGCGTTAAATAAAATCTGGCAAACAAGTGGAATAACGGAGTCAACAAAAATCAATGTGTAAAAAGCATATTACTCTACGGAGCAGAAACTTGGAAGCACGACGAAAGCACAACAAAGAGGCTACAGACTTTTGTAAATAGGTCCTTAAGAAAGACCCTAAAAATTTACTGGCCTAATAAAATAACGAATGAAGAACTATGGAAAGAACGAAACAAACCAGTATAATATGTAACAACAATCTTCTTCTTCTTAAAGTGCCGTCTCCTCAATGGAGGTTGGCTACTACAATTGCAAACTCTTCTCTGTCTTCAGCTGTTCTTATTAGCTGTTCAAAATTTAGCCCTGTCCATTGTCGGATATTTCTGAGCCACGATAGTCTTTTCCTTCCTAGTCCTCTCCTTCCCTCGATCTTTCCTTTCACTATAAGTTGAGCATATTGGTACTTATTATTTCTCAGTATGTGGCCCAGGTATGATGTTTTTCTGACTTTCACTGCGTTGAAAAGTTCTCTTGCCTTGCCTATTCTATGCAGCACTTCTTCGTTTGAGGTATGCGATGTCCACGAAATTTTAAGAATTCTTCGATAGATCCACATTTCAAAGGCCTCTAACTTATTTATGGTTGATGTTTTAAGGGTCCATGTCTCAACTGCATAGAGAAGAGTCGACCAGACGTAGCATTTGGATAGAGATTTATTCGAGAATCACAAAGCAGTTTTTTGATTTTTTCGAAAGATTTTCTGGCCTGTTCTATTCTCGATCTTATTTCTAGATCAGGATTTAAGCTGCTATCGATCCAACATCCCAAGTACTTAAATCTATTGACTTGTTCTAAAATGTGCCCATTTATTGTGCAAGATTGAGGTACATTTTGGTTTTTTCGGATTGACATCACTTTGGTTTTTTTAATGTTTATTTTCATACCAAACTGCTCACAGGTCGAGTTGGTCTTGTCGATGAGTCGTTGTAGACCCAAGTCGGAATCAGCGATCAACACCGTATCATCGGCGTATCTGATGCTGTTGATATTTACGCCATTCACCTTGACTCCATCCTTGGAGTCCTCCAGTGCCTCTTTAAATAGAAACTCGGAGTAAAGATTAAACAGCAGAGGCGACAGAACACATCCCTGTCTAACTCCCCTCCTAATTTCTACTTCTGCGGATGTGGAACCCTCGATCCTAACTCTGGCGTTTTGGTTCCAGTACAAGTTCTTCAGTAAATTGATGTCTTTTCCATCTAAGCCGACTTCTTGCAAACGTTCTAATAGTAGGTCGTGTCTTACTCTATCAAATGCTTTTTCGAAGTCTATAAAGCATATAAATATATCTTTCTGTTGGTTGTAGCATTTTTGCGCGAGAACTAGTAAATTGAAGAGGGCTTCTCTCGTTCCCATGCCGGCTCTGAATCCAAACTGATCGTCTCCGATGATTGTTTCGCACTTTCTGTAGATACGATTATGTACGACTTTTAACAGGACTTTTACTGCATGACTCATAAGGCTTATCAGACGGAACTCATTGCAGTGTTGTGGGTTTGGCTTTTTTGGTAGTGGGATGAATATTGACTCTAGCCAGTCTTGGGGTATTTTACCTGTATTATAAATGCGATTGAATAAAAGGACAAATATTTCGATATTTTCTTCACTGATTAGTTTCAACGTTTCTGGGTATATTCCATCTGGACCTGGGCTTTTATTTGTTTTGAGTTGATTAATTGAATTTATAATTTCAGATTTCAGAATTGCTGGCCCTTCGTTGTTATTTTCCAATATTGGTTCTTCTCGTATGTCATGAAAAAGAATTTTAATATAGTTTTCCCACTCTTTCAGTTTATCTTCCGTTGATTCTAGCAGTTTGCCATCCGTGTTCAGCATGGTGTGAAAAGTTGTTCGCTTGGTAGTTGATGTAAACTCTTTAACCTTTTTATGTAAATTAAAAAAATCGTGCTTTTGTTGCAGTTCTTCTATTTCGACGCATTTTGTTTCCAGCCAATTTTCTTTTGCTGCGGTTATTTTTCTTCGAATTATTCTATTTAGTCTTTTTTATTCTCCGTCCTGATCATCTTTTCCTTTAGATTCTCTTCGTTTGTCCACTAATTGTAAAATCTCATCTGTCATCCATTCCTGTTTGTTATTTCTGGATGATACTTTTAGATGTCTTTCTATTGCATTGTTCATTTGTTGTTTAATAGTTTTCCAAAGAACGTTTATATCATCGGACTCGGTAATTCTGTGGTGGTCAATATTTCCTAAATTTTTATTGAATTCTTTATTTACTGAGTGTTGTATAGTGTCGTTTTTCAATAATCGGATGTCTAGTTTGTGTTGAGGGTTTTGTTTCTTTATTATTTTCCATCTTGCGCGCACTTTTACAACAACAGGATTGTGATCAGAATTATGTCAGCTCCAGGATATGTTTTTGCATTGATGATAGCGTTGTGATATGTTTTGTTGACCAATATGTAATCTATTTGGTTACGGATTATTCTGTTTTCATTGTGTTGTGGTGAAGTCCAAGTGTATAATCTGCGAGGATGTAATTTAACAACATCAGACAGAACTGTAGATCTGACAAATCTGTAACAACAATCAGACAGAAGAAATGGAAATGGATCGGCCACACGTTAAGGAAAGATCGTAGTAACATCACAAGACAAGCATTCGAATATCAACCTGAGGGAACGACCAGATAATACCTGGAAGAAAACAGTAACCAGAGAAAACAAAAGAATCGGCTTCAGTTGGATGGGGGGGGGGGGGGGGGCGGGGGGAAGTGAAAAACAAAGCAAGAAACAGAGGACAATGGAAGGCACTGGTACGCTGATTAATCAGAGAATAAACACAAGAAGACGCTCTGAGCGAGAAACGCAGATGCGCCCAATACTCCACTAGGAGTGATGGTCCAAGATAGAGAGAGAGAATTATGAATTAAAATAAGTATTAGAAGACTGTAATAAATTAAACATAACTGTACTTACATAAATTCAAGACAAACTAAAATAGTGTAAATAAAAAATAGTAAATCCTCCTTGTACCTCCTCCTCTAAACATCATTTTCACAGATGCCACCGATTATTCCTCTCAGGATCCTTCGTTCAAATATAAGGAGAATGTTCTCATCTGCCTTGGAGATGGTCCATGTCTCCGATCCACATGTTAGTAGCTACTGGTTGTGTAAGGGTTTTGTATATGGTTATTTTTGTTTTTCTTGCTTAACTTTCTGCTTCTCATATGTCTACTCATTCTAAAATAGCATTTCTTCCGTCATGAAGTTCTCCTTGGTGATCAGGGAGTCTAAGTATGTGAATTTTTTCACCACTTCAAAGGTAGAGTTATCAACCGTGAATTAGTGGTCTCTGGTATGTTGTTGATCGACCAGGCCTAAAACCACTTCGATATTCGCCAAGAAGCTCATCTGAATAGGAGTTGACCATAGGTGGCCATATAAGATACTCGAAAATATTTTGTATGCTTTATTAAGGAGGGTTATTCCCCTATAGTTTCTACATTCCAACTGATCACCCTTTTTGTGTAGCGGACAAACGATTCCAATACACCACTCTTCCGGGATTTGTTCCTAATTCTAAGCTCTCATAGTAGCACCTCAGAGTAGCACCTCCACATTGAATAAGTTCCGTGGGTATACCATCACTTCCTGGAGATTTATTTCTTTTTAGGTGTTTTATTGCATCGCTGCGTTAAACTTAAACGCCATAAAATTGTGGTTAATTCCCAATAAAAACGATAAAAAACATACAAACCTAACATACGATTTATGTCACAACATTAACTCCTTGAATAGCTTCTTCATTTTTTATTAAAAATTAATAGAGATAGACCCGGTTTACTGTCATTTTCTATTTCGGAAATGATATTGTTGGGAAGCAAAGGAAATCTGTTGTTTGATAACTTGAACTAAATATATCTTGTAGTGTTTTAGTCGTTCAAGAGTTTATGTTCTTTTATAAATAATATAAATAAAGTAAGGCAGTTTTACAGACTACCCTGATGCGTTTGTGACATATTCTTTTAGAAGTAACTGTAGTGGACTTTTATTTTGTTGCATTCTGTCTCTGGCGGCCAACTGACTTCAATGAAAATTGGCTTCAACAGTATAAAGATTTTTAAACTAAATATATTCTTCTTGCTGAAATCTGTATGATAAACTATTAGGTTTTTTATAATGTTTTACTTTTGATGTCTACGTGAAATGTATTCAAACACAAATGAGTAGATATATTTAAGTTTAAACATGTGCAAACATTTCTTGATAAACTCGGAGGATTTAGAGATATATGTCACATGTTGTTTACATAGACCCTTTATGTACCTGCACATTAAAATGTTTACTTAAAACATTTATTTCCTAGTAACCTTGTTAATATTTATTACAGGACAAGTTAAACTTACCTATTTAAAAGATTTTAATCCCACAGTTGTCTGTGGTGCCCCCTACGGGGCATAAACATAAAAAAACGATAATTTCTAGAAAAAAAAAAAAAAATTCGCAGAAAGGAAAGCAAAATGATACGATAAAAACTTCTTGTAGAGAAGGTAAGTCGCGAGGATGTTGATATCTGTTGTAGATGACAGAGAGCAGATGATAATCATTTGAGATTGATACATGACAGATGAGAAACATCTGTAATTAAGTTCTATATTACGGCTGTTAGTCTAGTCGCAACATAGGGGTCCCGTGGGGGAAATTTTAGCTCGCCGTGATTTGATGGTGGTATTATAGGTTTTTGGAGCGCTAAATTCAATCGAAGTGGACATTACATGTTTAACTTCAAGTATCTCGAAAACTAATGACTTTATCGTTACGAGTGAAGAGGATGTTATTTACATAGAGAGTATTTGATAATCTAAAAATTGTGCTAAAATGGCAATTTCACCAGTGACGTAGAATTTGAGAAGAGTCAACCATTTACGGTCCCCTGTCGTATGCCTCTGGTAATAGCCGGAAACGTGTATTTAACATAATTTCATAGGGTGTATAGTACTTACACTTTCTACCAAGTATGAAAAGGATACGTCGAATAGTTTTAAAATACTGAGCAAAAATATTTTATTAAATAATACACCCTGTAACTCAGTAAGAAGCCATATTTTATTTAAGTGATTTTGGTTAAATCTTAATATTTTGAGATCTAAATTCTACAACTCAGAGATTGGACATTCTTAATGAAACATCCTGTATAAGCAAAACTATGTTTTTTATTATAAGGAAAAAAAGAAGAAAAAACGACAAAAAATTTTTTAATTAGTGAAAAATTCCCAGGAACCCGATTATCGAACCGGCATTTCAAAATGTTTAATCCCCGCGACGTTATTAAAAAAAAACAAATTATAAACAAATTAGAATAATTTTCAAATGCCATTTTAGAGGATAATTAAATTTAAATTTGAATTTATCAATACATTTATCAAAAATATACATAAAAATAAAAGTAATGAGCCCTTACACAAATTTATATTATTTTGGCAACAACCGCATTTTTGCAATTGAAAATATAGTAAAATTTAATGAACAAATTAAATATCTCATAAAGTATTAAATATTTTTCAACAATTTTTTTCTGCTTAATACTGGCAACATAGTGCAACTTTTCCTACATATTAAACAAAATAATTTATAGTGCTAATTTAAAACGCAAATAAAAATTTTTTGCAAATTTGATTTTTAAATTATATATTTTTATTTAAATAAATAGGGGGTCAAATTTAATTTAGTAAGTCTTAGGTGAAAGATTTATCCTTCAGCTTTGCAGGAAAAAATCCTAACGACCTTCATTAAAATGTAAATTACGTCAGCAGTTACAAAAGTAAATATTGTGTAGAAATGACCCCTTTTTAATTATTTAAACAATGATCTCCTTATATGATTTGGATACTTTTTTGAAAATATCTTTTGTATTCACCTAAACTTTGATATAAAATTTGTTCCAACCTGTACGGAATTACATTTTGATTTTTTTTATTTTATTAGGCTATAAATAAATACTGACACACTGAAGTTTATTAAAAAACATTAAACAATGGTAAATATATTGATATATGTTTGATCTATAAGAAGATTACCTGTGTTTCTATATTTCTGAATTCGAAAGCTTAAATAATTAATTTTGACAAAATTGGTTTCGCTGTATTCGCTGCTACATTTCGAATTTAATCGTAAAATTGCTATTTTCGTTTATAAAAGCTCGGCACACACACACACACACACACACACACATGCTCGTATCAACCCCAGCCCCGGGGAACATGTGTGTTCCAATGGAAAAGTGGAACCCACATGTCCGAAGATCAAACCGGTCACACCCCGTAATGGAGTGGTACCTATCTGACCCCCCAAGCTATACCTCCACCCCTCCCCATCGAAGGACATACCGAATGGGGAGGCGTTGATCTTAATGTTACTTTGGATGCCCTGGGTAATGGGACACCCTTTGTATTACTTCATGTGGTTAAGCCACCTGGTTTTAGGGGTAGCTAGAAGAGCTTTTCTCCCTATTAATGACTAAGTTAATTTTTTACTTTACTTTGGACTTGAGTCCTAAAAAAATGTGTTCCGGACATCAAGGCACCAATCTAAATCGGTGTCTTGCTGTCCAGACCGTGTGTGCTCGGTCACTCAGCCGGCGAATTGGCAAAATAAATTTTGTTCTCCTCGACGGCTGAGCGCCCGAAAGGTGTGGCCATCAAGCCCACGTCTGTCGGTACGTGACCTTGATGCTCACATTCCGCGGCTATGGTCCATTTGACCTACCTGAAGGGTACTTAGTGCCTGAAGGGCGACATTTGTGTTTCGATATTCTGTGGTTATCTCAATTTTTCATTCTTAAGGGTTTCCTCTATATCCAGCTAACTGCTGTCTAGGCCGTCTATGTACCGTTCTTTGGTTTTCGTCGTAGTTAGTCAATTCTCTTAATAATCTGCTAGGATGGTGTCTGATATTGTTAAATATTTCATGTGCTCTTTCGTCTATCATTCTCAGGACTTTCTTTTGTTGCGTATGTCCAAATACATATCTTAATGGGACATATGTAGGTATATTCAGAGCTTCCCTGATCATGTGGTTTTGGATGGTTTGTATTTTTTTCTTATTGGTTTTACACGTGTGCCCCCATGCGGCTGAGGCGTATGTTAGAGTTGGCAAAATTATACAATTTGCCATCCTAATCTTTGTCTTAAATCTCAGTTTACTCTTTCGACCTATTAGCGATGACAGTTGACTCCTAAGGGCTTTAGCTTTGTTGACCGTTTGTTTTACGTGTTCTGTAAAGGTCAGCCTTTTGTCCAACATTACGCCTAGGTATTTGGCTTGATTTGACCATTCAATTTGGGTATCAAATAGGGATAGTACCTCATTTGGTCTGCCTCTTCTTTTTTGGTACATAAGGGCCTGTGTTTTGTCAGGATTTACAGCTATTTTCCACTGCACACACCATTCTTGTAGTTCGTCAAGAGCTCTTTGTAGATGTCTTGTTGCAAAATCTGGGTGGGTACTGCTAAAAGCTATCGCTGTATCATCTGCGTATAGACTTAGCAACGATCTGGGTTCAGTTGGGGTGTCTGCCGTATATATGGTATATAGACATGGCGACAACACTGCCCCCTGTGGCACACCAGCCTCCATGGTCCCAACTTCGGACAGGGTTGGCCCTATCCGAACTCTGAACCTCCTGTTGGCTAGGTATGACGAGAGAAGACACGTCATCGCCTCACTATAACCATATTGGTTCATTTTATACAGCAGGCCGTCGTGCCATACCCTGTCAAATGCTTTACTGACGTCTAGAAAGGCGGCCGCTGTATATTTCTTTTCGTTGAACCCTTTCGTGATATATTCTGTTAACCTCAGCACTTGAAGTTCACACGAGTGCTCGGATCTGAATCCGAACTGTGCTTCAGGTATTGTTCCGATTGCTTCAGATTCTTCTTTTAGCCTAACTAATATGACCCGCTCTGCGATTTTGCTTAATGCTGATAATAAGCTTATCGGTCGATAATTCTGTGGAAATGTACCATTTTTTCCTGGTTTTTCAATCATGATTACGTGAGCCTCTTTCCATCTGTCAGGAAAATGTCTTAGTCTTAAGATGTTGTTTATTAAATTTGTTATGTACACTATTGCTTTTCCTGGCAGATTTTTCAGAGCTCTGTTTGTAATCTTGTCCGGTCCTGGAGCTTTTTTAGCATTAGTACGCTTGATCAGCTGTCTGACCTCTTCAGGGGAGGTGTGTGTAATACCTATAATGCCCTTTCTTCTTTTTAGAATTCTACATCTTCGTTCGACTTCTTCTGTGAAGTCTAGATCTTCATCGGGATGATAGTTTTCCCTACATTCTCTTTCTAGCGTGTTTTTCATTACTTCCGCTTTGTCTTCTTCTGTGTACACAATTCCATTTTCACCGTGTAAAGGAGGGATTGGTTTTTTATCTTTTCTTAGTATTTTAGATAGCTTCCAGAACGCGGATTTATTTGGGTTTAGTTGCTGGATATAGTTGTCCCAGTTTTCATTTCGATGATCGTCTAATTGTTTTTTGACTTCCCTATTCAGTTCATTAGCAATTCTTTTGTCCTCTGGGTTTCTTGTTCTGTTGGCTCTTCTTCTTTTCCTGTTTTTCTCGTTTATCAGTTCTTTCAGCTCATTGCTGATTTCCCTGAATCTTCCTTTTGTTGTTGGAGTTTTTTCTTCTGTGGTGCTGGCCTCGATAGCGTTTTGTATCGTTTTTTCTAGATGTTTAACGCATTCCTCTAGTTCTTCTTTTGTATTTATTGTTGGTATTGCACCAATAGTTTCACTTACTATTCTTTTGTAGTTTGGCCAATTTGTTCGTTTTTTCTTATAGGTTTGCAAGTTGTTTTAAAAGCTCGGCATATGTATAATTAAAAACAATAGAACAGCTTTTATCCAGGATTTACAATCTGTAAAGTCTGTATGTAAAGGTTTCCGTAGTTCTAAAATGACAATTAATTGGAAATAAATAACTTTAGAACTCTAAAGACACAAAACAATTAGAAAAAAAGAAGACATAAAATAATATTTATTTTAGATATTTAATTGAGAAGATTCACAACTTCTTTACCATCTCCACTTGAAAATAGTAAAAGTATCGGTAAAAAGGAACGAAGTGCATACGATTCAGTTTTTAATAGAGAATCAAAAATTTCGTTATTACGATGGAATGATTCTTCTTTTAGATGTGCCTATCCATGACGAGTGTTGACGATCATCATGGCAATCTTTATCTTATCTGCAGCAGCACGGAAAAGCTACACAGCTTTTGTATTGAACCGGCTTTAATCAGGAAGTTCTTCCACTCCCTGGACTTCGCTTCCCGATATTTTTCCTTACAGGATGGCTTCTAGGAGGGCATATTCGGATTCATTCCGCATAATATGTTCGAAGTATTCTAACTTTCGAGATTTGATGGTGATCAATACCTCTCGGTTCTTCTTCATTCTTCTGAGGAGCTCCTAATTTGTGATCCGGTCAGCCTACGGGATTTTAAGTATTCTCCAATATAGCCACATCTTCCAATTTTCTGCTCATATCTTCAGCATCATTCTTACTTTTATGCCAAAAGGGAGGCTGTGGCTCCGGTTGAAGGAGGATTTAGCTTTTTCAATGCACGCTCTTATCTCCTGGTTGTTGGTCCATTCTTCATTTATTATGGTGCTGAGGTAGTTGTAGTGCGACACTTTTTCTACAGGGGTTTGGTTGATGTAAATTTGACCTTCTGTAATAGTCTAGTAAAATAAGATTACACTACATGTAAATCAAAATGTAAATTCGTACAGGTTGAAACAAATTTTATATCAAAGTTTAGGTTGATGCAAAAGATATTTTCAAGAAAGTATCCAAATCATATAAGGGGATTATTATTTAAATAATTAAAAAGGGTCATTTTGCACAACATTTACTATTTTAACTGCTGAGGTAATTTACATTTTAATGAACGTCTTTAGGATTTTTTTCTGCAAATCTGAAGGATAAATATTTCACCTAAAACTTACTAAATTCAATTAGACCCCCTATGTATTTAAATAATTATATATAAAATTCAAAAATCAAATTTGCAAAAAAATTATTTTTTGCGTTTTAAATAGCACTATAAATTACTTTATTTTATATGAGAAGTTGCGCTATGTTACCAGTATTAGGCAAAAAAAGAACATTGGTTAACAAATATTTAATAATTTATGAGATATTTAATTTGTTTATTAAATATTACTATATTATCAAATGTATTGATAAATTCAATTTTCAATTTAACTCCCCTCTAAAATGGCATTTGAAAATCGTTCTAATTGGTTTATAATTTGTTTTTTATATAACGTCGAGCAGAGATTAAACATTTTGAAATGACGTTTCGATAATCGGGTTCCTGGGAATTTTTCACTAGTTAGCAAATTTCTTTGTCGTTTTTTCTTCTTTTTTTTCCTTATAGTAAAAACATAGTTTTGCTTATACAGGCTGTTTCATTAAGAATGTCCAATCTGTGAGTTGTAGATTCTAGACCTCAAAATATTATGATTTAACCAAAATCACTTAAATAAAATATGGCTCCTTATTGAGTTACAGGGTGTTTTATTTAAAAATTTAAAAACTATTTTTTCTCAGTATGTTAAAACTATTCGGGCCGGCGTAGAGCAGGCGGTAGTATGCTTGTCTCGAGTGCTGGTGGTCCGGAGTTCAAATCCCACCGCCGCCGGCAAGAACAACTAGACATTTTAAAAAATGTCTATATGCCCCAGGTCGACTCAGTCTGAATAAAATGAGTACCTTGGGTAAAACCAGGGGTAAGAATAGGCGGTTGAAGCGTAGCACTGACCCTGTTACCTTTCTTGTATACCGTAGGCCCTAGATATAGTAGACTACCTTGCTATACTCCCAAAGCCACGTGAGCGGTATAAAACGGGAGACTATTATTATTATGTTAAAACTATTCGACGTTTCCTTTTCATACTTAGTAAAAAATGTAGGCACTATACACTCTTTGTAAGTATGTTAACTACACGTTTCCAGCTATTACCGGAAGCGTACAAAAGGGGACACCAAAGGGTTGACCCTTCCCAAGTCTACGTCACTGGAGAAATTGCCATCTTAGTGCAAAAGTTTAGTTGCCTTTGATATAAATAACATACTCTTCACTAGTAACGATAAAGACATTAGCTTTCGAGATATTTGAAGTTAAACATGTAACGGCACAGTTGTTTTGATTAATGTTTTGTGCCGCTTAATTTTAATTTCAAATATCTCGAAAATTAATGATTTTATCACTTAGACTGAAGAGTATAGTATTAAGTAAAAACTAAGTGGCACAATACATTAATCAAAATAACTTGACCGTTACATGTTTAACTTCAAATATCTCGAAAACTAATGACGTTATCGTTACGAGTAAAGAGAATGTTATTTATGTAGAGACTATTGGAGAATCTAAACATTGTGCTAAAATGGCAATTTCCCCAGTGACGTAGAATTTGGGAAGGGTCGACTATTTTCTGTCCCCTGTCGTACGTCTCTCACCGAGAGAAAAAAATTCTTGACATAAAGAAACTTTATTAATATTTAAGAAAGATCGACTTGGCATATTGCCTAAGAAATATATCTTTGTATATAAGATAAAATTTTCTAAAATATTTCAAATAAATTATACTATAGCCAAAGAAATATATCTTAAACATGATTGAACTATCACTTTCTGGCAAACTTCAAACCCATTTATCAGAAAGAAATTACACTTGATGTTAATTAATTTTATTAGTCATAAAAATATATTTTCTACACATTAACAAACTATTCTTTCTGAGCAATAATATTTCTTAGTAAGGAATATTATTATTTTACTATTAATAATTTATTTATTTAATGTTAAGAAATATATTTCGCAGAGATAAACGTATATTTAGAGTTAAGTTAATATTTCTTGAAAATAAAGTGATATTACATACGGCGAAATAAATCATTGTGTTAAGGTAAAATCATTATTTATTAATAAAACAAGATATAAAACGTTATTATTACATACAAATATTTTCTCCACTCTTAAACCACTGGCTTCTACACAACAATAAAAGGATGGAGAGGCAAATCCAACTTCCTCAAATTTTCCTTCTTTTGTTAATAGCACTTTGTATATCAGCAGTTCACTAAAACAAAATCGTTATGTAGAAAGAGTAAACTTACTTTAATAAAATTTTTTTTATAAAGATATATGTATTTATTTTGACAAATTTAGGAAATACAAAAAAAAAAAAACAAATACACGGCCTCACATAAGAACTATTAATACATACTAATAATAATCAATCATATTTAGTTCAAACATGGCATTATTTAACCTACACATCTTTGTTTATTTTTTTCTTTTTGTTAATGAAATATTAATTATTTATCTGTATAATATTAAGTCACACAATAAACGTTGTTTAGCTAAAACACGAGGGAAAATACAAACAATGTAAAACATTGAAGCAGACATAATAATATGTAATTTTCTTAATTTTTATAATCTAAAAGAGACAGCATATCTAATCATTAAGAAATTTTATTACGGGAAAGTATTATTAGTTTACATCTAAGTCATTTAATACATATTAACTAATTCACGGTTTTCGGCAATAATATTTCTTAACCATAAACATATATTTCTTTTAGACTAACTGATTTCTTTATCTCAAATAAATTAACAGAAAAACTCCTCAGCATTGCACCCGCCATGTTTGATATAGCGTTGTATTGTATATTTTTATAGAAGACGATACATTTAAGAAACCTATTATAGTTAATACATAAGTATACACATTTTTAAAAAGGTACTTACATGTATGAAGTTCTACCATTTCTGGAAGGCCCCGCAGTTGGTTAATAACTCCGTTCTTAATATTGTTCTGAAGCTATATATTATATAATTCTATCCCAGCTTTAAATTGTGGCATATTTCCCAGTTAGAATAATAAGCTCCTTTATCTCAGAGTCGTCCATCATTATACCTAAAAAGCATATAAAGATACTATTATGTTTCTTTTTTAACCATTCGGATACGCAACAATATTATTATTACATCTTAAATTACTCAATTTACTTGTATTTAATACCTATATATGTACGTACCTTCAAAATATCCGTTAATTTTTAAAGTACACCAATAAATCCAACATCCATCTATATGAACATGAACATATCACGCCATCTCGACAAACACTGACGACTAAATCATAAATAGTTAATCTGCGCAATTCTTTTGTGGAAGAAAATCTCTGTGCAAGTAACATTTGGGCATTAATGACAAAGTTTTTATTTCATAACCACAGTTACTACAGAGGGTATTTCTGAAGAATTATTTCTTGTGGTTTAAAATATTTATTTGATTGCAAGAAAATTTCTTGTTCACAAATATAAATATGAATTAACTTAACATTATATTTCTTATACTGCAAAATATGTGTAGTTTTCAATTTAAGAAATAAAAACTTTAGGATAAGAAAATTAAATGTAACCATTAATGCATTTCTTAGTATTGAAGAAATTATCTGTAAGAAATTATTGAGTTGTGTTTAAAAAACTCATTTCTTTATATGTGAACCGGTATGTTTAAGTTAATACCATATGTTAACTTTTAAGAAATATTGCTCAAAGAAATCGGTGTTTTAGGAGAAAAGAAATTGTTCTCTCGGTGTGGTAATTGCCGGAAACGTATATTTAACATAATTTCATAGCGTGTATTATAATACTTACACTTTCTACCAATTATGAAAAGGATACGTCGAATAGTTTTAAAATACTGTCCAAAAATATATTTTTTTAATTTTTAAATAAAACACCCTGTAACTCAATAAGGAGCCATATTTTATTTAAGTGATTTTGGTTAAATCTTAAAATTTTAAAGTCTCAAATCTACAGCTCAGAGATTGGTGATTCCTAATGAAACCACCTGTATAAGCAAAACTATGTATGTTTCTTACTATAAGGAAAAAAAGGAAGAAGAAAAAAGAGAAAAAAATTGTTTATTAGTGAAAAATTCACAGAAACCCGATTATTGAAATGGCATTTCAAAATGTTATCCCAGCGACGTTATTAAAAAAACAAATTATAAACAAATTAGAACAATTTTCAAATGCCATTTTAGAGGGGAGTTAAATTGAAAATTGAATTTATCAATACATTTTTCGAAAACATACATAAAAATAAAAGTAATGAGACCTCACACATATTTAAATTCTTTTGGCAACGACCGCGTTTTTGCAATTGATAATTTAGTAACATTTACTAAACAAATTAAATATCTCATAAATTATTAAATATTTTTTAACCAATGTTTTTTACTTACTTAATATTGGTAACATAGCGCAAACTTCCTATGAAATAAAATAATTTATAGTGCCTATTTAAAAAGCAAAAAATAATTTTTGCAAATTTGATTTTTAAATTTTATATATAATTATTTAAATACATAGGGGGTCCAATTAAATTTAGTAAGTTTTAGGTGAAAGTTTATCCTTCAACTTTGCAAAAAAATCTTAAAGGCCTTTATTGAAATGTAAATTACGTAAGTAGAAGTAGTTAAAAAGTAAATATTGTGTAAAAATGACCACTTTTGAATTATTTAAACAACGATCCCATTATATGATTTGGATACTTTTTTGAAAATATCTTTTGTATTCACCTCAGCTTTGATATAAAATTTGTTACAACCTGTATGGAATTACATCTTGACTTTCTTTTTATTTAACTAGGCTATAATCTTTTTCTTGCTAATGATTATAAGATTTGTCTTCTTTACGTTTATATTGAATCTTTAATCTAATAATTTGTATAGAAGAGAATTATGCAAATTTTTATCACAATGGAATTAAAGTCAAGACACACTATAGGCCACACTGCATTTTTTGATTTAAAATCTAATATAAAGAAAAAAAAATAATGATAACTCAATAAATTTTAAATAAAGTCTTAGTTATACGAATTAAAAAAATATATGAAGAAAGGCTATCATCCATCATCGCAGGAGATGAAATAAGGAGTGATTGAGCATTATTAAAAATGAATTTTTTCTTTTCTTTTTGATGTATCTAAAGGGGAAATCGTGATGTCGGAATAATTTATTTTTAATTATAGTAAAGTAGTAAATTAAATATAGATTAGAAACAAGAGATTTATTAGGATATCATTCATCCCTATATAAGGGGTTAAAATAAAAGATCAGTAGCAAAAAAGATATCTTAAAACTAAATTACCCGAAATTAGTGACGCGAAGTTGAAAGAAGGGATTTTTGATGGTCTGCAAATTCAAGAGCTTATGACATGTGTAGCTGTTAATTTCATGTTAATCAGAACAAAAAAGGGGCTTGGGTGGCTCTAATAGAGGTGTGTCACAATTTCCTTGGCATCACAAAAGCTGGCAACTACAGAAAAATTATTCAAGAACTTCTTTCTGCTTATGATGCTCTAGATGGCAATATGTGATTTAAAATTCACTTTCCAGATTCGCACTTAGATTTTTTTCCTGAAAATTTTAGTGTCTTATCAGGTGAGCATGGTGAAATATTTCACCAGAATATATTGCACATTGCAGGAGGCTATAATGAGAAATAGTCAGCAGCAATGCTTGCCGATTTGTGTTGGTCGATTTACCGAGAAACTTCAATTGAAACAATGAAAAATCAGGAAACTACAAAATAACTTAGATTTTACGTAGCAGTCCGATAAGTACTTAGCCTACGAAAGAAAAAGGAAAAGCAAGTGCCTTTTTCAAGTTTGGAAACAAATAGTAGTCGCACGGGGCCAAATCTGGAGAATACGGTGGATGGGGCAACATTTCTTAGCCCAATTCGACCAATTTGGCCATGGTGACGGCGGAGATGTGAGCCGGTGCGTTGTCATGGTGGAAGAGCACTTTTTTCTTTGCCAAATGGGGTCGTTTTTCTTCAATTCGGCATCGAATCGGCCCAATAATTCGACATAATAGGGCCCAGTGATGCCCCGTTTTGCCCTTCTCCAAGTAGTCGATGTAGATCACACCTTGTGAATTACAGAAAATGCTGGCCATCACCTTTCCGGCCGATTGGACAGTCTTCGCCTTCTTCATAGCACGTTCGCCGGGTGCTGTCCACTTTTTCGACTGTTCCTTGGTTTCTGGTGTATACCAGTGAATCCATGTTTCGTCGACGGTTATGAAACGACGTAAAAACTCCTTTGGATCGCACTTAAATAGCGTCAAACACTGCTCTGAAGTGGTCTCACGGTTGCGCTTATTGTCTGAAGTGAGCAAACGCGGCACCCATCGCGCCGACAGCTTTCTCATGCCCAAAGTCTCATGCAGGATATAACCAACGCGGTCTTTTGAGATACCTACTGTACTGTGTCAGCTATCTCGCGCACCTTCAGTTGGAGGTTTGTTAATACAAGATCGTGGATTTTTGTCACGTTATTCTCCGTGGTAGCCATTTTCGGGGCACCATCGCGTGGCTCATCAAAAACCGACGTTCATCCACGTTGAAACTCATTAAACCAATTTACAGTTGCCATCGAAGGAGAAGAGTTACCGTACACAGCATCCAAGCGCTCTTTGATTTGGCTGCGTTATTTTCCTTCCAAAAACAAGAATCGAAACACCGACCGATATTGCACTTTTTTCATTTTAATAAAATTCGCGGAACGCTTACCTTCACACGCAATCATAACAATACTATAATTTCGAATTGGCTGAAACTTTGACATTAGCCTACGAGAACGCATTAAATGACAGTACACTTCATTTGCGATAGTGGCGCCATCGGGAGGAGAGGCTAAGTACTTATCAGACTGCCCTAGTATCATCACAATGAGATAGATGTAGTGAAAATTTCAAGACCTGTATTTGAAAAAATAGTATTTTTACTTTATCGTACTATATACGTAGTATAGTATAATAGATAAAGTTATAGGTTCGTGCAAAAAATTTTTTTTCAGATTTCACTTTTTTTCGACGTTTTGAGTCCCCCTGAGTCTAAAAAGCAAATAAAAAAAAACATGTCGGAAGTATGTACGTACGTATGTACGTACGTATGTACGTATGTCGCCACCGCCCAGCAAAAACTACCGGACTGACTTCGCTGAAATTCGGTATGAGTAAGTTTAAGAGAATTTTGTCGAGAAACTAAGGTTTAAAAAAAACCTATCAAAGGGGGGCCGAAATAGGGGGGTTATTTAGGGCACATTTTTGCAAATTTTGACCGAAACGAATGAAATTTAACTCAAAGTTAGCTCATCGATAGGTAAATAGAAATACGGAATTTGACGTTTCCAAATTCAAAATGGCGGCCAGCATGGCCGACCGCCCACCCGACACATTTCCCTACCTATCTAAAAACTTGTTTAAGATAAGTTTAATTTGAAAAAGGCGTTATATAACCTAAAGATGGGGCTATAAGAAGAATGTTATCGTTTTTCAGAAAAAGTTATGGGTTGCCTATATTTAAGGGTTCAAAATTTGACATAACTTTGAACTAGACTTTCTCAAAAATGGCTCCAAGGAATTTGTTTATTTTTTGATATATTTTTGGAATCCTATCGGTAAATTGAAATGACATTAGTCAGATTTCTTAACTTCCCATAGGAGGGGAGTTATGAATTTTCTATAAAAAAATATTCGAGTGCCCGTAACTTCCTTTGTAATAGAAACTAAAATTTGAAATTTCGCAGACATATATGGTACTTTATTATTTATTATCACAATAAATTTTACTTAAAATGTGGCTTCTGGTTGAACCGAAAATAAAAAAAATCTTAATTTTTTTAGATACACCCTATATATTTTTACATATTTTGAAAGAATGCAAAATTACTTTTCCAATCACATAAAACTCGTTGCTGTAGTTCAAAAACTCGAAAAGTTACAGTAAATAGAAATTTTGCTATAATCTTGTGTGTCCTCTCTCACGCGATCATAGCAGAGCATTATTATAGGGCAGTCAATAAGGGTATTTGGCTCCGAATTGCATCCTACTACATCGATGTACTTGATATTTTCACAGTAAGTAGGGAATAGCTCAAGAAACAAAATCTACCCTATATACTATGGCGCTTTTATCTTGGGGTGGTTTCCACCCCTTCAAGGGGGTGGAAAATTTGTTGGTCAAAATAAGCACGGGAGTGGCTAGAGAACCTATTTCTAAGCAAAAACTATTTCTAAGCAAAAACTGGTCTATACTTTTTTTTTGAGAACTCAATAATTTTTGATTTATGCGTAATTGAAAATTGGCCATTTTCATTGAAAAATTACACCTTTTCGGACGGATTTTTGTGAATACCTTAAAAACTATGCATCGAACTAAAAACACTATATAAAACTGTGACTGCATAAACTTCACTGATGATGCATAAGGATGCTGAAATAGTTGCTATATGGAGATGGTAGTCCAACTCTGAATCGAATATAGACAAAACCTGCCTTGAACCCTTTTTAATCTTTTTCATTTTACTCAGATTTTGAGTATTTAGAAACTGTCTTTCGGTCCTTTTCCTAGACGAAGAGAAGGTAAATGCGTGGCCTAAGTGTCCTCTATTTGCTTTCTCCTATTTTCGTCGTCTCTACGTGATTATATATTGTAAAATCCGGAGATATGGGATGCAGCCAGAAAGCAGTTTATTAACGAAAAGTCTTAGATTTAAAATATTGTTTATTATATTTTTATTTCAATTATTCTAATTGTTTAAAAAGTAGTAAACTTTGTATCTGGGGCTTTTCGTTGTTTTCCTCGTAATACGAGAGATGTCGCTGGATTGCGTCTCAAAAGGTGGGTTCATTGCATCGCGATGGTTTGCCTTAAAAGAGGCAGAATGTTTATATTCCCTTCAGAGTTGTGACTGCATAAACTTCACTGATGATGCATAAGGATGCTGAAATAGTTGCTATATGGAGATGGTAGTCCAACTCTGAATCGAATATAAACAAAACCTGCCTTGAACCCTTTTTAACTATATAAAACATTTTTTAGATTCTAAATAACAAAGAGATTCGTTCCTTCGTAAATGTTCTATTTATAATACAAAAAGAGATATGGTAGGTGAAAAGAGTTTGTTTTTTGGTGCATGCTCAAATTGGGGTGTTCAACTTGAAATAACAGAGGAACGGTAGGTTTTAGGTGTATAATGCTACCAACGCCTTTTGTAGTGTTTGAAAAAGCCTTTAAAACGAGCACTATTAAATGCCGCTTATATTCAAACTAAGCGAGATATGGTGTAAAAAAATATATGACTAATGTACTTTAAGGAAAAATGAAAAGTACATACATTTAACCCCTCATCCACCAGAATTTAAATGCATTGTTTTTCTTCTGCAATACCTTTTCATATAGTGTTATTTCTACTTTCAAAAAGTTGAACGGGTTTAAAATGAATGGTTTTTGTAAAAAATGTGATCAAATTATAGAATGCATTTTTAAAATTTCTTATGCCCCCATGATAAAGCGCCATAGTATAAAGGATAGACTTTGAATCAAGAGATTGGGCTACTCCCAAAATTTCATTAAAATCCATGTAGTAGGATAGAATTCGGAGGTAATACCTTTTTCTTAATCTCGCGCATTGACTGGCGTAAAAAAATAGAATGAAATGCAAATATTGTAAACTATTAATTTCTCAGAAAAATGAACTAATTTGAAATGAAAGTATGACTATAATATTCTATTGATTTATGCAATAATCTATACATCTATAGTGTGTCCCCGAAATATGGCATCGAACATTTTCTCAAATGCAGGAATTAATGATGCGTAGAACTATAAAATATTTTCAAGTATACAAGGTGTTTCTAAAATATCAAAATAACGAGTAACTTTGCTATTTTTATAGAATGCCAGTATCCAGTACGATAACGATAATAGATCGGTACGATAAAGTTCTCGGGCGGCCTTTCCGTCCAGCGTTTTTACTTAAAAATTTAAATATTGTACTTTATAATTTTTATGGTTGTTACTTTAATAATATTGTCTTTTATTGAAATGAACATTATATGAAAAGTTTGTCTGGTGTATTTATTCTCACCGACATTTAGAGCATTTAGAGCACTAAAAGTAACATTATCATGCATGAAAACAATAAGGAAAACACTTTTTTGTAGACTAGTGATTCCTGTTCCAATTAAATAAAACTCACCTGAGGATAGTCTCCGTCTTTCGTTTGATAATCGAATACATAAAAGAACGTCTTAGGACTATTTGATTCCTGTCCTACTACCTGAGGTGGTTTGACACTGAGTAAATCTCCAGTTTGCACTAACGGAGCCACGAACTGAGCATCACTAAGAGCAGCTATTACCGAATCTCTAGTATTTACAGGATGCTGAACCGTCCTCTCCCATTCAGTATATTCATTAACTATAGTAAAAAATATCTCACTTAAGTGATAGGTGTATGCATTTCGTACGTAAGTTCTTAGGATTCTATCTCTCCTTTCACCTTCGAAGCCTGCGGTCACATCGTTGTTGGAGAACATCCAAAGAGCTTCGCTGGTAACCACCCCATACAAGAGATCATAGGGGTTGTTTCCTCGAGGGGTAATTGTTGCTTCGCTTCTCTTCATATTAACGTTGACAGGTCCCACGAAGTACTGTAAGTCTTGAGGCTTGAAATAGGTTACTAGTTCTTTGGCAAAGTCTGCTTTGATGACGACTCCGTCCACACTTGGACCGAACGCGCTGAGGTAGGAGGGGGCCACAACGTCGGCTTGGAGAAGCTCCATTAGGGGAATTTCTCTAAGACAATCTACGATAATCTCGTGGTCTCTTCCGACATCCTCTGGAATTGAGCAATTCACTTCTTTGGCTAATTTGACGGCATAATTTACGGGGTCTTCGACCTGGAATTAAGAAAAATATGGTTTTAGTAAAACTTATTTTATAAATATTGACAAGCAATGACTAGGTGTTTTTTTAAAATAATTTAAAACTTCCAAGAAAAGTATTAGCGAAATCATTGTTAATAAAAAGCTTAAAGGGGACTTAGTATGATTTAGTGTGACCAACTAGCCCGAAAAATCCGGGACATGGCCCGAATTACAAAGTCTTGTCCCGGCGTCCCGGACAAGGCTTCCGGGCCATCCGAATTTTCAACGTTTCGGTAAAATTCCATTTTGAAATTTTTAATACATCATTCTTCTGAGAATTCACATCAAATTGAATTGAAGGGACGAAAAAAAATCGACAATTTCTAGACTGTTACCTGTTATACTAATACCACATCCAAAACGCATGAAATTTTTTATCGTCGTATTATAGTTCTACGAAAACTCAAACTCTTGACTTTTTCCGGTTTCTGTATTTTAAAATAATTATTGTATTCTGAAAAGACGATTTAAATACATGAATATCAAATAATGATAATTATATTTTAACCCAAGGTTCAATTTACATGGAAATCCAACATCAGTTGATTTTCTAATTTTTCGTTTTTTGAGAACGATTTCCGGATTGGAAGTCGAAACATCAAAAACTAACACAAATGTAATTATCATTACAACCCATTCCATCAAAGAAATTTTTGTCAACATAAAAATGTTAATAACACAGGTTTACAAAAAAAAATAAATTTTGGACTATTTGACGAAACCATATGACTAGGGAGTTTTTGGGGTCGCTGATCACGAATCCGGGGTCCGCTGACCTCTATCACGTCAGGTAAAGGTCATTTCAAGATCAAATCAAGATTAATCGACAATCGCGTTGAAACTGTCTATAGTGGGTTTTTTGGGGTCTCCGATCACGAATCCGGGGTACGCTGACCTCTCTCACGTCTAGCTCAAGGTCATTTCAAGATCCAATCAAGATAAATCGACACAATCGCTCTGAAAAAGTATATTAGGGGGTTTTTGGGGTGGCTGATCACAAAACTGGGGTCGGTTGAGCTCTACCGCGTCAGGTAAAGGTTATTTCAAGGTCAAATAAGTTTTGTGGACTTTTCCTGATTTAATTGTCTATTTAAAGTTTTATATTAAAAAAAATGGCCCGATTTTCATTGAAAAGTCCCGGATTTTAGGTAGGCTTTTCACTCTTGTTCCTAATTCGGCTAAATTGGAGTTGGTCACACTAAATGATACAAATGATCCAAAAGATGGCATAACCCAGACATCCAAAGTGAAAGTTATCCTCCAACACCAAATTGTTCTATATGATCCACATTATGTTCAGAAAAAGTCACACAATTTTGAGCGTTGGGTTTGGGGGGGGGAGAGAGGGGGAAGCAATCGGTAAATTCGTAGTTTTTTACGTTTTTCGTCAATATTTCTAAAACTACGCGGTTTAGGATGAACAACCTGCTACACAAAAATGGTCTAAATTAAATTTGAAATAAAAATGCCCTATGCATATTCCTTCTAAAATGAACAGTTCCAAAGTTGCGGAGGTAGTACAGTATATTGGTCCAAAAAAAAAGGCCTAACCCAGACATCCAAAGTAAAAGTTTTCCTCCAACACCAAATTGTTCTATATGGTCCACATATTGTTCAGTAAAATGTTACACCATTTTTAGCGTCCAGTTTGGGGGGAGGGAGGGGAGATGGGGGAGAAGTCGGTAAATTAGTAGATTTTTTAAGTTTTTCGTCAATATATCTAAAACTATGCTTTAGCGTAAACAATGTTCTATACAAAAATGTTCTACATAAAATTTAAAACAAAAAAGTTCCTATATATAATTGTTATAAAATCAACGGTTCCAGAGTTACGGAGGCTGAAACGTGGAGGTTTTCGATACTTTTTATATTTTTTGGGCAATTGATGATGATTTCGGGTGGTGAGGTTGACGTTTCTTCAAGGGCTTAATACATACCATCGGCCACTGAAATAGCAAATTTTATTTACAAAACACAATCCTGCTAAAGAAAATTTTTTTCATCAATTTCAGCAATAATATTATAAATCGCCCAAAAAATATAAAAAGTATTGAAAACCTCCACTTTTTTCACCCTCCGTAACTCTGGAACCGTTGACTTTATAACAATTACGTATTGGGCCTTTTTTGTTTTAAATTTTATCTAGAACATTTTTGTATAGAATATTGCTTACGCTAAAGCACAGTTTTAGAAATATTAACGAAAAACCTAAAAAAGCTACTAATTTACTGACTTCTCCCCCATCTCAACCCCAAACCAGACGCTCAAAATGGTATAACTTTTTACTGAACAATATGTGGACCATATAGAACAATTTGGTGTTCGAGGAAAACATTTACTTGGGTTGTTTGGGTTAGGCCTTTTTTTTGGACCAATTATACTATACTACTTCCGTAACTTTGGAACCGTTGATTTTAGAAGAATTATGCATAGGACCTTTTTTATTTAAAATTTAATGTAGAACATTTTTGTATAGAAGATTGTTCATGCTAAACCGCATTGTTTTAGAAATATTGACGATAAACGTAAAAAACTATGAATTTACCGATTTCTCCTCCTCTCCCCCCCAAATCCGACGCTCAAAATGGTGTGACTTTTCTCTGAACATTATGTGGACCATACAGAACAATTTGGTGTTGGTGGATAACTTTCACTTTGGATGTCTGGGTTTGGGTCTAGTTATACCATACTAAAACTTTTACTTTCTAAATTGGCTACTGGTAGCAACATGATTTCTTCTTTCATAAAACCCACCGAAAACTTGTATACAGGAAATTCTGGGTAGCAAATAATATTCAAAAGGTGTGGTAGGGGAGTCCAAGCGGGGATTTTTGCAGTTACTCGAGCACGTCAGATTACCATATGGGGAGAAACTTTGTACACTGTAAATGTACCTTTACCATATATTGGCTCTTAATACAGGGGAGTTCGTTAAGGGGGTCCGAAAAAAAATTTATCCTTAGAAAAACTCGAAATCGTCAGATTAATATAAGGTAAGTTAAGTACATGCAAAAAAGTGTATATTTCTAAAATTTTGGCTTGAGCACCGAAATTTTTTTGCATTGTTAGTGAAAAACAAGTTACATTTTCCTACTATTCTTTATATATTTTTTATATGCCCTGGGAGGTGTTTTAACCACCAAAACCCATTCCCTGGGTGCTCCACTGCTTTTGATGTCTTGTTGCTTCTTCTGTTGGCTTGAGCAATACGAGATTCGTCGATATTTTCCGACCAACTCATTGCTACTTCTCTAATTTTTTTCCCATAATGTACATGCAATATATCACTAAATTTTAATTTCTTTGCAGGAGACCTGGGTAATTCAGAATTATTTTCTGCAGTAAAATGATTACCTTTAATTGTCTTTTATATGCTTTTTTTCGATGCGTCTCCTTACTTCGACTGCCTTTTAACTGACCACAAGATCCGGGTATTTTTTCCGATTTTCAAAACAATAATTTTAGATAAATTTCTATAGTATAAAACACCTGCTCGCTTTATAAATTTTAGAACCCAAGAGTCGAGCTGCAGCTGCATAGGTCAGGGAGTCGCACGCGTTGTTGTATACAAACGAGTTTTAGCTCAGGTAGGTACCGTTACAAATACAGTTATAACTTCGTTTCTATTTCAAATTACTTAATAACATTTTAGGACAATATTTCTATGATACTATGAAAAGTTTTTTGTAAATGTAAGATTCCCTTAAATAATATCTAATTTCAGCTTTACTGTTACAAACCCGTTAGTTACAAACAACTTCCAATTCAGTTTTGTTTTAAATAGATTACAACAGATGTTGGGTTTTCACCAAGTTAAGGATATTTTCGAGAAAATCCTGTTTTCAACATTTAACTGTACGAAAATAAACTGCAACACTATTAAATTATGGCTGTGTTAAATCCGTATTCGATTTGGTAATCATTGTATCAAAAACTTCGTAAATGAAATGAAATTCGTCTCTGCAAATTTATCTTCGGTTTTTCTATTTTTTGAGAGGCTATTACAATAATTAAATGTTTAGGTATTGAACATTTTGTTTGTAAAGCTTTATTACAGACCACCCACACTCATTAGCGGTAAAAAACCGTAAAACCGTGGAATTTTGAGAATCAACACCGATTTTAATGAAAATTTGGGTTTAAGCTATGTTGACACTCTTCTTTAAAATCTACCCTATGCCGAACTGCGCTTTTGCCCTGGGGGTGAAAACAACCCCATCTAGGGGATGAAACATTTTTTAATTAAAATAACTATGGAAATCGATATAGTGACCAATTCTGAGTAAATTTTGTTCTATAAATTTTTTTTGCAAAATTTACACTTTCCTAGTTATTTGCGATTGAAATTATGCATTTTTCGTTGAAAAAACTTATGTTTTATAACCGTTTTTCATGAATATCTTAAAAAAAATTAATTTTATAGAAAAAATCATTAAGAACAAAATTGTGGATATTAAAAAAACAAAGACATTTGTGTCGGAAAGATCTAGGTAAACCCAATTAACGACTGACTTATTGCTCTTTAAAGGATGGTTATTTTCAAAGAACATCGAAATGGAGAACCTTCTATCTCAAATAACTCGAATGTGGTGCATTTTTTTTGGGATAACTTAAAAGATATCTTTTAAAGTCCATTAAAAAATATTTTAAATAAGCTGTGACAAAAGTTTTTTGCATAAGAACTGACTGACCTATGATGAAAATAAAGTCGATCTCTGCTTTTTTCTTTTTGAAATGTGAAACTCCTCTTCGTTCCAATACTAATAGAAATGAATAGCTTCCCACTTGAAATTTACTTTATTTAGGTAAAATTGATACGATCCATGTGATTCGACCGGTTTGGAATGCTTAGTTTAGAAAAAATAGTTAATTAAATCGAAAATGAGATTATTATAATTAGAAAAAGTGCATTTTTTTAAATAAACCTAAAAGTGTATATGATACAAAAACACAAAAAATCAAAATTTTCAGTAAAAGAAAGTCTACAATTAATATTTGAAACATTTTTTCATATTATGAATACATTTAGATTTATTTAAGAAAAATTCACCTTTTTTAAATATTTTAAAAAATGTCATTTTCGATTTATTCAACTATTTTTTCTTCTAAACTAAGCATTCTAAACCAGTCAAATTACATAGACCGTATCAACTGTACATAAGCAAAGATAATTTAAAGTGGGAAGCTATTTATTTTTATTAGGATTGTAACGACGAGGGTTTAATTTTTATATTTCAAAGAGAGAAAATCAGAGAGCGACTTTATTTTCATCATGTCAGTCAGTTCTCATGCAAAAAACTTTTGTCAAAGCTTATTTAAAAGGACTTTTAATGAACTTTAAAATTTGTCTCTTAAGTTTTCCCAAAAAATTGCACAGAATTCGAGTTATTTGAGATACAAAGGTTCTCAATTTTGATGTTCTTCGAAAATAACCATCCTTTAAAGAGCAATAACTCAGTCGCTATTGGGTTTACATAGGCGTTTCAGACCGAATCTCTTTGTTTTTTATTATCTACAATTTTGTTCTTTGTGATTTTTCTATAAAATTAAATTTTTTTTAAGTTATTCATGAAAAACGGTTATAAACGTGAGTTTTTTCAATGAGAAATGCATAGTTTCAATCGAAAATAAATTGGAAAGTGTCAATTTTGCAAAAAAATTTTATAGAACAAAATTTACTCAGAATTGGTCACTCTATCGATTTCCATAGTTATTTTGATTAGAAAATTTTCATCCCCTAGATGATGTTGTTTTCACCCCCAGGGCGAAAGCTCAGTTCGGCAGAGGGTAGATTTTGACAAAGGTTATAATTACTACCTAAATACAAATTTTCAAGGAAATCGACCTTGGTTCTCAAAATTCCACGAGAAAATGGCTGTTGATTGAAGCATTATTGACAACTTATAATTCATTTTATAATTGAAGACACAAGTGCATGAAGGGTCTATGTGACAATTTTTTCAAAATATGTTTTTTATGTTAAAAGTAAGTTTTTAGAACCTAGAAATCTTTCAAACAAGTCAAACACGTTTTAAAATTAATATTTTCCAAATTTCTAGACTATACAGGATCTATGTACACAGTAAATTTTAAAATGTAAGTGCATAAAGGATCTATGTACACTTTTTATATACAGGGTGTCCAGAAACTCTACCGACAAACGAAGACATAAGATTCTTCAGATAATTTTAAGATAATTTAACCCAATTCACTTAGTCCGAAAATGCTTCCTAAGGGAGCTAGAGCTCTTTGATGATGGCGTCTTGTAATTAGTTTTTCTTAAATACCTCCAGAACGCTTCTATTTAGAAAAACAAAAATTGGTACGATTACTTATTTTCAAGATATAAATCTAATCCACCCATTGCAAATTTCTAGTACCGATCATAGGCGTCCCTTTTGGGTAGGGCAACGGTTATTTTATCGCATAACTTTTTTATCTTTAACTGTTATGCATTTCTGATACTGGATTATTAAATTGGGAAGTATTTTAGTACTAAAAGGTACTCTTGTTTTAAATCGGTAGGACACACCGTTTTCTAGAAAAATCGATTTGAAAACTTTTCGCTTTTTGAATTAAAAAAAAATTTAAAAAAAAACTGTTTAGAAAGACGAAAACTGGTACATTTATTTATATTCCAGAGATAAATCGATTTCATTAATTGCGAATTTCTAGTACTGGTCATAGGCGTCCGTTTTGGGTAGGTCAACAGTTATTTTATAGCATAACTTTTTGTCTTGAATTTTTGAGCATTTTTGACACTAGATTATTAAATTATGAGGTATTCGAGTACTAAAAGTTACTCTTACTTTATGTTGGTAAAATACTTCGTTTTTTGTTGAAAATTTCTTTCAATTTTTTTTCAAATTCCAAAAACGAAAAACTTTCAAATCGATTTTTCTAGAAAACGGTGTGTCCTACCGACTTAAATCAAGAGTACCTTTTAGTACTAGAATATCTCACAATTTAATAATCCGGTGTCAAAATGCATAAAAGTTGAAGACAAAAAAGTTATGCGATAAAATACCCGTTGCTCTACCCAAAACGCACGCCTATGACCGGTACTAGAAATTTACAATGGATGGAATCGATTCATCTCTTAAAAGTAAATAAGCATACCAATTTTCGTTTTTCTAAATAGAAGCGTTCTGAAGGTATTTAAGAAAAACTAATTTCATGACGCCATCTTCAAAGAGCTCTAGCTCCCTTAAGAAGCATTTTCGGACTAGCTGAATTGGGTTAAATTGTCTTAAAATTATCTGCGGAATCTCCTGTCTTCGTTTGTCGGTAGAGTTTCTGGACACCCTGTATAAAAAATATATATAATAAATGTTTTTTTTAAAGTTTTTTTTTAAATATTGTTAATAAATATATTAGTTTTAGGACTACCTATCCTATAAATTTAGTCTATTTATATCTTATAGTAAAAAGTTCTAGTAATATAAAAACTTTAACTTCATTTTTCTCAATAACTTGCAAATGTCACATAGACCCTTTATGCACTTGTGTCTTCAATTACTTTTTGTGAACTATACGTAGAACATTTAAAATGTAACTGATATTCAAGTCCCTAGAAGTGGTTTTACGCTCGCTCACATCGTACTAGGCCTGTATCCCGCGTACAAAAAAAAGTTTATTAATAGCAAGATGAAAATTTGTTAATAGCTTAACGGTGTCTAGTCGGATAAACTTTGATGTATGGGAACACTGGAACAAGGAAAGTTTTAATTGTGGAACAGGTTACAGGTTTCGAACGTCAGACTACGAAAACGTCCCATGTATTTTGTCGGACAGAACTTCCAATTGATTTGTTACCCTTTCATTAAACTCTCATGCCAAAAACAGGCTACTATTTACAACCAACATAATTCCTGTCATTTGACATGCTCTACGTGTCGGACTTATTAAAATGCCCAACATATTTGTCGGACAAACATTTTTTCATATATTACATTGGTAAACACACAGTTTGCTGCCGGAATTTTTTTTACTGTTTCTAGGTAATTTGGGTCTGCTGAATCCAAAAATGCCACCAGATTTGTTCCATCAGATCGATTTCAGAAAATACGACAACAGATCACATTTCTAACACATAGGGTAATTTAACGCAGCACCACCTACATATGTAGTGCTGCTACCCATGAAATAAACCAAATACGAATAAAAAGTAAAATATTTATTGTACAATAATGTACTTACAAGAATCATCACACATATCTGCCAAAAAAACTTAACTTTTTATCTAACCTAACCGGCAGCGTAGCAACAAAAATGTGTTATTCGGTCTTACCTAAAAACTTCCTTTTATATGATTTTCTTGCAAAAGCTTTAAAAGGACGGTCCCTTTGAAGACTTCAGCAGTAATCCGCCATCATGTGATAGCCCCATCTCTCTGATACCCCTCTTACATCGTTTTGATATCTCGGTGAAGATTTTCTGGGAAACGGTCTAAGTGGCTGTGGAGGTAATGAATTTTAATACTCATATGACAACCGTGGTTGTTAAAATTGTTGAGCATTTATTCCACTCTAATGCCCAATTGGTATACTTCCATATTTGTTGCCATTATGTAGAAGGACACACCTTAAACTTCGTTTGGAACTGTCGATAAAAAGACGCCAGTGATCTGGTGTATACTCCGATACACCCATTTTTTCTAACAGTCCTTTAAAAAACCATATCATCTTGCTGAGAAAAAAAGGCAAAATATCTTTTATCTCTATTACGGTAGTATGTAATTTTGGTGTCTGGGTGAAGAATATTCTTTTCTTTTAGTCTGCAGGTAAGTAACTCGGAAGAATCCTTTGGAAGGTTCAAATTTCTGATAATATCGCTTAGCTCTTCCTGCATGAGTAAGCACTCAGGACGTGTTGAATCCCCTTCAAAATCACTGTCGTCTTTCTCAAATATATTAGTCTGCAGTTCGTCAAATAACGTTTCGGCTTTATCCTCTGGTAACATAGGTAGACTGCTAAATATTGGAATGGGTATCTGCTCAAGCTGATGTGGAATTGGTCTTATTGCTGAATCCAGGTTAGGATATGTTCACGTATGTCTATTGTTACGATTAATGCCCTTTATATTCACAAGACAGAAATAGCAATCTTCAAAATGATTTTTTGGTTCCCTCCATACCAGTGGAAAACCAAATTTAAACATTTTCGTTGTCTTTCGTCCACTGTCACAAGTTTTCAATACAAGTTTTGCACACTACATGTGGAGCTCAGGATTTATCTTGATATCCTACATAAACACCAAAATAGGCCCTTTTGTTCATTTGCCTATTTGTCTTAGAATTTGTTAATTTTGTTTATAAACATATTGCAATTATAGTTGTTGAATATACAGAAATGTAAGAATATTTAAGTATTTAATAAGTATGTTATATCTCGAAAACTAGAGCTGATACAAAGAAAAGGTTTGTATTTTTGGAATCAGCACAGATGAATTAATTAAAATCAGTATGTTATATCTCGAAAACTAGAGCTGATACAAAGAAAAGGTTTGTATTTTTGGAATCAGCACAGATGAATTAACTAAAATCAAATATTGAATGGGTTGCATATGTGAGTCCATATTAAATGTAGTAATGAAACAAAGACTTACTCACAATCATTTAATTATACTTTGTCAGGATGACACGTTCCCCAATTAAAACTTCCCATGTTCCAGTGTTCCCGTACATCAAAGTTTGTCCGACTAGACACCGTTAAGCCATTAACAAATTTTCAGCTTGCTATTAGTAAACTTTTTTTTGGTACGCGGGATCCAGGCCTATACTTATTTACAGTATTCTATTAAAAACTAAATATTAAAAAATTATTTATTTTTAAAATTCTGCTTAAATAGGCAGCTTGGTTTCGTTTCGATTCAGAGGTGTTCATGTAGCTCCACTGAAGACGTGTGAAGAGACAGAAACGTACATATGGGGATGGTGCATCACCTCTAAACCGAATTGAAACATAATAGTAGGGGAGGAAATTATGTTAATTTTGCAGTTACTCGAGCGTTATCGGGACCCATTGGGTTATGAAGAGTAGGTCCTAAAACCAAGTAAAGTTTTCCATAAAGTGGGGGACTTTCCATTTTAAACGAAAACATTTCGTTTATAAATTCGCAAAAGTCTGTGTGTTATTGCGTTGCCGCTCCTGCAATACTCAGATCAGATTTATCGATGGATTCTTATGTAGTTTTTTCTTCTGAATCCAAATCTGAAAACGGCATGTCGATATTTCTAACCGTCTTCGAGATAATCGACCCCAAAGTGTAAAATGTGACGTCACAATCGGGTTATTTTCTTCCGACACACTACACGTCCAGCTGAAATCGTTGCTATTAAGTACGCTAGTTTTTTAATCGCGATTTGTTAAGCAAAGCATAATTGGTTATTTACATTTGAGTTTGACACTTTGTGAATGTCAAACTAAATTTTAAATTAAGTATTAATAAAACATTAATGACATTTGATAGTGAATTTAATTATTATATAAAATAAATAAGATGTTCAAAAATACAATTTGAGTTTATTTTAAAAGCAATAATTTATTAACAGCTTCAAAAAGGTTTATATGAGTATGCCGCCTCCCCTTTATGATAAATGGACTGTTCCATTTGCTATGAAATTAAAATATAGTCGGTTGGCTAAACTCGACACAACTGGCTAGTGATTTTAGTAGGTAATTTTTTTGTTTTTGCGAATTTTGCCAAAATTGCCAAAATTACTAATTATTTAGTAATTATTAACTAATTAGTAATTATTTTTTGCCAAATTGGCAAAATTATTGACTAAAATCACTAACCAGTTGTGTCTGAGTTTAGCGAACCGACAGTATATGGAAGAATATTGTTTGGTATAAACAATTATGGTCTGATATGTGCAATTACCACCAAAATTATGGATACCAGCAACATTTTCATTTATAACTCTTTTATTTTTAATTTGACGAAGAAAAGTTATTCTTCATAAAAAGCTCTTCATGTTCTAAGATTTATGATGCAACCATCATATGTAAAATTTTATTAATTTTATACAAGGTATATAAAAAATATTAATTTCGATCAAGAGTGAACTGCCTTTATAGTTAGGGTTATCATAATTTATTAAGGCCAAATCCGGACAGGGGCAGTCCAAGGAAAAAAAACATATCATTGCCCTTGCCTTTTGACACCCCCAAAGTTAGTATTAGTATTATCAGCACAAAGGAAAACTACTTTTGAATCAATAGAGTATTTTTTAATACATTTTAAAACATGTTCTACTAAAAGATCAGATGTTTCACCCGGAAGTTCATAAAAAAATATAAAAGTTTCACGTTGACACCTTCATTTTGCTAAAAATAACGAACACATACCGAAGTCAATTTGATCTCGTTTCTATTTGAACTATCAATTGTAACCGTAATAAAATTTGCATCTTTGAGACCTGCTAGTAATTTGTTAAATATAACAATATAAATATATATTTGTTATATGTTTTTTTAAATATTTTTTTTAGTAAAGGAAAAAATCCGGACATTTCTCATATCCGGACGCCAATCCGGACATGTCTTTCAAATCCGGACTGTCCGGACGAAATCCGGACGTATGGTAACCCTATTTATAGTTCATAACATTTAAATTAGAATGATATAATTGCACATTAAAACATAATTATTAATTCTAAACTACTTTTCATAACAGCAATTTTTCGTTATGAATTAAAGATTTCGTTATGATAATGCTCGCATTTTCAGCTTGTTTAATTTAATTTTCCATTTCCAACAATAGTTTATAACGCCATCCATCCATAATTCGAATAAATGTCTCGAATAAAAGTTGCTTATTTTTACGTAAATATTCCAAATCTGCAATAAAAATTGGGGGCTCCTATTTAAGGTTATAAAAGTAACCCCCACCCCAGCTCCGTGAGGGGTTGTGTTTGGTGCTATCCGATAGATTTTTCAAAAATATTAAATACGTGTATTTTGCAGTTTGTCGATCTGATGTTCATTTCGCGAAATATCGCAGGGTTCGTATTTAAAATTTTTAGTTTACCCCCACCACTCTCCGTGGGGGGTCGTGTTTGGTATCATTCGATAGATTTTTGAAAAATATTGAAACGTATTTTTTAGTTTTTTGATCTGAAGTTCATTTCGCGAAATATTCGCTTTTTTTTGTGAAACTTTGTGACTCGCCCATTTCCTTACGCCCAGCCCAAATCGTCAGATTTTTAAAATATACACTCTTTTGCATGTACCTAACTTACTTTATCTTAATCTGACGATTTCGAGTTTTTCTAAGGATAGATTTCTTTCGGACCCCCCTTAACGAACTCCCCTGTACTAGAAGCCAATATATGGTATACGTACATTTACAGGGTACAAGGTTTTTCCACATTTGATAATCTGACGCGCTCGAGTAACTGCAAAAATCCCCGCTTGGGCTCCCCTACCATAAGCTGTTTTTTAATATCTCTTTTTGCGCATATTTTGAGTACCTACACGGAATCAACTTTCGTTGGCACTTTTCCTAGACGAATAGACGGAATGTGACTGCATATTGTAGAGTCCCTTTCGTCTTCTTTATTCGTCGTCTCCTTTTTAAAAGGCAAAGATTAAGGATGTTACCAGAAACTGGTTCCACGAGAAGTTTCAGTTTTATTGTTTAGATATGGGATTTCTCATTTCTCTCTCCTTATAGTCTAAGGGCTGGGAGCGGATTTTGTGCGTGATAAGTAATATGGAAAAACTATACGGGGATATATTGAATTAGTTGTGTACATGATTTTCCCCAACGGCCGGAAACCACAGTGAGAGACGAGGGTAGGTATAAGGAGTCAAAGTCGCGGTTTTTATTATTTTTTTGTGACGCTCATGATCGAGATAGTGCACCAAAATTTGGGAGTAAGTAGGTGATGACGTAACTAAGTAAAATGTCCAGGGGCGGAACGCTGCTTGGGTTACAAAGGGGTGGTAGACAGGGGTGAGTATAAAAATATAAGGGTTTTTTTGCCGTTTGCGATCGAGAGAGTGGACCAAAATTTGGGAAAAAGGAGATCATGACTTTACTAAATCATATCTCTAGGGGCGAAACGCTACGTGGGGGACAAATATTGTGCTGCGTCACCATAAAAAATAATACAAACTGCGACTTTAATGCACTCTCTCGATCATCATCATCATAAGTGGCTGGACAATCCGTTGTGGATCTTGGTCTGCTCACAAAGAAGTCGCCACTCCTGTCGATTCCTGGCAACTTCCCTCCATCTTCTGACCCCTAGAATCTTTAGGTCTTCTTCCAATTCATCAATCCATCTTCTTCGTGGTCGTCCTCTACTTCTTGTGCCCTCTGGTTTTGAAAATGTTAATCTCTTAGTGTATTCGTGATCTGACATCCTAGCAATGTGTCTAGCCCATCTAAGTCTCTGCACTCTCTCGATCGCAAACGTAAAAAAAACCCTTATATTTTTATACTCACCCCTGTCTACCCCCCCTTTGTAAACCAAGCAGCGTTCCACCCCTAGAGATTTTACTAAGTTACGTCATGAGCTACTTACTCCCAAATTTTGGTGCACTATCTCCATCATGAGCGTCACAAAAAAAATAATAAAAACAGCGACTTTTACCCCTTATAACTACCCTCGTTCCCCACTCTGGTTTCCGCCTCTGGGGATTTTACTTAGTTATGTCATGGTCTACTTATTCCCAAATTTTGGTGCACTATCTCAATCACGAATATCGCAATAAACCCCTTATATTTTTATATTCACCCCTGCCCCATCCCTTTGTCGTCCAGGCAGCGTGCGACACCTGGAGATTTTACTTACTTACGTCATGACCCACTTTATTCCAAATTTTGGTGCACTATCTCGATCATGAGCATCACAAAAAAATAATAAAAACCGCGATTTTGACCCCTTATAACTACCCTCGTCCCCGACTCTGGTTTCTGGCTCTGAGGATTTTACTTAGTTATGTCATGGTCTACTTATTACCAAATTTTGGTGCATTATCTCGATTATGAGCATCACAAAAAAATAATAAAAACCGCGACTTTGACCCCTTATAACTACCCTCGTCCCCCACTCTGGTTTCCGGCCGTTGGGGAAAGTCATGTACACAACTAATTTAACATACAGTCGGAAAAATGAAAGAATACCCATGAACGAACATATAAAACACGCTGTATTTTCCTGTCACCGTGTCACAAAGAAAATTGTCCAGTGCAAGTACATGTAACAATAATTATTATACAGGGTGAGGCAAATAAAGGGCCTATTAGAAATATCTCGAGAACTAAAGGCAACAGAATCATGAAAATTTGAATTAAGGGGTTTTGAAGAGTCATCTATTTAATGAAAATATTTTCATCTATTTGATACTTCCGGTTATACCGGAAGTTGCTTATAACTTCGTTTTTTTAAATGGGACACCCTGTATATTTTTACATTTTTGGATTTTCTTCGATGTCTTCTTTTTTAAAATATGAGGTTTTGTAATGTTATACAGGGTATTTTAAAAGATAATTACGTTTTTGTATTAATTTCGTAGCAACATTCACACCCTGTAGAAATGTAGTAGTTTGACATATAAAACTCTACTTACGTTCAAATGATTTTTAATATAGTCTAACTATTGTTAAGAATCATTAGTATAGCTAAATTTTTATTTTTAGTATACAGGGTTGGTCGAAACTCGGAATGAGTATTTTCTGAGTTTTCTTAAATGGAACACCCTGTATTTTAGTAATGTAATGAAATAATATTTTATGGTACTTTTTTATTTCTTAACCATTCCCTATACCTAACTGCTTTAATTTGTGCTTAATTGTTAATCGCACCAACAATCTTAACTACGCAGGTATTTTGACAGCTAAACCATTATTGGTAATTTTAAGGATTAGTCTGGATTAATATGTATTCATTTCTGAAAAATTATTTGTGATTGAATTTTTTCACGGCCAACCTAATAAAATTTTACGTATTTTTTGTTGCAATTAATGTTTAGCTTGAATCACCAATAGCTCACAAATTAAAGCAATTAGGTATAGGGAATACTTATAAAATAAAAAAGTACCATGAAATATCATTTCATTACAGTACTAAAATACAGGGTGTCCCATTTAAGAAAACTCTAAGAAACTTTAAGAAACCATAAAATATTATTTCATTACATTACTAAAATACAGGGTGTTCCATTTAAGAAAACTCAGAAAATATTCATTCCGAGTTTCGACCAACCCTGTATACTAAAATTTAAAAATTAGCTCTACTAATGATTCTTAACAATAGTAGACTATATTAAAAATCACTTGAACGTAAGCAGAGTTTTTAATGTCAAACTGTTACAATTCTACAGGGTGTCAATGTTGCTACGAAATTAATAAAAAAAACGTAAATATCTTTTAAAATACCCTGTATAATATTACAAAACTTCATATTTTTAAAAAGAAGATGTTAAGGAGAATCCAAAAATGTAAAATTATACAGGGTGTCCCATTTAAACAAACGAAGTTATAAGCAACTTCCGGTATAACCGAAAGTTGCAAAGAGATAAAAATATTTTCATTTAATAGATCATCTTTCAAAACCCCTACATTCCAATTTTCATGATTCTGTTGCCTTTAGTTCTCGAGATATTTCTAATAGGCCAGTTATCTGCCTCACCCTATATATACTTGCTCTAGCCAATTTTTTGTGTGACACGGTGACAGGAAAATACAGCGTATTTTATATGTTCGTTCATGGGTATTCTTTCATTTTTCCTACTGTATCTCCGTATAGTTTTTCCATAATACTTATCACGCACAAAATCCGTTTCTAACTCTTCGACTATGACTGTAATATTTTGAACAAGAAATTAACAAAGTATTCTTTTTCTCATGATCATCTTTCAGTGCGTCACAGTTTTTCGATTTCTCTCTAACGCATTAAATTGTATGTGACAGAAAAAAAGGCACGTCTGGGAATACTTCGGTAATTATTCTAGTTCGGTGATTATTCTAGTTGTCGATAGATGGCGCCATAATCAAAAAAGAATTATTTATTAAATAAAATAATAATATTATCAATATAATCTGTACAATTTATAAGACTATACAAATGAAAGAAAATACAATTTTATAAATGCAATAGACACAATTGATTTGGTTTTATTCCAAATTGAAAATAAAATTTGACAACTGTCAGATTTAACTAAAATGTCACGTTAGAATAAATGTCATAAATGTGTATTATCACGGACTTACCTTTTTTTCTATAATTTGTGACGCACTGAAAAATGTTCATGAAAAGGAGAATAGAAATAGCTATTTGTATAACAAGGGAGGAAAGTGCTACTTTTCCTCCCGAGAATGAAGTTTACTGCCCGACGCGTAGCGGAGGGCAGTAATCATTCAAGGGAAGAAAAGGCACTTTACTCCCATGTTATACATATGATTTTTCCACCTTCCTCAAATAACAAGTCATTTTTTCATTTTTACTTAACTTATTTTTATTTATGTATCTAACCAACAAAATTTATTAGAACTAAAACTAACAAGTAGGTACAATATAACTGTCAACTGTCAAATATAAGTCAAATTCTTAATGTAACCATTGGTAAATCAGAATAACAATTTACTACTTTTTACCATTCTGCAAAATAGAGAGTGTTTTTAAATAAACGTTAAAATGTATAGATACTTACGTAATAGAAAATAGATATTATACAGGGCGTCAATAAGTTATATTTCATTAATGACATACCATGACGTCACTTTTACTTTTCCTCCCTAGGGAGGAAAAGTACAACTTTGCTCCCTACAATCAGGTCCGGAAAAGTATACTTTCGGTAGAGGTAGGTGGAAAAATAATATACCTATTTAATTTTTCGTAAAATTTTTATTTAAGATGAAAAATTTAAGAGTAAAAAATATTCGCTTTTCAATTCAAATGAACTTAACTTCTTGCAGTTCATCATTAGCATCTTTATTGTACAAACTGGTAGTATTTATTGTTTTAACCATTATTTCTGGCGGTGTAAAATTGACAATCCTTTTGAAGATAAACTGATTGGGTAGAATGCATAATGCCATATAAAGTGTCTGTACAAAGCGGTTCCTGCACTTCGTCTTTATTAAATTTACTTTTGAAAATTGTCTTTCACAACTTGCATTTGAATGAAGTAAAGTTAACACAGGCAATGCAAAGTCACTCAAACTAGCAAATAGACGATTACCATCAAAATGTTTTATTTAACCAACTTTAAAATATAATTCAGCTTTTTCAAATTCTGTTGAAATATCATGGTATTGTTGAAGTTTGCTTCATTCGTCATCGCTCTTTTGCATCGCTTTTAGATCTTGAGGATTACAAATTCGGGGTAATTCTGACATTAGTGATAAAAGATTTTGACAACTGTCAAAGCTTATCGTCATCATCAACAGCTCGACAACTCTTTTTCGGCCCTGGCTTGTTCTAAAATTTTCCGCCATTCGGTTCTGTTCCTTGCTTTGTTCTTCCAATTGGTAATCTCAAGTATTTTCAGACCTTGTTCCACTTGTTCCATGTATCTGAGTTTGGGTCTTTCCTTTCATCTTCTCCCTAGTGGTGTCTGCCTCATTATATGTTTTGGTGTTTCAGTCTCCAAGATTCGTTCAACATGGCCCATCCAGCGTAGACGTCCGATCTTTATGGATGTTATGACGCCGGGTTCGTTGTATGCTGCGTATAGTTCAAAGTTATATCTTCTGCGCCATATGTCATTTTCTTTCACCCCCTTATATATGTGTCTAAGGATTTTTCGTTCAAACGTACCTAATCAGTTCTCATCGCTTTTCGACAGTGTCCATGTCTCAGATCTACATATAAGGACCGGTTCTATAAGGGTTTTGTATATTTTGCATTTGGTTTTTCTCGTGTTAAAGCTACTTTTATTTAAAATGTGTATCTTGACCGTAGCTGGGTCTGTAAAATCATTTTTTTACTTCCGTACAAACTTTAATCAAGAAACGCCTGCATCTTTCGCAAAAATTCTGTTTCAATTCATCATCTAAATTTCATCATCTATATTTTGCATCACCCCAATTCCATGTTTTTAATGTTGACAAACTTTGTAAGGAGTAATCTGTAATCTCTGTTGAAGCAGTTGACTAGTTTAATCCAGAATTCCTTCCCACAAGTACGACAAGAACACAACTGCACTCAAAAAGAATGAGAATGCGAAGAAGCATAAATTTGACTTCGAAAACATCAAGGTTTTAAAAACTGAGAAAATCAAAAAGAAGAAGGAAATATACGAGTCGATAAAAATAAAATGAAACACCAATGCAATAAACGACAAAAAAGATAGGAACAACTTAAATAAAATATTTTAATCCCATTTAAATAATAATAAATAGAACACCCAAAAAACCTCTTAAAGCTATAACAAATGTCTACTTTGCAGCCCTTTACAACAACATAAAATATATGCTACTGTAATATAATTACTATTTATCAAAGTCTCGTTTTACGCGTGGGTAAGTTTTTTAATATGTTCTATAATAACATCTTGTCTTCCATTTGTATCTATATTTTTAGAATCTTGACAAAGTCAAGGATTACCTGCCGAAACGTTGATTTAAATGGAAAAATAATATAATATATTTGTAGAATAGTTGTAATTCTTGCAGTGTTGTCAATTATTAAACCTTCTCTGAGTATATTCGATAATAAAATAGAAAGTGCCGTAAAAAACTTAGGACACCAAGTACAGGAAATTCTCGACAGGATATTATATTAACGACTCGAAGTTTACCAAAGAATGTAATTGAGATCGAACTTCGGTATATCTGAGAGAGTGCAAAAACTTGTAGCTAATTTAAGAGGAAATGATATATTTCACATACCTACCGCATCATCTGCTGAAGATAGACATTTAAAGTGAACATAATGACAATCTAATATTTTTTAATTTAGAACTTCGTATATTGATTTTTTTAATTTTTTTTTATAGAGAATAAGGTAGACTAAAAACAATAAATGCTACTTTTGTTGTAAAAAATACCAACTAAATATAGAGTAAAATATAGGTATAACGTGTCCAGAATTAATGGAAAAAGAGTGTAGTGTATACAGGGCTGAGATAATGTGTGGAACTAAGTGAATATCTTTGAAACGAAAAATATGATATGCATGAAACTGCATGCAAGTACAATGAGTACACATAACGCATCTGGCGCCATATTTTTTGTCACTACGCTACTTCCGGTTTTACCGGAAATACCCTCAACTTTTTGTCTTTTTGGGGAAATTAACATGTTAAATTTTCTAGCAATTATATTAAATTGGTGCAGCATACGTTGTAAATCATCTTCACTTTGAGATATTAGTATTGCGTCGTGTGCATAGAAGATTATTTTAAGTTGTTTTTCTCCCATTTCGTATCCCTTTTCAGTTCTTACTCAGATTTCAAATTGTATTCTGTGTCTGTCTATTATTGTTAATAGTGTATCGTTTTACGTGTGGGTAAGTTTTTTAATATGTTCTATAATAACATCTTGTCTTTCATTTGTATCTATATTTTTAGGATCTTAGAAACGTTGATTTAAATGGTAAAATAATATAATATATTTGTAGACTAGTTGTTATTCTTGCAGTGTTGTCAAGTATTAAACCTTCTCTGAGTATATTCCACAAGAATAAAAAACCGCTAAACGCCTTAAAAATGAGTGGCGCATACAATATTCCAGCTACAAATATCTGATATGAATATTACGTGGCGCGAAAATGTATTTTCATTTTGATGTAAAACAAAATTCTAGTTTTATTTTAAAAGATTTTTACATAATATTTGCTAAATTTGAAGTAAAACGCGCCACAAAAGAGTAACTTTGATACAGTTTGAATTTTGAAACTCTTTTGTGGCGCGTTTACTTCAAATTTAGCAAATATTATGAAAAAATCTTTTAAAATAAAACTAGAATTTTGTTTTACATCAAAATGAAAATACATTTTCGCGCCACGTAATATTCATATCAGATCTTTTTTAGCTGGAATATTGTATGCGCCACTCATTTTTAAGGCGTTTAGCGGTTTTTTATTCTTGTATCAGGAGTTTTTCAAAGTTATTTATAAATTAAATGTATGAAGTTGAATGCAGTGTTCCTCTATTACTCGTTAAGCTTTATAAATGGTCACCTTTGTTGCAGTATCTCCCAAATGATCTAGTGTCCATCGAATGTACACTAGATTTTTTTCTATTCGAAATAGATTGAAAAAAAAAATATTGAGATGACCGGTAAATGAAGTCGGATTGCCCGGTGCCAGGTCAAATTTAGCGTCGTAATCACTACAACTACATAAACCATTTCGGGAATAATCGTTAATTGGATTATACTTTTGTAGCTTAATATCTTCTAAAAGTCTTAACCGATTTTGATCAGTAAACATGCCAGTAAACATACCAGTAGTATTTGATGGATCTAAGGTCAAGTATGATAACTGAAGCTATTACAGGAATTATTGAGCTTGAGAAACCGTTTTTCCCGTAGGAAATAGATTTGATCATACTTATGAAGCCTATAACTTAAAAAATTCGAATTTTGCCGGATATGACGTATACACCGTTAGATTCGTCCAGAGTCCTTCTGCAAACGCTCAGTTATTGGCACAATTCGTAGGTTGAAATTTTGAGTAATTGTCGAAAAACCAAAATTTTCAAAGTATAGTTTTTCAGTTTTTCGGCTATACTGAGCCGTGTGTATATCTGATCCTGACGGCTTAGACACCATTTGAAAGCTTAACTCAACACTATTGATTAGGTGTATTTGCGGTTCTCCTGTCTCTTCTTAATCCGAAGATATATACCCCCAAAAAATATGCCGCTTTGTACTTACCAAGTCCTCTAGCTGGCTTATGGGTGGTCAAAAGTCACAAACTACACCGGTTCTGAATCAGCCCTGACCCCCTCTTCAAACACAAAAAAAAAATTCAAATCGGTTTAACTTTTATACACACATACATACATAAATGCATACATACATATCCACAAACATTTTCCCTTTTTTAAATAAAAATTGAGTCATATTTCTGAGCTCGGTAACTTTTGAATGGTATCACCGATTTTCAAAATTGGACATGCGTTGGAAAGGTAATGATCAGTATACCCTATCCCACGAATATACAACTGTGTTGGATTATTTCGACAACGAATATTTTATTGTGCAAAATATGAAGAACGAAAATAAATTGCAAATTACATTGCTGTTTATTGGAATAATTATTAGAGCTATTTACTTTCGTACTTCTTATGTTGCACACTGAAATATTCGTTGTCGCGATAATCCCAAACAGACGTATGTTGGTGGAATGAACCATACTATTAGAAGCCGCAAAGGTCGGACTTAAATTTTTGAAGTTTTTAGGAGTTTTGGGGACGAGAACGAAAAACAGACCCTAAATAGAAAGGGCCGTAAAATCCACACCCTTGGACCAAAATAGATGGTTGACATATAAATGCGTGAGTCTTTTCCTGAACTTTAAGATGGGACTTATATCTTTCAAATCACTCAGATTTAGAAAATCGAAAATTTCGTGTATATATAGTGTCGCGTGTAGGGGGGTGTTGGTGTGCGCCACTGGCGAGAACTGCCGTTCTCTGGTAATAATAAAATAGAAAGTGCCATAAAAAACTTAGGATCCCAAGTACAGGAAATTCTCGACAGGACATTATATTAACGACTTAAAGTTTACCAAAGAATATAATTGAGATCGAACTTCGGTATATCTGAGAGAGTGCAAAAACTTGTAGCTAATTTAAGAGGAAATGATATATTTCGCATAGATACCTACCGCCTCATCTGCTGAAGATAGGCATTTAAAGTGAACATAATGACAATCTAATATTTTCTAATTTAGAACTTCGTATATTGATTTTTAAAATTTTTTTTTATAGAGAATATGGTAGACTATATACAATAAATGCTACTTTTCTTGTAAAAATACCAACTAAATTAAGAATAAAATATATAGCGTGTCCACAATTAATGGAAAAAGACGGTAGTTAATACAGGGTTGAGATAATGTGTGGAACTAAGTGAATATCTTTCAAACGCAAAATATAATTTGCATGAAATTGCATGCAAGTACAATGCGTACACATAACGCATCTGACGCCATATTTTTTTGTCACGACTCTACTTCCGGTTTCACCGGAAATACCCTCAACTTCTTCTTCTTTTTATTTTTTTTGTGTAGACGTGTCTCCGTTTGTTTTTTCAATGTGCCTTCAGTAAGTTGTCATTCCGTCGTTTTCGTGGTCTTTCCCCTGATCGTCTTCCTATTGGTAGGGTTACCATACGTCCGGATTTCGTCCGGGCAGTCCGGATTTGAAAGGCATGTCCGGATTGGCGTCCAGATATGAGAAATGTCCGGATTTTTTGCTTTACTAAAAAAATATATAAAACACTTGGCCCAACGGTGGGAAATTTCATTCTGCGCAGCACCTAGTTAAGTTCTAGGTCTAAAGTATGTTAAAACATAGGTATGTATATGTATTTTAAACTGGCAAATATTTTCGATGTTAGTTGCATATTGTAGCGAAACAGCTGTACTTTTAATTGTGCCATATGCATTTCGCATATACAGTCTGTTCCATCGAAAATCTGACCACCCCAGAAACTCAGAAACTAAGAGCTTCTTCAAAATTTAAAAAAATACGTCAATTTATAATGGGAGGGGAACGAATTTTCTTGTAAAATTCATGCCCTCAAATGTAACCCTCTACTGCCGCGCATCAACCCCCACTTTTTTTAAATAGCAAGTATGATCGAGTGGCACATCATTTGAAAGGTAATTTTTTTCTCTACACGACACTCTATTTTTTTTAATTTACATAACAAGTTACATAACAAGTTTGAAGATAATTTTGAACTTAACAAATGTATTATAAATTAGTTAAATCCAAAACTGTCTTTAAAGTTATTTCGCAAATTAAAAAAAATAGAGGGTCGTGTAGAGAAAAAAACTACCTTTCAAATGATGTGCAACTCGACTACACTTGCTAATTAAAAAACACTGGGGATCAGTAGGGGGTTACATTTGAGAGCATGAATTTTGCATGAAAATTCGTCCCCCTTCCAATACAAATTGACGTGTTTTTGTGAAGAAAATCCTAGTTTCTGAGTTTGTGGGGGGGGGGGAGGGGGTCAAATTTTCGTTGGAAGACACTGTATGTACAATATAGAGGTAGCAACACACAGTCAAATTCACATTTTAGATTTTCTACAACCCCTTGGACTACCCCTGTCCGGATTTGGCCTTAATAAATTATGGTAACCCTACCTATTGGGCACCTTCTCTCGCCGTCCTTATAACTCGTCCTTAATACGTTCCATCTACTCTTCTATCTTTTATCCACTTATTTATGTTGTCCACCTTGCATCTCCGTCGTATATCTGCACTTTTAGCTCTATCCTATAGTACAGGGGTCACTAATTAGTTTCCCTGAGGGTCCGTTTCGAAAACTTCTGACACTTCCGGGGTCCGGATTTAATGTTACCTGTGTCTGATTGTTCTGATTCTGTTCTGATTTTTTGCGGATTCTTGTTAAAAAATATACCCTATAAACAAATCAGAAGGGTGCTGGGCGAAATTTTTGGGCAGAAATTGTTTAACAATTTTTTTTATCAAATTCAAAACATCACCTTTTTGCCCCCAAAAATATGTTTTTAGAATTTTTGAGTAATCCTAAACAAAAAAGATCTGTGATTTTCCCAAAACTTGACAGATTTCGGGTTTTAAGCGATTTAAAATTTGAAAAATGCAAAAATAAGCATGTTTGAAGCTTGAAAATTTATGTTTAAATTATTATTTTTGCTGTGGTCAAGTGCATAAATTGAAGTTTAAACATTGAATTTCAAGATTCTAATGAGTAATCGGGGCTTATTTCAATTATTTCGACTCTAAATTTTAGACCGTTGTTTTTAATTATTGTTAAATATACGCGACAAGCGATAATTCGCTTGATTTCTTGAAAATCGCTTGAAATAAGCTTCGATTTCTCATTAGAATCTTGTAATTGAATGAATAAACTTTAATTTAGGTACTTGGCCACCTGAAAACTAATAATTTACATATACATATTTTCGCATTTTTCAGATTTTAGTCGTTGATAACTCGAAAACTATCAAATTTTCAGAGATATGACATCAGACATATTTTTTTTAAATTACCCAAAAAAGGCAGAAAGGTAATTTTGAATTTGTTTAAAAAAATTGTTTCGTCCGGCACCCTTCTGATTTGTTTAAAGGGGACATATTTGAACAGGAATCCGCAAAGAAAACGAATCAGAAAATTTTTATTTTGGACACAGCAACACAGTAATATTTTAAAAGCAAAGAATTTATATTGTAAATGTTAATGACATTTTTTATTATGTAAAACCTGTCTGAAGTTTTGAGTGAGTTTAGTGCAACTGATTCTTTTTACGGAGTTAAGATATTCATTTGTTAGCTGGGATCTGTACCGATTTTTAATAAAGTTCATTCTTGATAAAGCGGCTTCGCACACATAAGTTGAGCCAAACGTAGTACACAATTTCATAGCCAAACATTTTCAAAATGGCCAAACACTATATTCTGAATTCAATCACGGTCCGCACAAAACTAGCCCACGATCCGGATGCGGACCGCGGTCCGCCAATTGGTGACCTCTGATATAGTATATTACCATCGATTTCTCGATGGATTTTTATCCCTGCTGTTTCTAGCATTCTTTTTGTCCTCTCTGTATCAGGTCGCGTTTCTGCCCCTTATGTCATTATTGGTCTGATGACTGTTTTATAAATTCTGCTTTTTATTTATTTTCCGATATTTGTATTTCTCCATATTGTTTACTTCAGGCATTTCAGAATCTGTGGCTCTCTTTGCTGTATTCACTTCTTCTTCCTCTTATGTTTCAAGCTTTCCGTTGCTAGATAGTGTGATGCCTAGATATTTTTAAACTGCACGGCTTGTTCTACAATTATCTGATCCTCCATCTCTAAAGGCGGGTTGACATTACTAGTGAATAACGAACGTGGCTAACGCTTACGTATTTTGCCCGTGCTATTGTTAGATATTTTATTATCTATTTTCAAACTCGAGCAGTACATTTGTGTTTATGCAATGCATAGATACAATACAGAAAATAGATAATAATCTATCTAACAATAGCACGGGCAAAATACGTAAGCGTGAGCCACGTTCGTTATTCACTAGTAATGTCAACCCGCCTTAATTTACATCTTAGTACATTTACTATTATAACTAAGCTTTTACTCTCTTTGGGGAAATTAACATGTTAAATTTTCTAACAGTTATATTAAATTGGTGCAGCATACGTTGTAAATCATCTTCACTTTGAGAGATTATGGTAGGGGAGTCCAAACGGGGATTTTTGCAGTTACTCGAGCGCGTCAGATTAGCATATGGGGAGAAACCTGGTACCCTTCAGATGTACCTCTACCATATATTGGCTCTTAACACAAGGGAGTTCGTTAAGGGGGACCCGAAAAAAATCTATCCCTAAAAAAACTCGAAATTGTCAGATTAAGATAAGGTAAGTTAAGTACATGCAAAAGAGTGTATATTTCAAAAATCTGACGTTTTGAGTCGGGCGTAAGGAAATGGGTGAGTCCCAAAATTTCACAAGAAAAAAGCGAATATTTCGCGAAATTAATGACAGATCGAAAAACTAAAAAATATGTGCTCAATATTTTTTAAAAATCTATCGAGTGATACCAAACAGGACTTTCCACGGAGAGGGGTGGGGGTAAATTGAATATTTTAAATACGAATCACGCGATATTTCGCGAAATGAACATCAGATCGAAAAACTGAAAAATACACTTAAGTATTCAATTTTTTTCAAAAATCTATCGAATGGCACCAAACACGACCCCCCACGGAAGTGGGGTGGGGGGTTACTTTAAAATCTTAAATAGGAGCCCCCATTTTTTATTGCAGATTTGGACTCCTTACATAAAAATAAGTAACTTTTATTCGAAACATTTTTTCCAATTATGGATAGATGGTAGGGTAGCTTTAGACGGTTGTGCCAAAGAAGTATTAATAAATGGTGAATGGTTGAATAACGTTAGATATGCAGATGACACAATAGTTTTTGCCGATAATCTCAATGATTTACAGATATTAACAAATCGTATAACAGAAGTCAGCAACAGATACGGACTAGCTCTTAACATAAAGAAGACTAAATTTATAATACATTTATAATACATTAATTTATAATAAACGCTCAACTTACAATCAACCAAGAGAATATCGAAAGAGTTAAGCAATATACATACCTGGGTACGAATTTAAATAGCCCATGGACCACTCAACAAAAATTAAACAGCGAATAATAAGGGCGAAAGCAGCATAAGTTAGAATGAGACCCATTTTCAACAGTCGAGACATAGCATTAAAAACAAAATACCGTCTGTTGAAATGCTACATATTCTCAGTTCTGCTCTACGGAATGGAAGCATGGACACTAACTGTTGCATCTATGAATCGGCTGGAGGCTTTCGAAATGTGGTGTTATAGGCGCATCTTACGTATATCCTGGGTTGACCGAATTACCAATGTGGAAGTCCTGCGTAGAATGGGGAAAGAGTGTGAAATTCTCATAACCATAAAAACAAAAAAATTAGAATATCTAGGACATGTAATGAGAAATCAAGAACGTTACGGCCTTCTTCAACTGATTCTCCAAGGGAAGGTAAATGGTAAAAGCGGACCGGGAAGAAGACACATTTCCTGGCTTCAAAATTTACGTAAGTGGTATAACACGACTACCACTGAACTGTTCCGCGCTGCGGTAAACAAAGTCAAGATAGCCAGGATGATCGCCAACATCCGGAACGGATAGGCACTTTAAGAAGAAGAGATGGATAGATGGCGTTATAATCGGAAAAAACGATTGTTGGAAATGGAAAATTAAATTAAAAAATAGCACGCGTCCACTAAAATGGAAAACTTTACTTAACTTTTTTTGGTTTTAGGACCTACTCTTCACAACCTAATAGGTCCCCATAACGCTCGAGTGACTGCACATTGAGCATACTTTGCTCCCCTACTATTAGTATTGCGTCGTGAGCATAGCAGATTATGTTAACTTGTTTTTCTCCCATTTCGTATCGTTTTCAGTTCTTACTTTTTTTATTATTTCATCCATGATCAGTTTGAACAATAGAGGACATCCTGTATATTTTTGCAGCTTTAAAAGAACTTGTTATTCCTAATTCATACACACCAAGTTAAAAAAAATGTTAAAACGAGAAATAACTTTACATGTTCCATGTAAAAGTTTACACGTATGTTGACATAATGATGTTGGAACTTTGAATAAACTTTTTTAAATCAGCCCCTCGTTTCCGAGTAGGAACTGCCTCCAAAGTTAGAATTTTACATGTGGGTTTTATTTTTTATTTTAATACTGTTTATTTTAATTAAATATATAGCAAGGGATTAGATTTCGTAGCATATATTTCAGGATGATTGCAACGTAAGCGTAAAGCGTTTTAAATGGGACATTTTTGATGTCTCGTATTTCCTAAACGTGGTGTCCGATTTTACTGATTTTTTTAGTATGTTATAGCCTTGTTCTTTAGGAATATCGATGTAGTTATACTGTTGCTGGAAATGTAAATGTCATTGTATACCGGGTGTAACAATCATACTGTGTTTTTCCTCAAAGTTCGGAACACCCTGTTTAGTATTTCAGCATATATAAAACATTGAAATTAAAACTCGATTGTAGCTTTAGGCTTTCTTAACCTTTTGCTTTTCGATTCATTCGCTTATGTTAAATAATAAAAAAGTTAGATACTTTACAACTAGCAACGTTCTTCATCAATACAGGGTATTTCTAAATAAGTGCGACAAACTTTAGAGGGTAATTCTGCATGAAAAATAATGACCGTTTGCTTTATAAACATATGTCCGCAAATGCTTCATTTCCGAGATACGGGGTGTTGAATTTTTTCTTACAAACTGAAGATTTATTTATTGCTCTAAAACCGGTTGAGATCTGCAAGTGAAATTTGGTAAGTTTTAAGAGGTAGTTATTGTGCATTTTTTGACATACAAATAAGAATTTTATATTCACCATTGGCGTGCATACGGGTAAAATGACCGGGTAATATTACCCGTATGCACGCCAATTATGAATATAAAATTCTTAATTGTATGTCAAAAAATGAGCAATAACTACCTCTTAAAACCGTCTTAATTTTATTAGCATATCTTAACCGGTTTTAAAGCAATAAATAAATCGTCAGTTTGTAAGAAAAACTTCAACATCCTGTATCTCAAAAACGAAGTATTTGCAGAAATATGTTTATAGAGCAAACGGTCATTATTTTTTCATGCATAATTACCCTATAAAGCTTGTCGCACTTATTTAGAAACACCATGTTTTGATGAAGAACGTTGCTAGTTCTTAAAGTACCTAACTTTTTTATTATCTAACATAAGCAAATGAATAAAAAATAAAAATGTAAAGAAAATCTAAGGCTATAGTTGAGTTTTAATTTCAATATTTTATATACTCTAGAATATTCCACAGGGTGTTCCAAATTTTGAGGAAAAAACACACTATCATTCTTACACCCGGTATACAATGACACTTACCTGTTTGGCAACAATATTATTACATCTATATTCTTAAAGAACAAAGCTATAAAATACAAAAAAATCACTCAAATCGGACGAGAGGTTTAGAAAATTCTAGACATCAAAAATATCCCATTTATAAGGTGGTGCGTTAATTTTGCTTAGTGTATAATGTAGTCATAGCTTTTTGAAGTGATGATAGTTCCTGTGTGAAAATATCAAAGACGACTTCCTAATAACTAAGTAATGAAAAGATATTATTAGTGGAATTAGATAAAACATGCCATTTGGCTGTTATTTGCCATTTTAATAATGCACGCCAATTGGCGCATTCGCCATTTTTTAAAAGAATTCCAACGATAGTGAAAGTGGTGATTTTTAAATCCGCCATGATTAGTGACCGTGATTTTTGAATAACGGTGATTTTAAACTTTGACCATAATCACCGTTTTGTATGTACAGTCACAATCAGTTACAGTAATCATAAACTAAACAAGACGATCAAGATCCCTCTATCAGGTAGTACTATAAAACATATTGATGATGTTGAATATGTTTAACTAATGCAGTTAGAAGGTTTGACTTACAATAGCAAACTTCTTCTCCTTCTTTCCTTATAAAGTTGATAAAACTCGTTGTTGTATCGACTTCTGAGGATTCCGTTTTCCTTCACAAGTTCTAGAATTTTCAGTACTTTTCTTTCGAATGTGTAGAGTTTGTTTTTGGATGTTTCTTTCAGGACCCATGCTTCACTGCCATAGCATACTATTGGTCGAATTAAGGTTTTATAGATTCTCATCTTTGTTTTCGGTGGACACTTTTAGGTAACAAACTTACGATACTAATAATAACGTAATCCATTTAAATCACTATATTCACTATAAAATAATGTTTCCTCTTTAAATAAAACTTAAAATTAACTTCAGAATTTCACTTTAATTTTTTTTGATTTTAAGATTTTTTTTTGAAAAATGAAATATTAATATATTTAATGACATAGTTTTAATTTTATTAGTTTAAAAAGAGAAATATCAAAAATGTAAAAACATTTTCAATTTCTTTGCAACACGAAAATGCAGCAGCTGCATAATACTCTGGTTAAATCGGAGAGTGCAGGAAGAGTCTATACCGGTTTCGGAGGTCTTTCCCCCCTCATCAGTAGTCCCATATCCTCTTCTCCGAAAGGAGAAACCTCCTAAAACAGACCTCCGAAACCGGTATAGACTCTTCCTGCACTCTCAGATTTAACCAGAGTATTATACAGCTGCTTCATTTTCGTGTTGAAAAGAAATTGAAAATATTTATACATTTTTAATTCATTTACTCTTTTGCTGAGTACTAAGGAATCTTTCTTCTTAGAAATTTTACCACGCTGAGCAGATGGGACGTGAATTATTTAAAATTCCCTTATCTTAATTTCCTCAGCATTCTGTATGATTTATAATTTTTGAAAATCTCGGGAGGTTGCAACCAAAGAAAGTATTGCACCTGTTGTCAATCTGATGGTATGGGAACGATATTTATTGTCGTTTTCTGTGCTACTTCGATTGATAACTTACTTTGTTTTTCGGTAGATGGCTCTAGTTCTTCCGCGGCATTTCGTTCTTTGCAATTCGGAAAGGCCCAAACATAGTACCTGGGGAAATCGGAGAAGAAGAGGATATGGGACTACTGATGAGGAGGAAAAAACCTCCGAAACCGGCATAGACTCTTCCTGCACTCTCCGATTTAACCAGAGTATTATGCAGCTGCTGCATTTTCGTGCATTTTCATGCAAAGAAATTGAAAATGTTTATACATTTTTAATTCATTTACTCTTTTGTTGAGTACTAAGGAATCTTTCTTGTTGGAACTTTTACCAGGCTGAGCAGAAGGGACGTGAATTATTTAAAACTCCCTCATCTTAATTTCTTTGGCATCCTGTATGATTTATAATTTTTGAAAATCTCGGGAGGTTGTAACCAACGAAAGTATTCCACCTGTTGTCAATCTGAACGATATTTGAGTGCACGAGATGCAAAACTCGCTTATTGCGTGTAAAGGCAATTTGAGAAAAGTGCAAAAATCGTTTTTTGCATTATATTTGTTAATAATCAATTAATACTCTTAGCGTCCCTTTAAAACATATACATCTCTAATAGTTTTTAACATATTTTAAAAAAATAGTGTAGATTTGCACCAAAAAAATGATACAGAAATAGTTTGGAAAAAATTTTATTCACAAAGCAATTAAACAGTTACTTATAATATTACATTAAATTTGTAGATCAATGTCGCAAGGTTTTAAACCACTGCAGCCCAAAGTTAAACAAATAATTCAGAAAACCGCTAAATGGCGCTAAAACGCAACTGATTCAAACGGTCGAATCACACCAGTAAACACGTGAGTAAAATCTGATGCTGTGATTGGACGCCTTACAAAAAGAGAGTTTTGCATCGCACGCATCAATGCATAAAGCGAGTTTTGCATCAAGTCATGATTTTTGGGATAGCTTTTCGTGTGTTAAAAAATTAGTTTTGCTCCAAATACTTATGTAAAATAATAAGTAAATATTATACGAACAAGATGGCGTGCTTGCTTAACTACTTTTTTCAATTTTTGTCGATAAGCGAGTTTTGCATCTCGTGCACTCATTTATTGTCGTTTTCTGTGCTACTTCGATTGATAAATTATTTTGTTTAGAGAAATATCAATTGATAATAACATAAAATACCTATGGAATTTCGTTTTGCAAATGACAGCTTACTTACTTTTCAACTTTTGAAGGTTTGTTACGTCGGCTTCTCATAAATTTTCATCATCATCATGTCATCTACACTCCTAGCGGAATGATTGCCTCCCTCTTTGGGCTCTTCCGATTCATTTGCCCCGGGGAATTTCTCCGCAATAACATTTTGGTTTTGCAATTGGTTGTGTGACTTGGCATCTTCTCAGAGGTGGCTCTAGCCCATGTAGCGCCCGTGTGCAGTTGATGCCCTGGCGCCCTTTTAGTCCTTGGGCCCACATATAAAATTATGACCACACCGTCGAAACTTTTTGTACTTGTTATTTGGGTGGAGTCGGCAAATTTGGAGCTTGGCGCATTATGGTAGTGGGGCGTTTGTCTGTCAAGCTGTCACGAAGTTATCAATTTTATGCAAGAAAAAAATGTGTAACCACATTGGTCATTCTATTTTAATCAATGGTTTTTATCATATAAACAGCGAAAACAATTTTGGCGGACAAAAATATTGGGCCATATATGACGCGTCGGACACGCTAAATTAAATGTCAATTTATGAAAATAATAAATTTATTATCACATGACTAACTTTAACACAATGTAACAAACACAATCCAAAAATAATGGGTCCAAAATTTTCAAGAAATTTTCCGAAATTTTCCCTCTTGTCGGAATTTTTTTTTGTAAATTCGACAAAAGAATCTACAAAACGATGTTCGTCATTGTTCAAGGAGTATGTACACACATTTTCAGATCAAAATTTTTCCAAAATTTTCCCTCTTGTCGGAAATTTTTTTGGAAAATTTTGTGTATAACTCTATGTCACGCTCTTTTAAATGTTGTACTTAGTGTGTGTACCAATTTTAAGCTAAATCGATTCAAAAGTAACCGAGAAAAACTGTTTTAAAACATTTTTTTACAATGCCTCCTCTTAAGGGCGTTGATAACCTAAAAGAATTAAGTTTTTTGTTCGTTTGCATAACATTTTTGTCACACAATTACATTTTTAGTTTAAGAATATAATTACTTGTAACCTACTTCTTTTGTCGGAAAAATGGTTACGAAGATAAGATGCAAGAATCTAGCATAGTTTAAAAGTATAGTTTAATAATAAAAATTAAACTTTTTGTCCGACTGTCGATTTGCTCCAATATTTTTGTCGGACACTTAGATTTTTGAGTTAGAATATAATTACTTATAACCTCCTATTTTTGTCGGAAAAATGGTTGTAAATAAAAAATTCCACGAAATTGACATCTTCGGCGCATCCGACTGCGCATAAGCCCCGTGAAAATTGTCCGACAAGGTATTGTAAAAATTTTTTATGGTGGATTCTGTTAAAAATGGCCATGTGGTAATAAATTTATTATTTTCATAAATTTTACATATTTAGCGTGTCCGACGCCTCATATGGCCAAATATTTTTGTCCGACAAAATTGTTTTCGCTGTTTATATGATAAAAACCATTGATTAAAATAAAGTGACCAATGTGGTTATACATTTTTTTCTTGCATAAAATTGACAACTTCGTGACAGCTTGAGAGACAAACGCCCCACTACCATAATGCGCCAAGCTCCAAATTTGTCCGACCCCACCCAAATAACAAGTACAAACAATTTCGACGGTGTGGTCATAAATAATAATTTTATATGTGGGCCCGAGGACTATTTGGTAGACGCGCAGTCAAAATGGAATAGTGTACAGAGAGTGTTATGTACGCTTATAATGTACACAAAAATCCAGATGCAAATAGTGCAATATAAATGATGTAGGGAGCCAATAGCTATTCACAGCGTCAGAAGAACCTACTCGAATCTAATCTACGATGAACTACGTATTTTTAGTATTACTAAAAAAACCATCAACAAATTGTTAATACGGATAATTTTTGAGAAGCTCTGACTCTGCTGAAAGTCGCAATAATTGTGGTAGTAATAAAAGAAAATCTTCCTTTTAAATAATTTTAATCAAAAGAAAAGCCGCTTTACTCTATATTTACATGTTAACTTAAACATATTACATAATCCATTCCGTCAACGCTTATTTCGCAAAATTACCCCACGGCACGTGTACAAACGCCTTTGAAAATGCCCGGCAAGTCCCAAGCAATTTGACCTTTATAGGTTCCACAACCTATTTCGAAATCGTTGTCGATATGTCTTCAAATGAATCAAAAGATTGTCCATTGGAGCGTTGGACGGACAGACGGGCGGGCGGCAATCTATAAATCGCGCCTAATTGCCAATGTAATTTTTCATTCATCGTTTTATAGCCTATTTTATGTTGAAACAAAATAAAGGACCCGCTTTTTGGCGCTCGGCGCCCCCAACATGCCGGCGCCCGTGTGCACCGCACACCCTGCACAATAGGTAAAGCCACCTCTGCATCTTCTACAATTTTCCTCCATTCGTTACTTTTTTTTTCTTCTGGTTACCCATTCTCTGACTCCCATCTTCTTAAGGTCCTCTACTATCTGGTTCTCCCATCTCGTTTTCGGTATTCCTCGTAGTAGTCCTGATACTGGTCTTCATTTGGTGATTTTAATAATGCTTGTGTATTTCTTCTTTCTCTATGTCCCATCCACCGAAGTTTGTGTTTTGGTAAATTTGACGATATCTTTTCCTTTAAAATATTCTCTTACTTCGTAATTTTTCAGTTTTCTAAATTCATTGTTACGTAAGTTTAGTGGGCCTGGTATTCTCCGAATGATTTTTTTCTCTAGGATCCTCAATCTTTCGTCATCTTTCTGTATTAGGCACAATACTTCATTGTTTTATGTGACTGCTGGTCTAATTGCTTCTCTGTAAATTTTCAGTTTAGTGTTCTGAGTAAGCCTCTTATCTTTGAGGAATTTGTTGTATTTGCAGTAGGTACAATTTACTGACAGGATTCTTTCATTGATTACTATGCTTCTATCAATAACATCCATCATTGCCACATTAACTATATTTTTTCTCGTAGTCCAAGTAATGTAAAATAGTACAAAACCTCGCAATATTTACAGAATGGATCGATTTGCTGGAAAGTTTGAGAATAAGTAGCGGATAGACCAAGGATCAAAATCTATATGATGCCTAAAGGCGCTTTTACCATGGGGGTGGTTGCGATCCCATCTCGGGTGTGTAAATTTTTTATTATATTTTGACCACAAAAGTTGGTAAAAACATTCATTCTAAGCAAAACACGTTCTATACATTTTTTGGATAAAATTAATAGTTTCCGATTTATTCGCTATCGTAAATAATAGTTTTATATCGAAAAATCAACGTTTTCAATATAGTACAACTAATGAAGCTTAAAAAGACAAAACCTCGCAATTTTTACAGAATGGATCGATTTGCTTGAAAATTTGAGAATAAGTAGTGAATAGTCCAAGGATCAAAATCTATATCATGCCAAAAGGCGCTTTTACCATGGGGGTGGTTGCCACCCTATATCGGGGGTGGAAATTTTTATTATATTTTGACCGCAAGAGTTGGTAAAAACATTCATTATAAGCAAAAAACGTTCTATACATTTTTTTGATAAAATTAATAGTTTTCGATTTATTCGCTATCGAAAGTGTTAATTTTATATCGAAAAAATCAATGTTTTTATCAGTTTTCTGCTAATAACTCAAAAAGCTTTCGTTTAAAACAACTTTTCTTAATAAAAATGTACCTTTTGAAAAAATAAATAAAATCTTTTTTTTTTATTTTCTTTAAGACCAATAGTAATCGAGCTATACTTTATTATATGTTGGCTCTTCTTCGTCAAATGCTAAATATTGTAATTTCAGAGTCAAAGGACGGGAAAACTATGCAATTTTCGAGGATAACTTGTTAAAACTAATTTAAAGTATTTAAAAATAAGTATCTGCAGAAATAAAAAAAAATCACTAGCTAAAAAAAATAAGGGACTTATAATGAGAAAAATGTCAGTCCCTATTTTTTTCAGCAAAAAAGTGATCGTAAACAACCCCCTAATCACCACCCTAATTAAAATTTGTCATTGACCTGATTTGGTTTTCTTGATTTATGTATTGTTAATAGGTTTTAGAAGTTTGATTGGCTTAGAATGAATAGTTTTTAAAAAAATTGAGTTAAAAGCGAATAACGAGTTTTTGTAGTTTGGTAAAAAAATCATTTTTTATTCAGAATAGAAAGAGTATCATCAGATATACGAAAAAATATTTAAATATGAAATTGTAGCTTATTTAATTTACAAGAACTTGGTTTGCAAAAATTTTTTTTATGGCAAAAATTGAGAGCTATTGACAATTAAAACTTGTAATATCATACAAAAACCACCTTTACCAACCCTTTCAATGCAACCTCTTTTTGTGACACAGCTTTTAAAAAATTTAATATTAATAAATTTATAGATCCTATAAAAACCGACAAAATTCTTTTTTAACGAACTTTCTAAGATAAAAAATAAAAAAAGTACGGTAAAAAAATCAATATATTTTTTTGAAAAACAAGGAGAAATCTAATTTGAAGCATAATAATGTAAGTTAGCGGTGTGTTTAGTCATTGGCCTTATTTATTATTCTTTATTTATGTATTATTAATAGATTCTAGAAGTTTGACTGGCTTAGAATAATTAGTTTTGAAAAAACTGAAGTTTAAAGCGAATTACGAATGTTTGCAGTTTGGTAAATAATGCCATTTTCTTCAGAATAGAAAGATTATCCTCAGAGATACGAAAAAAATGTTTAAATATGAAATTGTAGGTAATTTAATTCCCAAGAAGATAATTTGATAAAATTTGTTCTACGGCAAAAATTGAGTAAATCGTAAATGAGTATACCATCGAAAAACATTGATTTATTAGATATAAAACTAACACTTTCGATAGACAACAAATCAAAAACTATTAATTTTATCAAAAAAAATGTATAGAACATTTTTTGCTTAGAATGAATGTTTTTATTAACTTTTGCGGTCAAAATAGAATAAAAAATTTCCACCCCCGAGATGGGGTGGCAACCACCTCCATGATAAAAGCGTCTGTCGGCATCATATAGTTTTTGATCCCTGGACTATCCATTACTTATTCTCAAATTTTAAAGCAAATAGATCCATTCTGTTAAAATTGCAAGGTGAAAAGCTTTATTTCCTGGACTAATAAGTTTTCTGCTAATAACTCCAAAAGTTTTCGTTTTATCAAAACAACTTTACGTAATAAAAATGTACCTTTATTTGTATGTATTTAAAAATAATCAACACCGATTTTTAATTTTCTTTAAGACAAATAGTAATCGAGCTATACTTTATTATATGTTTGCTCTTCTTCGTCAAATGCTAATTATTTTATTGTAGTTTCAAAGTCAAGAGACGGGAAAACTATGCCTTTTTCGAGGATAACTTGTTCAAACTAATTTAAAGTATTTAAAAATATGTATCTCCATAATTAAAAAAAAAGTATGTAGCTCAAAAATTAAGTGACTTATAATGAAAAGAATGTCAGTCCCTATTTTTTTCAGCGAAAAAGTGATCGGAAGCAACCCCCTAATCACCGTCCTAATTAAAATTATTCATTGATCTTATTTGGTCTTCTTTATTTATGTATTATTAATAGTTTCTAGAAGTAGTGTAACCGGCTTAGAGTGATCAGGTTTTAAAAAATTGACTAAAAAGCGAATAATGAATTTTTGTAGTTTGGAAAAAAATGGCATTTTCTTTAGAATAGAAAGATTAGCGTTAGCGATACGAAAAGATGTTTAAATATGCAAGTGTAGCCTGTTTAATTTTAAAGAAACTGGTTTGCAAACATTTTTCCTACGACAAAAATTAAGGGAGCTATTGAAAATTAAAACTTGCAATAACATGCAAAAACTACCTTTACCAACCGTTTCAAAGTCACCCCTTTTTGCGACTGAGGATATTAAAAAGATTTAATATTAATAGCCTTATAGATCTTGAAAAAACCTACAAAACTCTTTTTTACTAAACTTTCTAAGATAAAAAATGAGAAAGTTACGGTTAAAAAATTAATATATTTTTTTGAAAAAAAAAAAGAGAAATTCAATTGGAAGCATAATAATGTAAGTTGGCGGTGTTTTTGGTCATTGGCCTTATTCATTCTGCTTTATTTGTGTATTAATAATAGATTCTAAAAGTTTGACTGGCTTAGAATGATCAGTTTTTAAAAAACTGGAGTTAAAAGCGAATAATCAATTTTTGTAGTTTGGTAAAAATATTTTCATCAGCATAGAAAGATTAGCATCAGAGATACAAAAAAATGTTTAAAAATGAAATTGTAGGTTATTTAACTCCCAAGAATTTGGTTTGAAAAAATTTTTTCTACGGCAAAAATTGAGTGAATCGTAAATGAGTATATCGAAAAACATTGATTTTTTTCGATATAAAACTAACACTTTCGATAGAAAATAAATCGAAAACTATTAATTTTATCAAAAAAATGTATAGAATATTTTTTGCTTAGAATGAACGTTTTTATCAACTTTTCTGGTCAAAATATAATAAAAAATTTCCAGTCCCGAGATGGGGTGGCAACTACCCCCATGATAAAAGCGCCTTTCGGCATCATATAGATTTTGATCCTTGGACTATCCACTACTTATTTGCAAGCAAATTGATCCATTCTGTAAAAATTGCGAGGTGAAAAGCTTCGGTTCCTGGACTATTGAGCATAATATTGGGTATTTTGTTTCAATATGATTTAATGCCAACCCTCTTAGATGCTTCCTTGCACAACTTCGCAAATTCTAAATTCTTCCTTCAAACTCTTTTTCATTAATCTCAGGACATCTTGTTATTTCAAATAAAAAAAAAATGGAAAGTTTTTGTTTTTCAGTGGTAAATTTAAAATATCTTGAAAAGATAATTAAGGGAGGGCTTCAAATAGCGACTCTACTAATAATAAATTCAATTCTTCTACTAAAAAACAAAGTACGTCCAAACTAAAAATGGATGAAGTTAAGGAAGGTTTGTTACGTCGGTTTTTCATAAATTTTCATATTCAAGACAAATGTTACCGTCGCGACGATTGCATAGAAAGTTTGTGGAAGAGATGAATCACAGAGAAGACAGCAGAGAAACTCTTTGAAAACAGATTCATAATTTGGGATTTAATTAAAATCTAAAAATAAGCGACACATTTTAATGGAAAATCTCAGGTTAGTTAGTGAATTACCTTACGAAAATTAAACAATTTAGTAACGAAAGCCGAGTAATTTTGTTCGCAGATTAGACTTACTTATATCATCATTATATCAGGAAGTATAAAACTAACAATAGCTCAAGGATTATTGAAAAGTTTTGTAAAGTAAATTGTATGAATAACTAAAGCTGACAGTCGCTCTATGTGTTTTTACAGCTCTACAATAAAGATGTCACGATGTCTATGACATGAAAAGTTTGTTGATCGGATTGAGTTCACACTTCACTTGTTGAGTTTCAACAAGCCATAGCTCTGTTTATTCCTCATAAAATGGCCAAGATACTGAATATTAATAATGTTAATAATCTTGCATTTCTTGCCTATTCTTCGTAGGACCTCAACATTAGTCACACGATCCTTCCACGAAATTCTTAAATGGCGTCTGTAACACCACATCTCGAAGGCCTCGAGTTTTCTTAACCTTCGGAGTACGAAAACTGGGTCAAGCGTGACTCGAAATTCACTTATTTCTTAATATTTTATAAAATAATTTTTTTACAAATCCGATTGATCATAAGTTCTCCTTATTTGTTTCAATCTATTTTTTCGTATATAATTCGTGAACATCCAAATTACAGTTTTTCCTCTACGTAACATCTATGATGCAGGGTCAGTCCTAACCCGGTCTTCGGATTTCGAAGAATATTTTCAGTATGTTTGTAGGTACACGTAAATCGTAGCCATCACTGTTTTATTTAATTTAAAATTCAATTTAACGGGCATAGGAATTTACCTATTCCCGTTTTCTGTAAGGTATTAAAATCTGGCCGCCGGAGCGAACTAGTATATGCCCATGGGGAACCATCTTAAAAAATTTGAATACAATAATTTAGAATTATAATTGTTATGTTTGTTTGTTTTTTGTTGAATTAAAGATACTGTTTAATAATACTGACTATTTAAAACATCCTTATAAATAAAATGAGAATGGGTCACGCTTGACCCATCATCGTAATCTAAGTAAGTCAAATAATCTCCGTACTCCGAAGGCTTAAAGAAGCTTCGGAAAGTGTCCAAGCCTCCGTATATTAATGTAGAAAATACATAGCATCTGACGAATACATATCGTGACTTTTGAAAAGAGACTTTAGCATTATGAACGCCGATCTCGCTTTTCCTATGCGTTGTTTTATTTCACTAGAGTGGTCCCATTGGCTGCTTATGTTGGTACCAAGGTATGTGCAGCTGTTCAACCTGTCAGTTGGTTGTTGGTTAACCAAAAGCCGTGTATTTAATATTTAATATTTCGCGCTTACTAACTACCATGTGCTTTGTATTGAAATCAAGTCCATGTTCACTACTTATACCTGATAGGCGCGACATTATTCTGTGCAAAAATCTCTGCAAAACTACTGCGTCGTCGGCATATCTAATGTTGTTTAGACGCACGCCGTTCATTAATACCCATTCCTGTAAATCTCCCAGCGCTTGTTCGAAGATAATATGTTCCGAATATATATTAAAAATAACTCCGGGGACAGAATGCATCCTTGTCTTACTCCTCTATCTATGGAAATTGCCTCCGTCAATTGGTCGTCCACTTTAATGTTGGCAGTTTGGTTGTAATATAAATTATATATGTGTCTCTTGCTGGACGGTAAATAGAACCTTTTGGGTGCCTAAGGCATAGCGGAGTCCAAACTGTGTCCATGATACTTGTTCTTCGTATTTATTATATATTCTACTGTGTATCACGTTTCACGTAAGTGGCTCATTAGGCTAAAAATTATTGTTATAAAAAAAACTACCCCCTTTACTGCTTCGTTCACATTCACATTCACACTTATAATTGATTTGGTACAATCCACAATAATCTTCTTTTCATCTTCACCCATCAAACCATTTTCATCTATCCATAACATACATATAAATTACTGATATCATCATCCACACATATCCACATTATATAAATTTTCATCTACATATATACAACCCACGATCATAATTCTACATATGACTCTTCTCACCCCATCTATTCAATCTGTCATTACCAACATATAACACTCATCTATATTAAAACCAAATCAAAAAGTCTTATTTTCTTTCTGGGTCCCGTTCATGTTCCATTCTCATTAATTTCCTCATAGAGATGTCATACCCATCCCCTACTCTCAACTTCATCTTATGATGGTTTGGTTTTAAACCCTTAGGGATCCGGGCAGCATGCGGAGTCTTAAGGAGTTAGTGGCCTAAGTCTGAGCTTGTGTTTTTTTAATGATACATCCCCTAGATTATTTAAGACATTTTTACTCCTCAGTCTCCCCTACTGTGAACTTTTTTTCTAAACTTACACAAATTCCAACAGCTACCAATAAGTTAAATAAATTCTATAACTTTAAACAAACATAAAATTGCTTTTTTCTAAATCTGGGGTCTATAATAAAAACTTGTGTAATGTGGTTTGCCTAACCACCTCCATTGACAATATACGTAAATACATTTTATAACTACAACATCTAGTTTATTTTATTTTAATTGATTATTTTTCACAGTGGAGTGAGTGTTCTTATATTTAATTTTTTAACAGGCTCTACACCATAGTCTTTAAATATGACAGGGTAATTTTTCAACTTCCTGTGGAACTGTCACTTCTGTCATGTCATCGCTCAGGAGTCCCCATCCATTTTATAGGGCTTTTCATTCACAGTCATTTGTTTCGAGCTTCTATCACGTGTCACATAATATTAATATATCTACGTCATACGTTATTGGCATATACCAATGATACAAACCAAAGACGTATGGCGTAGATATATTAATATTATTTGACACATGACAGAAGCCCGAAATAAATGACAATCGATGAAAAGCCCTATTGTCACTTGCTGCCATGCTGTCATCATGTGAACAAGTCAAATCATAGCTCAGATGTTACCTAGGGCGTATTAAATGGAATGTTTTAAACATCCATGCTTAAGTTAGCATTTTAATCGATGTTTCCGTGACGGATTACTTTTAAAGGGCTTTTACCCACATATTTTTGTATTATTATATCTTTGTGGTTAGCATGTTAGATCACGTAAGTATAACCTACAACTTTTCTTAACCGTAGTCAAAATTTTTAAAACCTTTGCATTATTTTATCAGATTATATTCATTTTAGGTAAGCACTGATGATGATTGGTCAACCAATCGAAAACTAGTTCTGTGATGTAGCCCTTTTTAGGGATTTTAAATAAATACCTTTTATAAAGGATTTTATTGTTTTTTGTATTGTATGGTATACAGCCAACTATAGGCTATAGGAAAACTTTTTCCTTGTGGATTTTAATTATTGTTCTATAATCCTCACATGTTTTTGCATTTAATTTTTTTGGTATAGTTACGAAGGTTGATTTTAACCAGCATTGAGGCATTTTTCCAGTTACATATATTTTGTTAAATACAGTTTGTTGTATTCCATGTTATTCCTTGTTCATCCATAAGTTTTAAGAATTCTACACAAAACTTGTTGGGCGATACAGCTTTACAATCTTTAGTTTTTTAATAGCTGACCTGACTTCTTCAATAGTAATTGCGGGTCTTGTTTGGAATTCAATGTCTTCAATGGTATTCTGCCTTTCATCTGCAAAAGTTACTTCCACATATTCCTTCCAAGTGTCTAATTTTCTTCCACATTTAATAGTAGGGCTGGATCCCGCGTACAAAAAAAAGTTGATTAATAGCAAACTGAAAATTTGTTAATAGCTTAACGGTGTCTAGTCGGACAAACTTTGATATACGGGAACACTGGAACAGGGGAAGTTTTAATTGTGGAACAGTTTAAAAATTTAGAACGTCAGATTACGAAAACGTCCCATGTATTTTGTCGGACAGAACATCCAATTGATTTGTTACCCTTTCATTAAACTCTCATGCAAAAATCAGACTGCTATTACTAACCAACATGATTCCTGTCATTTGACATGTTCTTCGGGTTCCACTCATTAAAATGTCCAGTTGGTTATAAACACTAGTCTGATTTTTGCATGAGAGTTTAATGAAATGGTAACAAATCAATTGGAAGTTCTGTCGGACAAAATACATGGAACGTTTTCGTAGTCTGACGTTCCAAATTTTTAACCTGTTCCACAATTAAAACTTTCCCTGTTCCAGTATTCCCGTACTTCAAAGTTTGTCCGACTAGAAACCGTTTAGCTATTAACAAATTTTCAGCTTGCTATTAATCAACTTTTTTTTGGTACGCGGGATCCAGGTCTATAGTGGTTTGTTTTGGTTATCTGTCAAACACCCAAATCTTCTAGGCTTGTATAAAGCAGGGCTCAAACGACTCGTGTACTTGGCGAATAATCGTTACTTGCGTTACCTACTATGTCTTTTGGGAGGGTTACTAGAACAATTCTTTGTCAATTAATAGTAGTATTAACATTATTATTATTAGTGTTTGACAAATAGTACAATAATTGTACTAATAGTAACCCACTCACACAGCATTGCCAGTATACGCAAGTGACGATTATTCGCCAAGTACACGAGTCGTTTGAGTCCGGCTTAAGCCTGCGGCTTCTTTAACTATTTTTGTGCACATTGAATGAATCGTGTTTGTGTTGCAATAGCTGTATTTCTAATATACGTAACCAACATTTTATTACTATATAATACGCGGAGTCACATAAATCTTTATGTTTCCATACATTATGCGCGCACTGTAGAAGTAAGTATAATATGTAGTTGAGGTGACGAAAGTTATAGCGGTCTGCGGAAGCCAATATCAGAAGAACTGGATTTAATTATTATTGTTGCTGTCGGAAACGAGGATGGCTTCGTCAAGGGTTTATATCTCAGATGGAATTTCAATCTAAAACGGCGATTATCGCGACGATATGAACTTTGAGCATTACCAAAAGGGGCTTACTTATAGTAAGTTTATTTCTGAACAGTGTTATCGTATTCTATATTGCAGCATAACGTGACAAGGCCTAAACAACAAAAATATACGCTCTCAAACAATATATACGGTGGCTGGACGAAAACGAAACAGAGGTATTATCAGGACCTATGACAACGTTTATGAAAAACCCAGCAACAGGTCAAATTTTGATTAGAGGGGGACACATTTTTTTCATTAACTTTGATTATTTTGCTTTTACCCATAAGCCAGGATAAAAATCAACCCCCAACACTGTTAACCGAAATAAGGGACTAATAAGATATCGTTTGAAAGATCCTCCAATTCCTTATACGTTAGTTTTTGAACTTTAAAATTCGGTCCAAGACTTTATTTCATTATGAAAATTATTATTATAGATATTACAGATATTATTTTTAGCTGGTTACTTATTTCTTAGTTGACCAAATGGTGAAATTGATGACTTCCACATTCCGAAGCATGTGGGGAGTGATTCGTAGGCTTCCGTTGAAGTAAACCTTCTAAAGATACTGGTGATGTTCTACAAATTTTACTCTTTGGTGTAGTCACAAAAAATCCAGCGGAAACACATCTGGTGACCCAGGAGGACATTCGATGCTGCCTCTCCTCCCAGTCCAATTCTGTGGAAAATTTTGGTCTAAATATTGATGAACAAATAACACATAATGCAGAGCAATACCGTCCTGTTGAAAAATCAAATCATCTTCATCATATTATTGATCATTTTTAATAATATCAGTCAGAGCAGAATTAACCACGTCTTCCAGTAATTGTAAATACATTTCGCCAGTCAAATTGACAGGTAAAAAATGGGCCCACCAGTCGATTACCAAAAATACCAGCCCATACAATTTTTTCTGTGTATGCACCTCATGGAAAATCTTGAGGTTTGAATCGGACCAATAACGACAATTGTGACGATCTACAGACCATTTATGAAAAAAGCATTCATCGGAGAAAAAAATTAAAATGGGACTTTGGTCCTTCACTGATTCAAAACTGTAAACGACGCAAAAGCGCGGCGGTCATAATTGTTCGAGCTATTTTAAATATCGCATTAATTGTTGCTTGTTTTGTGTGCACCCTGTATGCCAAACCGTTAGCTTTATTGAGAAGCGTTAAGACGCTGAGCAACGAATATTTTTGTAATATAGGCACAGCCAACCTTCTTCCACTTATCTGTTTGTTTTGATAATAATTAAATACAAGAAGAACAACAAGGTTTTAGGTCGGGAAGATCATGCACCGACGCTATATTTATAATGAGGCAGATTCAAGAAAAATCGTTAGAATACAACAAACCGGCATACTTATGTTTCGTGGACCTTAAGAAGGCATTTGACAGGGTCAAATTAAAGGATTTTATCCATTTATTGTACGCAAAAGAGGTACCTCTAGGAATAATTAAAACGATCGAAAATATCTACTAGAACAACACAATACAAGTAAAAGTAGATGAAGAACTAACTGACCCAATTGAAGCTGGCAATGGGATAAGACAGGGAGATTCCCTGAGTCCTCTGTTGTTCAACCTGATCATGGACGATATAATAAAAAAAGTAAGAACAAAAAAAGGATACCAAATGGGAGAAAAACAACTTAAAATAATCTGCTATGCAGACGACGCAATACTGATCTCTCAAAGTGAAGATGATTTACAACGTATGCTGCACGAATTTAATATAGCCGCTAGAAAATTTAACATGTTAATTTCCCCAAAAAAGACTAAATGCATGGTTATAACAGCAGATCTAATAAGGTGTAAATTAGAGCTGGAGGGTCAAATAATAGAACAAGTCATGGAGTTTAAATATCTAGGCATCACACTATGCAGCTACGGAAAGCTCGAAACAGAAGTGGAAGATCAGGTAAATAAAGCAAACAGAGCCGCACGGTGCCTGAATTAAACAATATGGAGAAATAAAAACATCGGAAAAGAAGTGAAAGGCAGAATTTACAAAACAGTCATCAGACCAATAATGACATACGCGGCAGAAACACGACCTGATACAGAAAGGACAAAAAGAATGCTAGAAACAGCAGAGATGAAAACATTGCGAAAAATCGATGGTAAGACGCTGTGGGATAGAGCTAGAAGTGCAGATATACGAAGGAGATGCAAGGTGGACAACATTAATAACTGGGTGAAAAGCAGAAGAGTAGAATGGAACGACCACATAAGCCGAATGACAACAAATAGAGTAGTAAGGACGGCGAGAGACGGTTCCCCAATAGGAAGACGATCAGTGGGAAGACCACGAAAAAGATGGAATAACAACTTACTGGAGGCACATTGAAAAACAGACAGAGTAATGTCTATATAAAAAGAAGAAGAAGAGAAGATACATATCAGCTTATATTGTTATTTTGAATCGGCAAAAACCTTCGAATGTCTGCTGGGAAGATTTCAACCTTGGGAATGCTTCGCTGAAAAGAGAATTTCGGTTAGATAGCGAAATAGATTTTTCCACCTACCTCTTCCGAAAGTATACTTTTCCGGACCTGATTGTAGGGAACAAAGTTGTACTTTTCTTCCCTAGGGAGGAAAAGTAAAAGTGACGTCATGGTATTTCATTCATGGAATATAACTTATTGACGCCCTGTACAATATCTATTTTCTATTACGTAAGTATCTATACATTTTAACGTTTATTTAAAAACAGTCGGTATTTTGCAGAATGGTAAAAAACAGTAAATTGTTATTCTGATTTAACAATGTTTACATTAATAATTTCACTTATATAATTTGACAGTTGACAGTTATATTGTACCTACTTGTTAGTTTGAGTTCTAATAAATTTTGTTGGTTAGTTACATAAATAAATTAAGTAAAAATGAAAAAATGACTTGTTATTTGAGGAAGGTGGAAAAACCATATGTATAACATGGGAGTAAAGTGCCTTTTCTTCCCTTGAATGATTACTGCCCACCGCTACGCGTCGGGCAGTAAACTTCATTCTCGGGAGGAAAAGTAGCACTTTCCTCTCTTGTTATACAAATAGCTATTTCCACCTACCTCTACTGAAAGTATACTTTTACTGACCTGATTGTAGGGAGCAAAGTGGTACTTTTCCTCCCTAGGGAGGGAAAGTACTTTTCCTACCTAGGGAGGAAAACTGAAAGTGACGTCATGGTATGTCATTGAGGAAATAACTTATTGACGCCCTATACAATATTCTATTATCTATTACGTAAGTATCTATACATTTTAACGTTTATTTATAGAGCACGCTATATTTTGCAGAATGGTAACCACAGTAAATTGTTATTTTGATTTAAAAATGTTTACATTAATAATTTGACTTATATTTGACAGTTGACAGTTATACTGTACCTACTTGTTAGTTTTAATGCTCTAATAAATTTTAATAGTTAGTTTTAATGCTCTAATAAGTTAGTTACATAAATAAATTATTTAAAAATGAAAAAATTACTTGATATTTGAGGAAGGTGGAAAAATCATACGTATAACATGGCAGTAAAGTGCCTTTTCCTCCCTCGAATGATTACTGCCCTTCGCTACGCGTCGGGCAGTAAACTTCATTCTCGGTTTCCTTCCTTGTTATACAAATAGCTATTGTATTCAGAATCAGAAACAATAATTCTGAGATACCGGTTGGATGTGCGTGGTTTTCGCGTCACCGGTAAATAGAGAAGAATATTACTGATATCGGTTGGATGTGCGTGGTTTTTCGCATCGCCGGTAAATAAACAACTTTTTAAGATACAGTGTAGTGGCAATATTTTCAAAGGAAAGCTAATTTTGATCCCGTCGCGTCGTGGTCGGAAAACTAGAAGGTCCACAAGATACTGTAATGCCCGTAGACATTCCGGGTTACGTACAAACATTTTAATTATACGCGGGGTTTTATAATAAAATTATCCATATTAGAGATATACTGTTTATTTTTCGTCTTTAAATATTTTTGCAAGCTGTTAACTCTTTTGACTTAAAGCTGATTATAGAAAATAGAAGTACAAAGTCTTATTTAATTTCGAATCTCGGGGGTTTGTTAAGATCGGGTAGATTTTTAGATGCCCCCACAATAATAATCCCCGTTAAGTTCCTACACAAGAGTATTATATGGATGGAAATATATTTATTTATAACAAAATTATTTTTTGGATTTGGTAATGCGTTATTTATATGTCTCTATTCGAGTTACATCAGATTAAAAAAAGAAAGAAAAAAAAATAGCTTCATTGATTTTGAACTCTGAAATTCAATTTTCTTCAACAGAGGTCTGGTAATTCCATGCGCAATTTCCATTGTTTTCTTTATTATAATACATGTTATGGATAGCTTAAAGACATTTTTTATCCAGAAAGAACTCTGTAGGTGAAAGGTAATGGTTCAAAGCTTACTATCCCCTTGTTTAAAACTTCGTCGCAAATTTCGGTCAACTTTGACCGCATTTATCTCAGGAATCACTGCTCGTAGTAAACTTTTTTTTTCTTTAAAATAAAGCTTTTTTCTTAGTCGTTATCACCGCCGCCGTTTTTAGAATTTAATTTAAACTAATATGCCCAAAAGGGCAGATTAGCTAAAGCTGCTCAAGAAATTCGATTTTAATTCTATTAAGTACGATGGATAGGTGAATATAGGTTATATATAAAAAATGGTAAACTTACAGATAGTGTTTAGCTTTTGTTGTGCAAGATTTAAGAAAATATTAATTTTATTAAAAAAATTTAGATTACAAAATTACTATGCGAAATATATTAACTTGATTTTTATGAAATCTGGTGAACTATTTTATTACATTAAAAAGATCTAGGTGAATTATTAAGATCCTAAGTAGAATCTAAGTGACAGAATAACATTAAATAAGAAAAGGCTCGTTTCCCCGTTTTTTTGTGTTTATTGCTATTTTGCATCAAGGGTAATAAATTGAATCATTTTTTGCCTGTCGTATCTTACGGAAAATTTAATTATCTCTAGTTTATTTCATTACCACTTTTCTCCAGAGTGAATCGTTATAATTTAAAAAAACAAGCTGAAAATGCGAGCATTATCACAACGAAAACTTTGTTTGTTTACGTATTTTTATTCATAATATGGAAAATTGCTATTATGAAAAGTGGTTTAGAATTAAAAATTATGTTTTAATGTGCAATGATATCATCCTAATTGAAATGTTATGAACTATAAAGGTACTTTACTCTTGATCGAAATTCATATCTTTTATATACCTCATATAAAATTTATAAAATTTGATATATGATGATTGCATTATAAATCTTAGACCATGAAGAGCTTTTTATGAGGAATAAGTTTTCTTCGTCAAAGTAAAAATAAATATAAATGAAAATGTTGTTGGTATCCATAATATGAGAAAAATCTTCCAAATATTTTTTTACATTAGAAGGATGTAATTGCACATATCAGACCATAATTTTTTATTCCAAACAACATTTCATATAGTCGGTTCTCTAAACTCAGACACAACTGGCTAGTGATTTTAGTCAGTCATTTTGCCAATTTGGCAAAAAAGTAATTACTAAATAGTTAATAATTACTAAATAATTAGCAATTTTGCCAATTTTGGCAAAATTGGCAAAAAAAAATACCTACTAAAATCACTAGCCAGTTGTGTCTGAGTTTAGCGAACCGACTATAATAACAATTTTCATTTCATAACAAATGGGACAGTCCATTTATCATTAGGTACTCCCATTAAAGGGGAGGCCGTAGACTCGTATAAACCTTTTTAAAGTTGTTAATAAATTATTGCTTTCAAAATATACTCAAATTGTATTTTTGAACATCTTATTTATTTTATATAAGAATTAAATTCACTTTCAAATGTCATTGATACTTTAAATACCTAATTTAAAATTTAGTTTGACATTCACGAAGGGTCAAACTCAAATGTAAATAAGCTATGCTGTGTTTAACAAATTCAGATTAAAAACTAGCCTACTTACTAGCAACCATTTCAGCTGACGTTTAGTGTGTCGGCAGAAAATAAAAGGATTGTGACGTCACATTTTAGACTTTGAGGTCGATTATCTCGAAGACGAGTGGAGATATCGAAATGCCGTTTTCAGATTTGGATTTAGAAGACAAAACTACATAAGAATCCATCGATAAATCTGCTCTAAATATTGCAGGAGCGGCAACGCAGTAACGCACAGACTTTGCGAATTTATAAACGAAAAGTTTTCGTTGAAAATGATTTTTATGATCAATTTTTAAATATTTTAATTTTTTCTATTAATATTCCCGACCTATTTGAGACGGAGGGAAATAAAAATTTGGTCGGTTGTTGTTCTTCCTTGTCTGAAACCAGCCTAGTCTTCTGCTATTATCTCTGTTTCGTAGGTTTTTATTCCAACGGCGTAACCAGGATGGCCCTAAGGGGGGTACAAGGCCCTAAGGGGGGTTACAAGTTCTGGAAGGTCTCTAGCGGGTATAGTGTTAAGCGTATAGAGCTCAAAGTACATCCTAATGGGAGGGTTATAACCCCAAAACCCCCCCTGGTTACGCCTATGTTTTATTCTACTTCTTATAATTTTTGCTACCTTATATACTTCATCTAATAGTGCTTAATACCTTATATACTTCATCTAGTAATTTTCACAGATAGTTTTATCACCTTTTTATGAATTAGGCAGATGAGTGCTGTGTTCCATTGCTCTGGGATGTTTTCGTTCTCCCATATTTTTGTAATAAATAGAGCTCTTTTGCTGTAGTAAGTATAATATATCCTGCTTTTAATATTTCTGCCCTTTTATTATTTTTTTGGTCTCTTATTATCTTTTATTATTTTTATTATCTTATTTATATTTTAGGTCTCTTTTCTGTAGGTTCTGTTTGTGTTGTTCTGTTTCTTGTGTTTGTTGTTGTATGCCTCTTTGGTTTTTATCGTTTAATAATTCATCTAAATACTATGTCCACCTATTTAATTTTTCTGCCTTGTCTCCTAATAACATACCATATTTATTTCTACAAAATATTGTGCTTTTATTTTATGTCATTCGTGTCTTTTGTACTCTTAATTTTCCTGTACTATATATAGCTTTAAAAGATTTTAAACAAGTCGAGAGAGGTTGGGATGAAAATAGGGAATTGAGGGTTGTGTACATCACTGTCGGAAGAGCGTAAATAATCGGGATATACTCGATGGATGTGACGGATGCGAAAGAAACAATTACCTCAGTTCTTTTTAACTGTTTCAAACGGTACACCTTTTTACCTACATCCTATATCCTACATCTCAAAGTCAATTCAGGACGTCGAAGATGAGTCATTCGTAAGTAAATGATATTGACGGTATAGATGAGACGTTTTTTTATCGTCGTCTCAATCCAGCTTAGCGCATTGAATTTGATTCGTATAATATGAGCGGATAGTCTGGTTTAAAACTATAGTGTCAGGCTCAGAATCACGAGAAGATCTGCCGTAGCTCAATACGCTAAATTGTTTCATCTTCGGATCTGTCGGCTCGATATCGTGCAGAGCTATTTAGCACACCATAAGCCTTTGACGTTCCGACTATCGGTAGAGATTCTCTTCCATCGAATTTCGGCATTTAATTTATACTCTACCAGTAGTAGTAGTTGGATATAGGGAAATAGCTTGGGAAAGTTGGCTATGCTTTATCCACTTGTGACGGAGTAGCTATCGGTAGAATTATTCGTTATAACCGTGACGTAGAGATTTCTCACAATAATGCTATAATATAACGTGTTTCCTACATTGCTTTACAGCTTGTATATTAGACAACAAAGCAATATGAAATAAAATAAATTAATTTTGAATTGAGATATGGTGTTATAAAAATGCACAAAATATAATGGGAGAATAGAATATTAAATGTAGAGAAATTAGAGTGAAACTATACGATCATAAACAGTTTTATGATCTATTTTATATGGATAAATTACACGATACGGAAAAAAGTTCGGGATTCTAAGGAGATTAATGTAGACAAAGGCGTGAAACAAGGTGACTCTATCTCACCGACACTATTTAACCTGATACTGTAATATAAGTAAAAATATAAGATATAAAGATATAAGTAAAAACATTAATACAGATCAACTTCAACTAGTACAATATGCATATGATCTAGTCATCATACCGAAGACGAAGATGACACTTATAAAAGCAGTTGAAAAATTAGATAAGGAAGCGAAGAGAATAGGGCTAGAGATAAACCAACACAAAACAAAATACATGACGATAGGGAAGGACGACACAATAACTCAGAAATATCTAATGACACAGAACCATAAAGGGCGTAGCCGGGTAAGATGATGAAAAATGCCCCCAACTCGATTCGAATTCCATATATATCACCGTTTAGCACATATAGAGAAACTCACTTTCAGAAATTTTTAGCCCCCTAGGTGGTCACGTGATCCACCTAGAGCCTAATTAGGCATTTTGTTTTTATTTTTTATCTCAGCCGCATCAAGAGCTAGCAAAAAACTTTAAACAAAAAAGTTGTAAGTTTCAAAAAGTTCTGTCCAAAAATATTTTTTTTTAATTTCTGGCGGAAAATTTAACAAAAATTTATAACGTGTATTTTTGCATAATGTTTCACCCTGAATTTTTTCAGATTTTTAAAACTGGTGAAACGTACTTTTAAAAATTGAAAACCGCATTTTTTTGTTTTCTTTTCGCTTTTTGATACAATTTTATACATGGTGTTTAAAAAAAGGTAACACCGTCACTAGGATAGATAAAAAACTGAAAAACAATTGAGGTTTGCTTCTTAATAAAACAATTTTGTAATGTCATCCATTTTCAAGATACAGGGCTTTGACGAAAACAAAACTACTGGCAACATTGTAATAAAATTTGGCAGATTTTAAGAGGTAGTTATTGTGCATTTTTTGACATACAATTAAGAATTTTATATTCATCATTGGCGCGCATACGGGTAATGATCTGAACTTTGTAAAGAAAAAAAGATAATACGCCACTGACATATTTCAAATTAACAATAATTTTTGAATTCCTCGTTCCATTTGTGACAAAAAATCTATCTTCCAATTTTTAAGAAATAAAGAATCTTAACCCTTACAAAGTATTCGTTAATAATACTATGTTAAGAGGAAACAGTAGCGATCAACAGGTAGCCAAAACGCGTTCCAAGATTACGGCTGTAATTTTGAATATTTTTTTCGAGATATTTGGCACACGTATTCGTAATATAATAAAGAATGGCGGCACAGAGCCCAATTTGAAAAATATATTAATATGTGGAAATTACTCTGTAATTAAATACAATATTAAAAAAACGAGCCTGTACCGCCATTAAGAAGAACAAAAAAATACACTTTCTTCAAATAAATTTTTTTATCCGATGCCTAGATTTTGTGTCATTTTGGAACTACTAAAATTTTTTATTTCATTAGTTGTTCCAAAATGACACAAAATCTAGGCATCGGATAAAAAAGTTTATTTGAAGAAAGTGTATTTTTTTGTTCTTCTTAATGGCGGTACAGGCTCGTTTTTTTAATATTGTATTTAATTACAGAGTAATTTCCACATAATTATAGATTTTTCAAATTGGGCTCTGTACCGCCATTCTTTATTATATTACGAATACGTGTGCCAAATATCTCGAAAAAATATTCAAAATTACAGCCGTAATCTTGGAACGCGTTTTGGCTACCTGTTGATCGCTACTGTATCACCTTAAGTTTCTATACAATCTACATTATACTCGTAACTCCTACATCCATAAAAACTTAATTCCAATACTTTGGACGTATTAAGATACAGTAAGTTCGGGAATCTTTACCCGTGAGTCATCATTTAAAGCATACGAAATAAGTCGATGATAAGTCGGAAATTGAAATTTACTAAACGCAACAGCAAGTCACTTGCTGTCACTTGCTGTTGCGTTTAGTAAATTTCAATATCCGACTTATCATCGACTTATTTCGTATGCTTTAAATGATGGCGCACGGGTAAAGATTCCCGGACTCAACTGTATTTTATTTTTTGCATGAAAACGACACGTCGTATGAAAAAAGGGAAGATAGATTTTTTGTCACAAATGCAACGAAGAATTCAAAAATGATTGGTAATTTGAAATATGTCAGTGGCGTACTATCTTTTTTTCTTTAAAAATTTAGACCATTACCCGTTTACAATGAGGAGTATAAAATTCTTAATTGTACGTCAAAAAATGCACAATAACTACCACTTAAAACCTGCCAAATTTTATTACAATATTGTCAGTAGTTTCGGCAAAATCGTAAAAATGTGTAAAATTTTATTTTCTTCAACGCCCCATGTATCTTGAAAATGGATGGCATTACAAAAATTTTTTTATTAAGCAAACCCCAATTATTTTTCAGTTTTTTATCTATCCTAGTGACGGTGTTACCTTTTTTAAACACCATGTATAAAATTGTATCAAAAAGCGAAAAAAATGTGGTTTTTTATTTTTAAAAGTACGTTTCACCAATTTTAAAAATCTTAAAAAATTCAGGGTGATACATTATGCAAAAATACACGTTATAAATTTTTTTCGTGAAAACGAATGTCTTAGTTATTTTTTTATACTCATTTAAAATTTTAAAATCGTCCTAAAATTTAAATTTCCCGCCAAAAATAAAAAAAAAAATTTCGGACACAACTTTTTGAAACTTATAACTATTTTGTTTAAAGTTTTTCCCTAGCTGTCGATGCAGCTGAGATAAAAAATAAAAACATAAAAAGCCTAATTAGACTCTAGGTGGGTCACGTGACCATCTAGGGGGCTAAAAATTTTAGAAAGAGAGTTTCTCTATATGTGCTAAACGGTGCCCTATATAGAATTCGAATCGAGTTGGGGGTATTTTTCATCATCTTACCCGGCTAGGCCCTTTGAAATCGTATCCACCTTTAGCTACTTGGGATTAACAATAGAGAAAACCGGAAAAGATAGAATAGAGCAAAGAATTCCGAAAGGCAAAACAATCTATGGAATGAATAGAAATCTGCTGAGAAGTAAGACTCTAAGTAAGAGAACAAAGACGAACCTATATAAGACCTTAATAAGATCTGTTGTTACATATGGGATGGAAACAACGACGATTAACAAGAAAGAGGAAGATAGCCTTCTGAAATTTAAAAGAAAAATAATGAGAACTATACTGGGCCACAATGAACACGAGAGGAAAAAATAATAATGAAAACAAATGCCGAAATTGAAGAAGAATTAAAGAGAAAAAATATAGTCTCTTCGCTTAGAATTGATAGGATATATACAGAGACGCCCACAATCAGATATGTTGAGACGGATAACTAACTGGACACTACTGTGGCCCAAGTGTAGAGGAAGATCTAGAAGAAGATGACTGGATAATGCAGAAGAAGACATAAGAGCAATGAATGTGAAAGACTGGAAAGTTCAGTGCAAGGGCAGGAATAAATGGAAAAGAGTTACAACAGCAGCAAAGACACAGAGCAAGCTATAAATGATAGAGGAATAATCCACCTCACCCAAGAATATGATTTTGAACGTCATGGCATTAGCTGTAATCCCTAGGGATTGTAATGCTTAATGAATGAATTAATGACAAAGAACTAGAGTAGGTAAACGATGCTATTCTTAATAATACGACTGCACAGTAAGGGAAAAAACCCTTACTGTATAATATATTATGTATACAAAAATGTATATAATTTAGGCATAATTAGGTCGTTACAGAAGGTGTTGTTTCTATAATCACAAACAAAGCGAAGGTTGATTGATAGAGTTTACTTGGGTAACCTCGCAAGTAAGTAACGATACTCACGTACCGTTTACTTTCAACGTCCAAAATAAAGAAAGATATAAAAAGCCCGAAGAGGGGTAAAATAGGGGATAATTTATGATTACTATTATAGTAGCAGTCATGCGAGATGGGTGTCTGAACGACTACTCCGCGAAACAACATCTTCTTAACCTTACGTTTATGGATGTTGTAAACTTTAAATAAAAGTATAGTTTAGAGTCAGTGTTTTCCTAAGTTCCGATAGTTGGCTACCTTTTCGTCCCTTAAGGACCCAACACGACAAAAAGTGGGTCGTTCCACCTATCTGTTCTGAGTAGCAGCCTCGATAGTTAAAATTGTCACTTTGGGTTCCAATCCAAAATCTTTGAAATACACCTTGTACGATCTGCTTTTCTCACGTGTGCATATAAAATTGAACCAAATTAAATATTTTTCTTCCATGTAGCTTAGTATGTCTTGTTCTACTGCTATTCCTGTTTTTATCTCCGTATTTATAGTCTGACCTAGTTTTGTTACTCTAAAACCTGTTTCTTATGAACTCCAGTTCGGTTGCTGTAATTTTAGACCTGTTACGTTTATTTATTACCTAATTTTCTTATTTTCTTTATATGTCTGGTAATATGTCTCTTCCATATTTTACTTTTCATTTGGTTGATACATGTCCTTGTCTGTGTTTATCTGCTCTGTTTGTAACGAGGTCGTTGCGTTGTTGTTGCTCCAGGTAACTATCAGTCGAAGAAAAAAGTTCGCTTTTTAAAACATTTTTATTTGGAATCAAAATAAACAGACGGTAAGATAATTAGCGTTAATTACTCATTAAGTTAAGTTCGTTAATAAAATATATTTATAATTCCTACGCATCGAGCTTTCTGTTCGGGCCGATGTGAAGATATTTTTGTACATGAATGAATGATTTTGACGATCGCCCGAAATAAGAATTGCTTTTATTAATACGACATGAATGTATAAGGAAAGGGGAGAAAGGAGATCCCGCTCACCTCGCCCGATTGAAAAGACATATAAAGGATATACGATTACCGCTCATATAAGGATAGGTAAAAGGATAGGCAAGAAGAAAACTGTCGGATTCGCTCAGCTCGCCAAAACGACAGCGGAAAATAATCCGAAAATACTACCTACATAAACTCACCTCTTGTACCTCGCTGTTGTCTATTATTCTTCGATCAACACTCCAAGAATAATCAACTAGGCCTTTCGATCCGATTTTTATATCCTTCGAAACAGTACAAAAACGTGTTTTACTTAATTCATTGGCGTACTCTAGACTTAGACGATAAAATTATATTATCGTCACATGTTTATCTGTTGCTCAGTGGTTCCGTTCTAATTTTTCAGTGCAAATCTGGAGGTAAGCTAGAGTGGTAGAACTCTTAAAACCAGGAAAGGATCCGGCGGATACAAAGAGTTTTAGACCTGTCTCTCTTTTGTGCCACCTTTTCAAGACATTTGAAAGAATAATACTGAACCGGATCGCTGAATATGTGGAGACTAAAATTATTCCAGAAAAAGCAGGATTCAAACCCGGAAAGTGCTGCTGCAGTCAAATTCTTAATCTCACCCAACATATTGAAGATGGTTTTGAACGAAAAGAAATAACAAGAGTAGCTTTCATAGATCTAACTGCCGCATATGACACAGTTAACCATCAACGGCTACTCGCAAAACTCTACGAAACTACAAAGGATTTCCGACTAACAAGGTTAGTGAAATGTCTCCTCCAGAATAGAGGCTTCTACATAACGCTCCAGTCCAAGAACAGTCGGTGGAGAGACCAAAAAAATGGGCTACCACAGGGAAGTGTCCTCGCGCCGATTCTATACAACATATACACCAACGACCAACCCATACACCTACAAATAAGGCAATTTATTTACGCTGATGATACAGCTGTGGCAGCTCAGGGGCGAACCTTCAATGAAGTCGAAGTGAAACTGACAGATGCCCTGAGAGACAGCTCTATACTACGATAAAACCATCTTAAACCCAATCCTACAAAAACCTAGGTATGTGCTTTCCGCCTTAGAAACAAGCATGCCCGAAGGCCGCTGGAGGTGGAATGGCGTGGTCAGATGCTGGAAAACAACGAGACGCCAAAATACCTTGGCGTCCGTCTGGATAGAACTCTGTCTTACCGATACCACTATCAAGATGTCAAGAAGAAACTAAGTGCCAGAAATAATATCATCCGCAAGTTAACTAATACAAAATGGAGAGCACAACCACACACCCTCCGCACTTCTGCCTTAGCATTATGTTTTTCGGCCGCGGAGTTTGGAGCAGCAGTATGGGCAAAATCTGCTCACGCAAAGAACGTCGACGTGGCTCTAAATGAAACAATTTGTATAAAATCGGGTTGCCTGAAACCGACACCTATCGAAGAGGTATACCCCATAGCTGGGATTGCTCTACCACCTATCAGGAGAAAGGTCACGTCAGAGGTAGAACGAAAAAAGCAGGAGACGGACCGAAAACACCCCTTATATGACCACCAAACTCAGCCAAGCAGACTTAGATCTCGGAATAGCTTCCTGAAAACATCAAGATCCATCCCCGAAGCGCCAGAGACGCGCTGAATACACCTATGGCAAGCGTCAGCTACCGCGACACATTTTCCTCCCTCAGAGGAAATGGCTGCTGGACACAATTTACCGTATTTGACTTGGAAAGCGCTAAACAGACTAAGAACCGGCGTTTCACGTTGTACTAGTAACCTGAAAAAATGGGGATACCAGGAGGACGATACCTACGACTGTGGCGCGGCTCAGACCAGCCGGCATCTACTATCATGCACAGAGATGAGAGAGACCTGCACAGACGAAGACTTAATTATAGCAAGTGACAGGGCCATCTATGTGGCCAACCATTGGAAATACAGAATTTAAAGTTGTTGGTGTTCCGGACACGGAAAGTAAGTAAGTAGTGCAGATAATTTCAGTATCTTCACCTATATTCAAGTTTCTCACTATAGGTCTTTTCTAGGTTTGTTTCCAGTCCATTTGTTGTGTATTCCTTTTCTAGTTTTATAGCCAATAGGATAGATCTTCTTCATCTTGAGCCGTTACCACTTGGTCATCTGCAAAACTTAATGTGTACAAGAAGACGTCTTAGATTGGTATTCCCATACCTTCACATTTCCTCTTCCATGGGTTTAAATTTTTGTTCGAGGAATATTTTGAATATCGTCGGTGATGAAGGGCATCCCAGTATTTATCGCCGATTTAAATTCTTACCTTGTTGTTGTATATATTTTTGACGGCTTCTATTAACCTCTGTGTTACCCTGATTTCCTTCACCGTTTTCCATAGTTGTTTCCAGGGAACCGTGTCGTACGTCTTTTTTAAATCGATGAATGTCATGTGTACCGGTCTATTTTTTTCCATTATTTTCAATTAATTATTGGAGTGTACATATGTGGTCTATGCAAAATTTTCCTGCCTGATAATCTCCGATTTTATTTGAGATAGATTTTCCCAGTTTTTCTTTGCATTTTCCCTTATAACCTGCCCCTACATGCTATCCCGCTAATGCCCCTGTAGCTTTCGCTTTATTTCATATCTTTCTTTTTATATATCGAGGTAATAATATATTCTTTGGACCATTCATGTAGTATTTCGTGTACGATTTTGTATAGTTTTTTTATTCCGTACTTAAATAATTTATTAATTATTCCTCATTTGACAGTTTTTTCTTTAGAGTTTTTATGGTATTGTTTACTTTGCTTCATGTTAGCTCAATCAATCAATAATTTTGATTTCATTGTAATTCATGTTCTGTACTATATCATTGAAAACTGGCGGTCTTCTATGAGTAGTTCTTTTTAGTATTATTTCTACTTTTATTCTGATACGTATTGTATTCGTACTTTTTCGTTGGTATTTTTCCTTAAAGACTTCAATATTTTCTAGGATTTAGATTTCTTTGTTCCTCCTACTTATTGTTCAATTTGTGCACATGTTCCTCCCCTTTTTCATTATTTTCTTTTGTTTGTCTTCGTTTAACTTCTCTGTTTTGCTCTTTGTACTTTTGTATGTGTCCTGTAGCTCTTTTTTATTTTTAACACAATGAAAGTCTTTTTTTACTTTAGTAATATATTAGTCTACAAAGTCGTTTTGACTATCGTATAATTGAGATTTTAAAGACAAAAATCGTTCTGACATTCTCTGTATTTACCAGAATTGATTTTGTCTGATTTTACCTTTAGGAATAAAATATCTAATAAAATCTAATAAAATATCAGAAAAATGATAATATTTATTTATTGGAGGGAAATCATACAAAGTATACTAAACTAAAAGCAAGCTACATCAAGAAATAAATACACTTCCTAAAGATTTCTCATAACTCATTTTTTACTAGAAGGAAACATTTGATCTTCTCGAATTATTTGGTCCATCATCTTAAACCCTCTGACGTGAACTCCGATATTTTTCTCATTACTTTCTCTAATTCATCTCGAACGCCTGTCAGAGGAACACGCCACTGGCGTGCTCAAGTTTGTGATCTTTTACCCCCGATCGCTCCTTCTCCAAGTCCATCTTCGATGGCCATTAATACTATTATTTAATCGATATATTGTTGTCAATTAAGATAGATATCAATTAACAAGATACATTGATGGCTTACTCTTATTTTCTTACTGAGTTCGTCCGAATTTCTTGTTCATTTTTTATACACTTCTGGTAAAAAAAATCGAGAAACTTCCATTTTTTGTTTTTTTAAATTATGTCAGTGTTTAGTACTTTTTATGTCGAGGAAGTACACAGTAATAATAAAAAACTCATTCATAACAAAGAAAAAACGACTCTTTTAATGTTTTTAAATGAACGCGTCACCATAGAAACAAAAATTTGACATTTGGCAAAAATGATACTTTATCTTGTTTACTATATAGCATCATATTTTTTGTAATTTTTATTGAATTTACGATAAGTTTCAAATTTATTTTGATAAATTCAGCTCAGTGTCATCGGTGTTTTCAAATCGCGTTAGTATGACTCCCGAAAATAAGGCAATTAGAAAGAAGGCAACCGTGACACTATATAAGACAATATACCTCCCAACTCTGCTATTAGACAAGGCGAAAACGGCGGGTTCGAAGGGAAAAATATTCCCATGAAATTTTTTTGCATAATCACATTCGTGAGACATCCCAGAATAAGGTTCAAGAAGTCGCCCACGTGAAAAGTGGGCCAATTTTTTTTCAACAATTTTTTTAATCAAATTGCAAGAATCAATATTTTTGGCCCGAACAATTTTTTCTTTAATTTTTTGGACCATTCTGGACAAAAAAGGTCTCTTATAATTTTTCTCTAGAGTTGATCGTTTTCGACTTATAAGCAATTTAAAATTGAAAAAAACGAAAAATGGCGATTTTCAAGGCTTAATAACACCGTTAAAAGCTATTATTATGAGAGTCAATATATGACTAAATTAAAGTTTAAGGCCCCACCTACAAGATCCTGAAGAAATTTTTGTCATTATTTTATTACTAAGCTGTTATTTTGAAGTAATAATAATACGCGCCATGCACGTGTGCGGGGCTGTAAATGCTGAGTGCGAGAGAGAAGCCATTCCAACAGTCCAATTGTGCATCTTACTCGCACTCACATTTACAGCAGCGTCAATACGATGTAACCACTCATTGTTATTAATTAAAAATAACAGCTTAGTAGTAAATTAATGACACAGATTTCTTCAGGAGCATGTAACGGCGACTTTAAACTTTGATTTAGTCACTTTCTGACTTTCAAAATAATAATTTTTGACCGAGTTAATAAGTCTTAAAAATGGCCATTTTCGCGTTTTTCAAATTTTAACTTGCTTATAACTCGAAAAAGATCAACTTTAGAGAAAAATTATAAGAGACCTTTTTTGTCCAGAATGGTCCAAAAAACCTAAAAAAAATTAGTCCTGGCCAAAAATATTGATTTTTGCAATTTGATTAAAAAAAAAATTGTTAAAAAAAATTGGCCCACTTTTCTCGTGGGCGACTTCCTGAACCTCATTCTGGGATGTCTCACGAATGTGATTATGCAAAAATATCTCATGGGAATATTTTTCCCAACGAACCCGCCGTTTCCGCCTTGTCTATATATGGAAGTGAAACATGGACGCTAACTGAACGGGAGAAAAGCAAGATACAATCTTCGGAAATGAAGTATTTACGAAGAGTAAAAGGAGTTACGATAATGGACAAGGTAGAAAATGAAACGAGATAAGCAAAAACCTAGATGTTGAGAGTGCCAACAAAGCAAAAGAAAGATCACAACTAAGATAGTTTGGTCATTTAAATAGGTTAGATCCACGTAGGCAAGTAAAGGTAGTTTGGAAAGCAAAGGAAATTGATACAAGGAGAAGAGGAAGACCGTGTCAACAATGGAAAGATGCTGTGATAAAATCACTACAAAGCAGAAAACTCACTTGGGAGGAATCCAGGAGAAGGACATCCAACACAAAATTTTGGAGAGGGATGACTAGAAACTAATAACTGATTTTTCTACCCCTCACGGTAGAAGAGAACCAGATTATACATTGTATATATTGTTCTGTAATTTCTAGATAGAATGCTAATTCAAATCAAAGTTATTACTGACAAAATTTCTTTTTCTAAAAGTCAGAAATTTTATTTGACCCAACACTTAATCAACATTTTCATTCGCAGTGCTCATTCCAGAACAATTAGTCTTAGAAATGAGGAAAATTTCATCGTACAAATTCAGTCCCAACTGATTCAAATTATTAGAGATACTTTAAACCGCACGCAAAAAATCTCGGCAACTGGGGTCTTAATCCTAAGAATTTAATTGATAGTCACCTACGGTAGAAAGGTCCTAAATGGCTCTTGTATTACGAAGCGCAATGGCCAATTAATGCTAATGAAGATTCCCGGACTATCTGAGGTTTTAACTTTCTCTAATAAGGCGCACAAAAGCTAATTTTGTTTTACTGCCACTTGTGATCTTTTAGGAGATATATTTTAACTTTACTACTTTTCTAAGGGTTGCGTAATATATAAGTATATATATATATATATATATATATATATATATATATATATATACATATTATGCGTGTATATACAATATATATTTATACATAAAAATCTCTGCTACGATGTTGTATGTGTACGCTAACATATGAAATGAATTATTAATTAAAATATTATAAAACATATATTTTTAATACATTTTTATTATTTAATAAATTATCTATTTTTTGATAAAAAAATACTACGTATTATTATCCAAACAGCTCTGCTATATTTTATATCTTCCGCTAGTTTGTATATCTGCCGCGCTATTTGAAATCTACACATGTACTTCGGTAATAGATTGTAAATTTTTGTGTGTTGTGTCTGCTTTGTTATATAAATCATAAATTCATCTATCTGATACTGATTTTCTCTAGTTGTGTATATGTGATAAGTTGAGTTTCATTCTATACAGCATGCAAAAACCTGCGGGAAATATAAATTAATTTTTCTGACCAACATAAATACAAAAATATTCACAAAAATTATTCATGTCCGAATATATGTATACAAAATGCGAAAAAATATCGATGGAACTAAATTTGACTTCTAAGAAGGCTTAGGAATCCATGAAGGTTTTTTCAAGATACTTATACCGAGATATTCTGTCTGTATTACAAACAGTATTTAAATCAAACTTGCCAAACACTTTAAAGGCAAAAACATTCGATCAGTATGTATTGCCAGTTCTGACATACGGAACCGAAATTTGGGCTTTTAACAACAGCATAGTCCACAAACTTTAACTGACTCAGAGAGCTATGGACCTAAGAATGCTCAACATTAAGCTCAGTGATCGCAAGTCCAATGAAGAGATAAGAAGACGAGCAAAAGTAACAGATGTGATCCAGAGTGTTGCCATGTTAAAATGGAACTGGGCAGGGCACATAGGAAGAATGGAAGACAACCGTTGGACAAAGGGAAGTCTCGAGTGGCGACCAAGGGCAAGCAAAAAGATGTAGAGGCAGACCTCAAACAAGATTGACTGATGACCTCAAGCAAATGGCTGGCCACGAATGGATGAAAAAAACAGCAAACAGATATGAATGGACACAACTAAGGGAGGCTTACATCCGACGATGGATGGAATAGCTTGTACAGTAAGGGGAAAAACCCTTACTGTATAATATAATATGTATCGAAAAAATATATATAATTTTAAATAATTTAGGTTGTTACAAAAGATATTGTTTCTACATACACAAACAAAACGAAGGTTAATTGACGAAGTTTGTTTGTATAACCTCGCAGAGACTCACGTATAGTTTACTTCCAAAGTCCGAGTTGGAAGAAAAGATAAATAGCCCACAGATGGATTAAATTGAGCATTATAGTATTGTCATTATTCATAGTAAGATTAAGATCGTTACTATGCTAGTGAGCCGTCCTGTGAGAAGGGTGTCCTGAAGGACTACCCCGCGTAACAACATCTTTTGTAACAATCTAAATTACTTAAAATTATATACGCTTTTTCGATAGATATTATATTATACAGTAAGGGTTTTTCCCCTTACTGTACAAGCTGTCGATGATGATGATACCGAGATATAAAGATATGAACCGGGATGTACATGCATGTTTCAGCGACTTTTGAAATCTATTGGCAATGTAAAGTATGACAACTCATGAAACTTCCTTAAATACAAAATGCTTTTACAATATTTGTGTATATGTTACAGTTCAAATTGATTATCTAGTTGGAGTTGACTATTCCTAGTTGGAGTCAATTCAAACGGCTGGTTTTAGTAAATTTTTATTCAACATTTACTAGTAAAAGTAAAGTCTAACTGGAAAAAGTATACTCTTCCCAATGCCATTTAGTAAGAGTTTATTGACACAAACAACCGATTCTAGAAATTAAATGTTACTGGATATGTTCAAATCGTGATAAGAATTTGAAACGGTCAAAATAAAGACACGCACACTCATAAAAAAAGCACGTGAGTATGTGAGATTATACTCTAGGGTGGGCCGAAAAAAATTTTTATTTTTTTTTAAGTTGTAATACCGCGGAAAATTTGCGAATTATAATTAGAAACAAAATAAAAAAAAAATTTCAAAATCGGTTAATATCTTCCGGTCCCGCATTAGCCTTAAAGTTTGACTATTTTTTAAAAAAACTTCATTTTTCTTATTTTGTGAAAAATTTTTTTTTATATTTATTTTTTAACGTAATAGTTATTTATGCGTTGAGATAGACCCTAAGAATATTTTTTTTTAATTTGATTGTGATTACTGGATATCTTCCGGTCCCGCATAAGCTCCAAAATATGCAAAAATATTGAAAATTTACAGTTTTTACGAATTTTTTTTTCTTATGTTTAATTAGTTTTAAATCGTTCCAGTTACGATATTTTTTTAAAAACCATTTCTGGTTCCTAAATAAGCCTAATTATACAAGGAGAATTTTTTTATTTATGACTGAGTGACATAATAGGGATTATAAATAACAACGAGAATAGAACCTTTCAACTTATATCTGTATTATTATAAAAAAAAGTAAAATATACAATTATTAGTTAATTGTCTGCATTATTGCCTCTATTTTGTAGCTGAAAAAGGTACTTTGAAATCTGATTTACTGGCGAAGTCTGGCATGGCTGATCGCGACAGTAGAGTACTTCTGATAAATCCGTCTCTAGCTTCAGCGCCACAAACTCTGCCCGAAGCTTCCATCACTAGTTTCACACAACGCTCAACTGCCTGTGTGTGAACTGGGAATTTCTTGTAGTTAATGTTCCAGTTAAGGATGGAGTCACTGTTGATGTACGATTTTATCTCTTCATCACTGACCTTGGCCAACAGTGGGGGAGAAAATAAGTCGCAGTTCATCCAGTTGACAATATCTGAGTACTCTTGAGCATCAAAGTTGATTTTCGGCGGTGTGAATGTCCTTACTTTCTTCCTTTTTGAATATATTTGCCTTGCGTTTAGAATTCGACGAAGTCCGAGCTGTCTTATCAGTTTGTTGTCATCCTCAATCATTGCCAACATCAAATTTTCGGGGTGGGAAAAATAACCATTTCGCTCAAGCACTCGGTTTATAACAGCAAGCAAAGGCTCGGGCAAATATCTCGTTGATTCAATTGCTTGGTAAACAAGCTTTGGACCATCTGTAAAGTTTTTGCTTTTTTTGATAGCAAACCACATTGGCATATACGATTTCAAGATAAACAAAACTAGCTCTTGAAGTTCAGGTGAGGGGTTTTCTTCACTTATGTAAAGTCGCAAAGTTCTATTTGCTTTGGCCAACCACCTCGAGTGTGATAAGTGTCCGGGATCTCGTACAGACAAATCCCTTTTACATGTCCCAAATGTTATCGCAGTGGAGATAACAAGTAGGTACTGTTGATCCTTGCTGAGAACCTTTCTGTCTACCTCCGGTATCTGAAAATCTATAGACTGGAAGTTAATTACCGGCAGTTTTTGACAGGCAACAAGTTATTCACCGATTGGTCCTCTTGAAGTACTAGGCCCGGTTGTTTTGCCATCTAGATGTTCAAAGAGGTGCCGGAACGGCAGCTCATTAAAGTGGAGCAGGCAAATTGCCCATTGGACGGGCCTCCTTAAATATAATTCAATTCTTCGAATTATCCCAGTTTTCAACCCCTAAATTCCCTACAATAGGTTTGTGTGAATATAAACGATTACTACTACTTTTAAAAAACAATTAATTATCAAATTCCAAAAATACGAAAAAATGTTGAAATTTCAATATTTCGGCATATTTTAAAGCTTATGCGGGACCGGAAGATATCCAGTAATCACAATCAAATTAAAACACAATGTTCTTAGGGTCTATCTCAACGCATAAATAACTATTACGTTAAAAAATAAATATAAAAAAATTTTTTCACAAAATAAGAAAAATGAAGTTTTTTTAAAAAATAGTCAAACTTTAAGGCTAATGCGGGACCGGAAGATATTAACCGATTTTGAAATTTTTTTTTATTTTGTTTCTAATTATAATTCGCAAGTTTTCCGCGGTATTACAACTTAAAAAAAAATAAAAATTTTTTTCGGCCCACCCTATTATACTCGTATAATCTATATTTGCTGAATCGATCCAGGAATAGTCAACTCAAACTAGTCAGAGTTGATTCTATTTTTCCCGCGATCTACTTTTACTAACAAGGGTTCGGAAGAATCTACTTCAACTAGTAAAAGTTGAATTAAATTTTTCAAATCAACTCTTACTACTGGTTTTAGTTGGAGTTGACTCGAAGTAGGAATAGTCCATTCTAACTGAAAATCAACTTAAACTTTAACATATACACTGTTTACGCCTGCTTTTTTCATACTAACCCATAATTTCTGCAAAGAAACCGAATCAAATGCTCTACGAAGATCTACAAAAGTCTCGTGAAGTTCCATTTTCCTTGCTTGCCTCTTTTCTACTGGTTGTTTTATCGTAAATATATTATCCATGCAGGATCGCCCAGGTCGAAATCCACTGTTCTTCCATTTCCGTTGCTTCGTCTTCTAATCGGGGTGATATGAGGCTATGCGTACAAGAAGAGCGAACTAGACTTTATGCGATTTTTTTACTTTGCCATTTTTTTCTACGTTCGTTCCTTTACATGACACAGTAGTTCATTAATTTATAATCATAATTTTTGTCTATTAAATAAATAATCAAATTTGCCGAGTTAGCCCTTACTCAACAACTTTAAAATTGCGTTTTTATCAAAGCGGGATTTTCGCGTTCGCCCTTCTTGCAAGCATAGCCTTATATGACTCTATCGTAAAGCTTTTCTATTTGCGATGTAATGCTACCCTGATAGTTACTACAGTCTCTAATATTTCCCCTTTTTATACATGGAATTTATGTAAGAGCTTTTCCAACGCCTTGGAACCCCCTTTTACTTGACCCTTATTAAAAATTACACGAAGCAGCTCAGATGTTTTTAATGGTTGCATGTATAAAATTTTATTAACTCGATAGATAAAACATCTAATCTTCTAATTTTATTTTTCTTCATTTTTAAAGCTGTTTTTATTTCTTCTACAGTCATGGCATATGCTTCGTTAACCTTCGTTACTTCTAGATCTAAATAGGTGTTTAAATACTCTCCACGTCTTTCTTCCAATACGTTATAAGAGTCTTTCTACTGTTTTTTCTATAAGGTTTATTTTTCCGGTTTCATTTGTGTTTCTTCCAAGAGCGATTATAGTAAGCCAAGCTTTTCTGGACCTAGAACTCTCGATCATTGAGCTAATTTCAACAAACTTGGTTTCCAACGATTTTATTTTGTTTTCTTAATTTCTTTTTTTAGCTATACAGGGTGTCCAGAAACTCTACCGACAAACGAAGACCCAAGATTCTTCAGATAATTTTAAGACAATTTAACCCTATTCACTTAGTCCAAAAATGCTTCCTAAGGGAGCTAGAGCTCTTTGAAGATGGCGTCTTGTAATGAGTTTTTCTTAAATACCTCCAGAACGCTTCTATTTAGAAAAACAATTGGTACGCGTATTTATCTTTCAGAGATAAATTTATTCCATCCATTGCGAATTTTTAGTACCGATCATAGGCGTCCGTTTTGGGCAGTTATTTTATGGTTATTTTATCGCCTAACTTTTTTGTCTTTAATTTTTAAGCATTTTTGACTCTGAATTTTAAAATTGTGTGGTACTCGAGTACTAAAAGGTACTCTTGCTTTTAAGTCGATAGGATACACAGTTTTCTAGAAAAATCGATTTGAAAATTTATCGTTCTTTGAATTTACAAAAAAAATTCAAAAAAAAACCTATTTAAAAAGACGAAAACTGGTACATTTATTTATATTCCAGAGATGAATCGATTTCATTAATTGCGAATTTAACATAGGCCTCATAGTACCGGTCATAGGCGTCCGTTTTGGGTATGTCAACAGTTATTTTATAGCGTAACTTTTTGTCTTTAATTTTTAAGCATTTTTGACACTAGATTATTAAATTATGAGGTATTCGAGCACTAAAAGTTCCTCTTGTTTTAAGTTAGTAAAATACACCGTTTTTTTTTTGAAAAAATTTTTCAATTTTTTTTCAAATTCCAAAAACGAAAAACTTTCAAATCCATTTTTCTAGAAAACGGTGTGTCCTACCGACTGAAAGCAAGGGTACCTTTTAGTACTAGAATACCTCACAATTTAATAATCCAGTATCAAAAATGCTTAAAAGTTAAAGACACAAAAGTTATGCGATAAAATAACCGTTGCCCTACCCAAAACGGACGCCTATGACCGGTACTTGAAATTCACAATGGATGGAATCGATTCATTTCTGGAAAGTAAATAGGAATACCAATTTTCGTTTTTCTAAATAGAAGCGTTCTGGAGGTATTTAAGAAAAACTAATTACATGACGCCATCTTCAAAGAGCTCTAGCTCCCTTAGGAAGCATTTTCGGACTAGGTGAATTGGGTTAAATTATCTTAAAATTATCTGAAAAATCTCTCTTCTTCGTTTGTCGGTTTCGAGTTTCTGGACACCCTGTATATAGGGTGGTCGGAAAGTCCCTTTACACTAAAAATAATAATGTTTCAACACCGCGCCAATGTTTGATGGCGTTCCTGCGCATGCGCATCGTCAAGGGCACCTGTCTGGTCACGCAGACAGACAACAATAGTTGCGATTGAAACGTAATGACAGACGCAAGAGAGTATACAATTGAAGAGCGTTTGGTCGCTGCAGTGTGGATACCCGAACGTCGGCATAACAAAAAAACAATGGCCGACATGATTTTGATGTTTGCTTTGAAAAACCATCACCATCCAGACCAACTTTGATGTCATGGGAGAAGAAAGCTTTTTAATTCGGAACCGTTCTTGACGCACCAAGAAGTGGAAAACCAAGCACTCGAGCTGAAACTTGTACCAGCATTGAGGATTCCATTGAACGTTCACCGATGAAATCGACGCGGAAACGCTCTGCAAAGTCTAGTATTGCACGGTCAACAATGCAGGCTCACATGCAAAAGGATTTACAAGTGAAGGCCTTGTTTGTTTTCAACAAGATGGCGCTTCACCCCATTTTGCTCTCGCTGTTCGCAATCGGCTGAATGAAATCTTCCCGGACCGATGGATTGGACGAGGTTTTCCAATTCCTTGGCCTCCAAAAAGATAAGATTTGACAACGTGCTGGACAATTCACTGTGGGCTTTCATTAAAGAGGAAATTAGAAAACGCAGATATTTTTCGAATGAGAAAGTGCGTAACGGAGTTCGCCAAGCTTTTTATGTCAGTGACTCCAGAAATGCTGAGACGGAGGAACATACGAATATGCCGTCGTATCAAGTTGTGTTGTGACAATAGAGATATGCACACCAATGTTTTCGATAAATAAAAAGTAATAAATAACTTACAAACTAAATTGTGTTCTTATTTTTCCCCTCTCTAGTACAACAACAGTAATTCATTAAAGCTATGGGTACATAATTCGCAAATATTTTACGTGTATCCCTACTTTTTCTGTCTTTACACGGCAAATTACATGTAGTAAAATTCACACTGGTATGGATATGTAAACATTATTAGAATGTCATTCTACTTGAAAATGTCATCATTCATTTAAAGAGATGGGTTTTGAATGTTCTTGGATAACTGATATTTTTATAATTGCAAATTATTAATTCAGTTAATATATATGATAAATTTTTCACTAACTATGTATTCAGTGATTGTAGGTAATAATTTATTTGTACAACAAAGACTAATACTCAATCGAGAAAAGAGGAAAAGTGTTAAAGTGATTTTTTAATAATATATTGTTAGGGAACGCTTACAATTTTGAACATCACAGAATATATTATCCTGATGTATTCTCTGCTTGGATCTTCCACAAATAATACACAATAAATAACTTTTTATTAAGTTCACGTCTTAAATCAATTATTTATCAAATACACTATATTAAATAATATTTAATCAATAACTCAACATATTCCCGATGCAATGTCAAATATTTAAAATTGTCACTGATTGTCAGTGTCTGACTGACAATATATGCTGACAATATTATATTCGGCTGAGTGCGTTGTAAGACAAAGATAGATTTGGAAAATATTACCACGGTATTGTGTTCATTTTTTTCGAATCCTGAAAAAACCAATAAATATTTTTGAAAAATTTAAACGCAGAATGAAAGACTAAATTATTACCGAGGGCCGAAAGTCCCTTAGAATAAATAAAAAGTTTATTTTGAATGATATATTTGAAATTAAAAATAACACTAAATTTTCTCTTAGTTTTTCACCCCTGTAACTTATTAAAATAAACATTATAGAAGTTCTCAGGGACTTTCGGCCCTCGCTAATAACGTAATTTTTCATTCTGCGTTTAAATTTTTCAAAAATACTTATTAGTTTTCTCAGGATTCGAAAAAAATTAATCCCCATTTGAATAGCATTGCAGCCGGAAATACGTACCGATCCTCTTTGTAAAGGGACTTTCCGGCCACCCTATATACAGGGTGTAACGAAAATACAGGTCATAAATTAAATCACATATTCTGAAACCAAAAATAGTTCCAATGAAGCTAATTTACCTTAGTACAAATATGCACATAAACAAAGTTACAGCCCTTTGAAGTTACAAAATAAAAATCGATTTTTTCGAATATATCGAAAACTATTAGCGATTTTTTATTGAAAATGGACATGTGGCATTCTTATGGCAGGAACATCTTAAAACAGAATTATAGTGAAATTTGTGCACCCCATAAAAATTTTATGGGGGTTTTGTTCCCTTAAACCCCCCCAAACTTTTGTGTAAGTTCCAATTAAATTATTATTGTGGTACCATTAGTTCAATTCAATATTTCTATAACTTTTTTGCCTCTTAGTATTTTTTCGATAAGGCAGTTTTTATCGAGTTGCGGCTTCTTTTTTAATATGTTTACATAAAAATTTTATGGGGGTTTTGTTCCTTTAAACCCCCTAAATGTTTGTGTATGTTCCAATTAAACTTTTACTGCGGTACCATTAGTTAAACACAGTGTTTTTAAAACTTTTTTGCCTCTTTGTATTTTTTCGAAAAGGCACTTTTTATCAAGATATTACTTCTTTTTTAATATGGTTCAAAATATACCTAAAAATGTAAATCATAAATAAATTTTCATATTATTACCAAGTCTCCATAATCGTACTTAGCCATATACAAATATGTGGTGGATTTGACAAATATTCAAAATATCTCGATAAAAACTGACTTTTGGAAAAAGTACTAAGAGGCAAAAAGTTTTTAAAATATTGTGTTTAGCTAATGGTACTACAATAATAATTAAATTGGAACGTACACAAAAGTTTGGGGGGTATAAAAGAACAAAACCCCCATAAAATTTTTATGGGGTGTCCAAATTTCACTATAATTTTTTCTTAAGATACTACTACCATAAGAATGCCACATGTCTATTTTCAATAAAAGATCTCTAATAGCTTTCGATATATTGGAAAAAATCGATTTTTATTTTGTAAATTCAAAGGGCTGTAACTTTTTTTATGTGCTTCTTCTTCTTCTCGTACCACTCCTATCGGAGATTGGAAATCATCAAGGCTACCCTGACTTTCTTTACAGCTGACCTAAAAAGTTCATTAGTGGTGCAGCCAAACCACTCTCTCAAATTCCGCATCCACGACATTCTTCTACGGCCTGGATTCCGTTTTCCTTCTATTTTTCCTTGCATTATATTTTGAAGTAATGCGTATCTATGACCTCTCATCAGGTGACCCAAATACTCGAGTTTTCTTCGTTTTATCGTTAATAAAATTTCTGGGTCTTTTCCTATCCTTCGTATTACTTCAAGATTTGTGATTCTTTCAACCCAACTTAACTTCAGCATTTGACGGTAGCACCACATCTCGAAACTTTCAATATTTTTTATGTTGTTCTGTTTGAGAGTCCAGGCCTCTACATCGTATAATAGCGTGTTAAATACGTAGCCACTTAGCATTCTTATTCGTAGAGGGATGCTTATATCTCTGTTGCAGAAGAATTTTCTCATCTTTATGAAGGTGGCCCTGGCAATTTCGATACGTCTTTTTATTTCATTGTTTTGGTCTCCAGTTTCGTTTATTAAAGTTTCCAAGTATTTATAACTTGATACTTTTTCAATTTGAATGCCGTTTATACTAATATGTGCTGGTTGTGTCATGATTTTACTGAAGACCATATATTTGGTTTTTTTGATATTAATGTTTATGCCATAATTGTTGCAAGCAATATTTATGTTTGTAAGTAATCGTTGTAATTCTTCTACTGTTCTTGCAACTAGTACAGTGTCGTCTGCGTATCGAATATTATTTACAACCTCTCCATTGATTACGATTCATTCATTTGCTTGCAAAAGGGCTTCCTGACAGATGCTTTCACTATATACATTAAATAGCAGTGGTGACAAAATGCATCCCTGTCTTACTCCTCTACGTATTTCTATTGCTTTTGATATCTCGTTTTCTATTTTGATGTTAGCTTTCTGATTCCAATATAAGTTGAGAATTATTCGCAGATCTTTATTATCTATGTCTTTTCTTTCAACAATGTCTCTTAGCCTATCGTGGCGTACTCTGTCAAACGCTTTTTCAAAATCGATAAAACATGCATGTTAAAACTTTTTATGTGCACATTTGTACTAAGGTAAGTTAGGTTCAATCGAACTATTTTGGGTCCCAGAATATGTGATTAAATTTATTACCTGTACTTTTGTTACACCCTGTATATTTATACCGATTTTATTTAATAAACCGAATGAATAATGAAAAACAGTTCATGATTTAATTTACGTTTCAGGGACCACTGCCATCTGTTTAAGTACGTTTTATCCTTTTGGATTCCTCAGAACAGTCCGTTGTGTGTTCTGAATCGAAACCAAATCTAACTGTCATGTAAGCCACTTGTGACCCACTTCTTTTGTGTAGTTTTATATATTTGATTAAAGAATCATTAGCTCAAACAAAAATGTAATAAAACAAAATAAAAATCAAATACTTTATTACTGAGAAGTATACAGTTGTTTCTGGATAACTAAACATATCACTTTTGGAGGAAAAGATGTTAATTTTATCCTCAAGTCCGGTTTGACCTCCAAACGGTTCTTATATTTATTTTTGAGGAAAATCAGTGTTGACAATTCTGTCTCACACTTATAGGTCGTAACAAAAGGAATTAGAAACTTTATCGCTTTTTCTGCTAAAACTGGGTACTCCTGGTGGCAAGACAGACAAAAATCAATCAGTGGTATTTTGCCAAATATATCTTTGAGTGCCCTATCACACGATAGTTCAATTACTGCCTCAATCTCTAAATTCTGAAGTCCTGTTTCGGATTCTACGTCCATTGTAAACGTATTCATTGTAAAATGGCAATGAATACATTTACATACAATACATACATTTTCAAATGTCATTGACGTGTCCACAAATTAAGTTTTTTTGTTGCAGCTTCCACCTTCACTTGTACTTTAAATACAGTTACATTGCTACCTTGTAATGGCATATTTAAATTGTCCAATTAGTCAAAAATATTACAACTATAGCTACCTTGATTAATCAATTGACATAATGAAAACTGTCTTTAAATTTAAATATTACACCTAGCCGTTGGTAGATGTATATTGAAATTTATTCCTTCAATTTAATAAGTCTTTTTAAAACATTTCCTTTTTATTATTACCCTAAAATTTCCTTTTTAATAGCCAACGCACTTCGCAGTGTAAAAGATGTTCTTACTCTTGAGTTCAGTGGGTGAGAGTTTATGAATTTTATAAATTTTACACACTCTTGCAGAGATTCGGTTAAAATCAGTGACATTTGTTTGACAGCTAGTGCCTCTCTGTGAATGCTACAATGCACCCAAACACATTCTGGTGCTACAGCTTTGATCCCAGAAAAAGTCGTACGAGTGCCTGCCATTGCCTGTGCTCCATCGCTACTCCCACACATTTACTCCATTGTCATTAATGAAGCTATCAATCAGATTAAACATTTCTTCAGCCGTTCGTTGTTCTTGTTGACAAAGATTCACAAAATAGAAATTCTTCGTGAATAGTATTTTCAAAATCGTATCTTACAAAACACATTAGATTAGCATTATCTGATATGTATGTACTTTCATCAACTTGCAAGGAAATCACTTCTTTAAGTGACCTATAATAGTTTCTTCAATAGGTACTATCTGGCATCTCCACAATCCTACGCTTCACTGTTATTTAATAGAGCCAGCGAATTCACCTGCTTTTCCCGCTTTTGATCACATATCCGAGATGCTATTTTCATTGCTCGAACTATTAATTTCTCGGCAATTGTGTGAGAATAAACGGTTTCAGCAATTAATTTTGTTGTTTCATATATATATATATATATATATATATATATATATATATATATATATATATATATATATATATATATATATATATATATATATTCGTATGAACTTTACACATTGCTAAAACATACAATAGATTGTAAGAATATAAATGAAAATGAAAACATTAAAGGCGGATATTGCTACTGTGGAGCCATTCCATTGCCTCAGGAGTTAGTTCGTGGATTTCGATTAAGCTTCCTTCGAATCGTGTGGCTGGACATTCTTGTGTAATGTGGTGGACTGTTTGTTCAGCAGCATTGCATTTGTCACATAGCGGGCTGTCTGCGATGCCCCATTGGTTAAGTGATTTATTGCACACTCCATGACCTGCCCTGATTCGGTTCAGATTACACCATTCTCGGCGCGGAAGAGAGAAACCGTTGAGTTTGACTGTGTGATTTCCTATTAGGTGTGCATTGTTCACTTCTTCGTTCCATTCGCTTATCCAATGCTCATCGATTGTGAAATTGTTTGGAAGATTTTTTGCTGTTATTGTTGGCGGGTTTCGAGATCTCAGCCGCAATTGGCCCTGGTTTAACTGATCTATGTCGGTATTTATTGGCAATGAGGGATTCTTTTGACATTTCTGGTATTGTGATTTAAGGGCAGCTAACCGACGTGTTTTGGTTGGTGCAATGTTGCTCAGAACTGGAAGCCACTGAGTTGGTGTGCTTTTTATGGTCCCCGTAATATACCTCATTGTCTGATTTAGTTGTGTGTCTAGGACGTTAGTATGGTGACTGTTTAGCCAGACTGGAGCACAATATTCGGCTGTTGAATAGACTAATGCAAGAGCGCTTGTCCTGATTGTGTCTGCATTGGCTCCCCAAGAGGTGTTTGCAAGCTTGTGAATGATATTATTGCGAGTTTTTACTTTAGCTGCAGTTTTATGTAAGTGTTCCTTGAAAGTTAGAGTACGATCCAGTGTTACACCGAGATATTTTGGATTTGGGCTATGTTTTAGGGTAACCCCTTCGCTTTCTATGTTTAGTCTGTAGTTCACTTCCCGGTTATTTAGATGGAAGGCAGTAACTTCTGTTTTTGTGGGATTTGGCTGAAGGCCCCATTTTTTAAAATATGTGTTAATAGTATGTAAGTCGCTTTCTAGGATAGCTTGGGCGTTCTCGATGTTTCTTTCTTGTATGCCTAAAGCCATGTCATCTGCATAAATAAACTTGCGTGAGATTGTAGTGGGAGCGTCTGAGGTGTAAATGTTAAACAGGAGCGGCGATAGAAGCCGCTGTTGTTTCATAAGAAGCCAGTACAAGAATTTCAGATTGAGCGTTCTGAGAAAAATTCAAAGGCACAGTCTTTTTGGAAATGGCGAGGCGAAGCGACCCGGCACTTTGCTTTCGTGGCCCGGTACCGGGTCGCGACCCACCATTTGGGAAACGCTGATGTAAGCACATTAACAAGGAATAATTTGCAACAGAACACAATCTATTAAAGCAACGAAAAATCTAAAGAACCGGGAAACTAAATAATTTCTTATGCTGGAATCTACACCTGAATCCGATCTAAAATTTACAAGGAAAACGGACGATAATTGGATAGCCATGGATAATCTACAACAGTGGTGCTCAGACTTATACTGTGTGGGATCTACCATATAAACTGCAAGCGTTCAGCGATCGACTACTAGTAAAAAAAAAACAATTTGGGAAATAAAAATTTCACATTTCTATTTGATAAAAAGTCGTAATTACAGAGAGTGTAGAGAGTGAATGGTATTGCTATCATCCACAAGTCAAATTATCATAGCCATAGCACATCCACAAGTCATATCATGATGCTACGTAATTATCGAGGCCCAACCGCAAGCATGATGAGAGATATTCGTCAGTTAGCCAATCACGATACTTTGCTTTCACTACCTTCATTTGGAAAAATGCAGAATCACACAAGTACGTTGATCCAAAGAATGTTGTGAGCTGCAGAGCTACTTGCCTCAAAGCCAGATATTTGTCAGACGATATGAAAGACCAAGATTTCTTATTGGTCGCTCTGGACTTAGATGTATATCCGAAATTATTTTCAGTGCATAGTTTTAGACGGAAATGATCTCCATATTTAAAGGAATGGATATTTCAGATTTCAGTGGCAATTTTTTCCACATTTTCACAAGAAAATGACTAAATATGAATGTTACAATATCTGTCAATTTTTTAAAATTACGGAAGCGCCTTTCAAACTCGCTAGGTAATGAACTGATTGTAATAGGGGGAGCAAAGTATGCTAAATGTGCAGTCACTCGAGCGCTTTGGGGACCTATTAGGTTGTGAAGAGTAGGTCCTAAAACCAAAAAAAATTAAGTAAAGTTTTTCATTTGAGTGGGCGCTTGCCATTTTTTAATTTAATTTTCCATTTCCAACAATCGTTTTTTCCGATTATAGAGCCATCTATCCATAACTCTAAAAATTGTTTCGAATAAAAGTTGCTTATTTTTATGTAAAGAATTCAAATCGGGAATAAAAAATTGGGGCTCCTATTTAAGATTTTAAAGTAACCCCCCACCCCACCTCCGTGGGGGGTCGTGTTTGGTACCATTCGATAGATTTTTCAAAAATATTGAATAAGTGTATTTTACAATTTTTCGATCTGATGTTTATTTTGCGGAATATCGCGGGATTTGTATTTAAAATTTTAAATTTACCCCCACCCCTCTCCATGGGGGGTCATGTTTGGTATCATTCGATAGATTTTTGAAAAATATTGAACACGTAGTTTTTAGTTTTTCGATCTATCGGTCTTTCCGCGAATTATTCGCTTTTTTTTGTGAAATTTTTTAACTCATCCATTTCCTTACGCCCCGCTCAAATTTTCAGATTTTTAAAATATACACTCTTTTGCATGTACTTAACTTACCTTATATATAAAAAAAATAAATAAATAAAAAAAATCACTAAGAGGTTCTAAATCTCCGCGAGGATGAATCGGATTTAGTTCCTACCGTAGTGAAGAAAAAAAATTACCATAGTTGTTGTATTTATTAACATAGTAAGTAGACATTGTTATTTGTAAGCTTTATTTTTTATTATTCTTTATTTTTAAGTGTATACTGGACAATTTTGTACTTATGAATGAATAATAATTTTATATTTAATTACGTGGCTAAAGGTTATAAATCAAGGCCAGAATCAGAACAAAAAAAAAACTTAATTTATCTTAATCTGACAATTTCGAGTATTTTTAGGGATAGATTTTATTTTTCGGGCCCCCCTTAACGAACTCCCTTGTGTTAAGAGCCAATATATGGTAGAGGTACATCTGCAGGGCACCAGGTTTCTCCCCATATGATAATCTGACGCGCTCGAGTAACTGCAAAAATCCCCGCTTGGGCTCCCCTACCATAACTCCATCTCGTAATAAACATAATTCAGCGGTTACCCGTTTTTTTACCGATTGAACGTTATTTAAATCATTTCTGTTCATTTGATTATTTAATAATTTAAATTTGTTGACAGAAGAATGTACTGCGCTCGTCATATCGATAATTGTTTTATTTTTACCATGTAGTTTCAAATTAAGGAGGTTCAAATGATTTGCTAAATCTGATACTAAAGCCAGATCACTGAGCTATTTTTCGTTTTGAAGTAGATGAGTGTCATCCCCTCGTTCTTCTAGAAAAGAAATTATTTCGGGAGGTTAATTATCTCATAACTAAAAATTTTCCACGGCTCAACCACCTCACATCTATATACAGAAGTAAATCAGTGTGTTCCTCAGAGTCGCTAGCTTCCAATTGCGCTTTAAAAAGATGTTGCAAGCTTCGCTCTCTGATTGAAGTCACAATTTTTGTCGTTCATATTTAAAATTTTGGAACACAAAACTTGCTGGTGAATAATATAATAAAATACAAAAACGATGGAAATCATCGTTAGCTCAATATAATGCAATAAATCTATTGTTAACGCCATTTATAGATAGTGCACCATCTGTTGTAATACACACTAGTTTTTACATTTGTATGTTTGTAGCTCGTATTGTTTTACAAAATTTATAAAAACGGTGTAATATATTATTTTCTCAGCGAGTTTTTTTTGTCCTAGTCTTTTCCATTTGTATTTTTTCCCTGAATCGCGATCGACTTCAAAAACTTTGGCGATCGACCGGTCGATCGCGATCGACCCTTTGAGCACCGCTGATCTACAATATGCATTCCACATTTTAATATAACTAGGTAAAAATCCAAAGAATTTCAATTGCTACTAGTATATACTCAATTTGTGAGTAAAACGAAGGTAACGAAAGCTTGTTTAAGGTTTAATTTCGTTTCAGAGATCACCACCATCTGTTTACGTACGTTTCATCCTTCCATACATTTTACGGCACACCCAGTGGCGTAGCTGAAGATTGGGAGGCCTCCGCGGCAATTTTTGTGGGGCCCCGTATTATAAACAAAACGACTTCTAATAATAGTATAATTACTAAAATATATGTAAATGGCACTATTTAGCCTTTCTATAATAATAATTCTTCATCAGTTAGTGTTAATAGATTTTTTGGGAATATACATGAAAACCTATTATACATGTCTGTTAATCCGACAAACCTATTGGTAGGTTGTTGAAATATTATATCTAAATTTCCATTGAAAACATTAACTTCAAAACTTTTCTAAATGAAAAGTTATTTTTTCGTCGCAACTGAGCTCATCGTAAATTTTTTTTATACTTATATGCTGCTATTCCTGCTGCTTCTGCTAAAGTTTCGGAAAATAAATTTCTCATTTCTCATTATCACAAGTTTTTTCAAAACGTTGAAGGGCGAGCGTTAACTCTGCCGTTTCAGATTACAAATGTTTTGATGTTAGATTAATAAAGTTAAGTATTTTAGATTGAATACTATTGAATAGTAATGTAAACGGCAAAATCAAAATTATTCATATGCTCTAATAGTGCATTAGGTTCTAAATTTTCATCGTTTTTTAGATAGCAATGAAAAGCTCGATGCAAAATCATAATAGCATCATGTCTGGATGATCACCGGGTGTCACATATCCTTTTAACTGTTGACAAATGCGATTAATTTAAAGTCATAATAGTACATAGTACCTAAATCCCATCTTTTAATACTTGCACTAAAAAACATATAATCTCTTAATTATATCGTAAAAAAACAACTGCTTTACACCAGCAACGGCATTATTCAACACTAGGTTCAGTTTATGGGATGCACAATGAACATAGGAAGCTACTTTTTCAATGTCAGTTATGCGCCTTTGTACGCCTGAATATACACAACTCATAACGCTTGCCACCCGTGTTGAGCTGCCCCCCCCCCCACTTGCAAAAATTAAAAAACGAATAGCCCTGATTAATGAGCTATTTATGAGCTCTCATATTCCGCAAACTAAAAATTTTGAGCTCGTTCCACTGAGCAGGAATTTAATACTTTAGTGGGGAGGGGGGCTGAGTCAGCCCCCCACTACTTAAAAATAGGAATATTGAATCGGTTTTTGCGGCAGAATTACGAGCTATTTATGAGCTCTTGAAATTATATAGTTTCGATTTTTGAGCTCATCCCATTCACCCCCAAACAACCCTTTAATTGATTTAACGTAAGAGAAAAATGCTGAGAAAGCTTAAAATATATCGTATTGAGGATATAATTCCTATAGCGTATATACTCTAAGAATAAACTATTAAATCACGTGCATTTCGACTATTGAGCTACAACCCCTTCGCAAGAAAACCACCCTATCTTCCCGGCTTAAGAGAAAGTTTTACTTGAAATGCATTAAATTAATTATTTGGCGACTACATATCATTCAATAATTTATAAGCTTTCAAATTACGCGCATTTAAATCAGTAAATTGCAATTTATTTTATATAGTGCAGTCACTGAAAGTAAAAATCAACGAAAACCTTCAATTTCGGTGAACCTTCATCGATTTTCACGAAAATTGGTCAGTGGTTAGAGGATACCTCAAGAAACAAAGGTGACATGGTACCAACTTGCGCCTTTACCCTGAGGGTGGATACCACCCCTTCTCGGGGGTGAAAAATTATTTAATAAAAAATAACTGCACAAATCTATAAAAGAACAAATTATAAGCAAAATGTATTATATAAAGTTATTAAAATAAGTCAATACTTTTTAAGTTATTAAAGATCAAAAATTTTAATTATTCGTGAAAAAAATGCATGTTTTGAAGCGGTTTTTCGTAAATCACTGAAAAACTAAGTTTTTACAAAAAAGTTAATACTAGTTTTATTCGTATAGCTTATATTCTAAGAATAAACTCTTAGATCACGCGCCTTTCGATTATTGAGATACAACCCCTTCGCAAGAAAACCATACCATATTCCTGGCTTAAGAGGGAGTTGAACTTAAAATAATTTAAATTAATTATTTGTCGACTAGATATCGTTTAATAATTTATGAGCTCGCAAAATATACGCATCTCAATTATTCAATTGCCATTTTCTTTCTATAGTGCAGTCACTGAAGGTAAAAATCAACTATGACCTTCAATTTCGGTAAATCTGCATTCATTTTCACGAAAATTGGTGAGCGGATTTTGATACTATCAACTTTTTCTGGAGCTCATTTTGGATAGGTAGTTCTAAGTACATTGATAAGTATTTAGTACCTAAGTGTCATAAAATGCATCTCTTTCCCGTTATTTAAGCTTGAATCCTTAGATTTGAACAGTCGCAGAAAAAAATATACATTAAATTACCAATAACTTACTTTAAATTAACATTAAAAGGTTTTTCAAGTAAGCAATTTATTATATTTTTTATTAGCTTCAATTTTAGTGATGAACACTTTTTTATAAAAACTTACAGTTATTTTTTGAGTTATTTATGAAAAATCGCTTTAAAGCATGCATTTTCTTTCACAAAAATTAAAATATTTGATCTTTAATAACTCAAAAAGTATTAATTTATTTTAATCACATTATATAACAAATTTTGCTCACAATTTGTCCCTCTCTCGATTTGTGGGGTTATTTTTAATAAAGTAATTTTCACCCCCGAGAAGGGGTGACATATACCCCAGGTTAATACCCCAAGTTGTTATTGTTAATTCGTGAAAATTAATGGACATTTAGCGAAATCGAAGGTCATAGTTGATTTTTATCTTCAGTGACTGCACTATAGAAAGAAAATGGCAATTCAATAATTGACATGCGTATATTTTGCAAGCTCATAAATTATTAAACGATATGTAGTCGCCAAATAATTAATTTAAATTATTTTAAGTACAACTCTCTCTTAAGCCGGGAATATGGGATGGTTATCTTGCGAAGGGGTTGTAACTCTATAATCGAAAGGCGCGTGATTTAAGAGTTTATTCTTAGAATATAAGCTATACGAATTAAACTACTATTAACTTTTTTGTAAAAACTTACAGTTTTTCAGTGATTTACGAAAAACCGCTTCATAACATGCATTTTTTTCACGAATAATTAAAATCTTTGATCTTTAATAACTTAACCCGGCACCTGCCACGTGGGGTGCTACCAGCACCGCATAACACATTTTCATCAAATATTTGGTATTTCAAGTTTGTTAACCGTGCTGTGAGTCATAATAGCTTTCTATATTATTATATAGCATAGATCTGTTTGCGTTTGAAGTGGTTATTTAGTGTCATTCTGAACTTGCAGCTCTAAAGTCGAATTGGGGTGTCATCATCTGGCAGTTTAAGTTTTAATTTTTTTTTGTGTTTTTGATAAACAGGTCAGATTTCCATTTTTTTATTGTAATAACTGATTTAAATTATTAATAAAGTCTCTATACTCAATAAATCTTGATTTTCTTAGATATTTTACTTCACTTCATTTATTATGGGTTGGTACTTGCTAATTTGCTTATAACACCTTTTTAATTTTATTTTTTAACTTTTATAATATATTAGTAGCTAATAAGTTAATAAAACATGTTTTTTTATATTCTTGTGAAACTCAACACATTATTTTGTTTATAAACAAGTAGATCACAGAAAATTGTTAAGGGGTGCTGTGAGCACCCCACGTGGCAGTTGATGCCTTGCAAAGCCACGTGGCAGGTGCCGGATTAAAAAGTATTGACTTATTTTATTAACTTTATATAATAAATTTTGCTTTTAATTTGTTCTTTTATTGATTTGTGCAGTTATTTTTAATAAAATAATTTTCACCCCCGAGAAGGGGCGCTATCCACCCTCAGAGTAAAGGCGCAAGGTGGTACCATGTCACCTTTGTTTCTTGACGTATCCTCTAACCACTGACCAATTTTCGTGAAAATCGATGAAGGTTCACCGAAATTGAAGGTAATCGTTGATTTTTACCTTCAGTGACTGCACTATACAAAATAAATTGCAATTTACTGATCTAAATGCGCGTAATTTGGAAGCTTATAATTTATTCAATGATATGTAGTCGCCAAATAATTAGTTTAATGCATTTTAAGTACAACTTTCTCTTAAGCCGGGAAGATAGGGTGGTTTTCTTGCGAAGGGGTTATAGCTCAATAATCGAAATGCACGTGATTTAATAGTTTATTCTTAGAGTATATAAGTTATAGGAATTATATCCGCAATACGATATATTTTAAGTTGTCTCAGCATTTTTCTCTTAAGTTAAATCAATTAAAGGGTGGTTTGGGGGTGAAGGGGATGAGCTCAAAAATCGAAACTATAATTTCAAGAGCTCATAAATAGCTCGTAATTCTGCCGCAAAACCGATTCAATATTCCTATTTTTAAGTAGTGGGGGGGCTGACTCAGCCCCCCCCCACTAAAGTATCAAATTCCTGCTCAGTGGAACGAGCTCAAAATTTTTAGTTTGCGGAATATGAGAGCTCATAAATAGCTCATAAATCAGGGCTATTTGTTTTTTGATTTTTGCAAGTGGGGGGGGGGCAGCTCAACACGGGTACGCTTGCCTCATCATATTCCTTTCTTCTGCAGTTGTGTACGGAAAAGTACTTTGATTGTATAAATTTTAAAATTTCCTATGCAAGACCTTGCACTTTGGTCTAATATGCGAATAAGTCCCAAAATCTTTCAACAACTTTTGCTTTGGAAGGTGAATTATTTTTATCGCACGTTATTTTTACATACCGGAAAATAAAACTAAGCTTATCGTGTTTTAAAATATCTTGAGTAGTATCAAGAATTATTGAATGTAACGTGTATTTGGGGCTCAATTTGTTTTTAAGTTATGTACTCTTTTTATCGGTTAATATGGCTAGTAAATGAACCACCGACAAAGAATTACCTTTTTTTATATTCACTTTCATCCAAACTACCATCACGCCCCGGAAAGAGTAAGGGTAATTTACGACAATTACCACTTCATTACTTCCTTCCAAATTCCCTATTTTGATGCTTATTAGGAAAAATATTTTGGTGGCCAATTTAAAGAACGTAGGTATTAAGCTTGAAGGCTTTAAGGGGCCCCTCCTAACGTCGTCCCCCCGCCTTGCGGGCCGTAATATGATTTGGTTCTCAATTTAAAGAACGTAGAAGTATTAAGCTTGAACGCTTTAAGGGGCCCCTCCTAACGTCGGCCCCCTCTGCCTTGCAGGCCTGTCAGCTACGCCACTGGGCACACCACTGGCTATTCTGAGGAGTCCAAGACGATGAAATGTGCATAAGCGAATGGTGGTGGCCTCTGCATCGAAACTAAATCTTAAACTGTCTTTCATTTCATTATTTTCGCTACCTTCGGTTTACTCACAAATTGACTACTAGGAATCAAAATTCATTAGTACTTTAACTAGATAAATTGACGTATCGTGGAATGCAGATTGCAGATTCCACATGTCTATCCATTTATCGTCCGTTTTTCTTGTAAATTGTAAAAGGATTGGATTCAGGAGTAACCAGAATTTGTTTGCAGCATAAGAAATCTTTTAGTTCTCTGATTCTTTAGACTACTCAATGCTTGAATAAATATAGGTATTACACTGTAATTGTAATTACAACTACAGCAAGAAAATTAATATAATGTTAACACTTACCAGTGCCCAAGACGAAAGTGCTGATCCTGATAATAATATTGTTCTATGAAATAGGCCTGGCATTACAGTGGGGGATATCATAAGAAAATTAATACAAGCGGCTCCTGACCCATGACCCGCCAACGTTACGTTGTTGGGATCACCTCCAAACAGTGCTACGTTTTGCTGTATCCAATGCAGTGCAGCGATTTGGTCCATTAAGCCGTAGTTTGCTACTCGTGCTTTCAAGTGTGGAGCTGGATTGGCGTTGAGAAAACCTGAAAGAAACAAATAATCTTTGTAAAATGTTTTCATTATATAAATTATTAAAAACCAACAATAATTTTTATCCAATAATCAATATATAAATATAAGCTATATGAGGCGATGAGAGCCAGAGTGGTCTAACTGATTTTAAAATTGCCTTACATAATCAAAGGAAATGATGAGAAGCTATCAATGTCCGATTGTTGAAGTAATTGTATGTTTACCAATAATGAATCTTGGTCAACATAAAACTACTAAAACAGTGTGAGATTGTTAGCTTCTGATCATTTTCTTTGATTATGTAAAGTAATGTTAAAATCAGTTAGGCCACTCTGGCTCTCATCGGCTCATATAGGTATAAATCTAATCCAATAATAAACCAATAATCATTTCTCGTTAAAAATAATCCACAAATCCTTTTATTCTTTTGTTTGTTCCTTTATGGATAGAAAAATGGTAGAAAAATCTCCAATTTAAGATTTGCTGATGACACTACACTTATAGCAGCAAATGAGCAAGAAATGTTTGATCTTCTGCGAAAAGTTGAGTACGAAAGCAATAAAGTTGGTTTGAAAATCAATAAAGCTAAGACAAAAATAATGGTGGTCGACAGATTTGACACTATTCAACTGACTAACATATTACAGGAATACCAGATAGTAAACACCTTTGTCTATCTCGGGTCTAGTATAACTAACGATGGTAACTGTGAAGCAGAAGTTCGGAGACGTATTGGTATGGCAAAAAATGCGATGAGTCGCCTAACTAAACTTTGGAAAGACAGATCTCTCTCTCAAAATATCAAGATGAGATTGGTGAATGCCCTTGTATTCTCAATATTTCTATACGGAGCAGAGACTTGGACTCTTCGCGCATGCGAGCGCTAAAAAATTGATGCCTTTGAGATGTGGTGCTGGAGAAGAATGCTGCGCATACCTTGGACAGCTCATAGGACAAACGTTTCCATTCTAGACCAACTCAATATTAAAAAAAGGCTGTCCACAATATGTCTGCAACGAATTCTGCTATTCTTTGGTCACGTGGTTCGCAGAGGTGACGACAGTTTGGAGAGATTAATTGTTTCTGGAAACGTTCCGGGGAGAAGATCAAGAGGACGATCACCAACTAGATGGTCTGACCAAATAAAGCATTCAGCTGGAAACTCATTCTGCGAAGCTCTTAGAGCAGCTGAAGATAGAGACCAATGGAGAAACATTGTTAGGAATATTGGAAGAAATCGCGATCCTCAGTAATGGGGAAACGACAGGAGAGAGTTATGGATCAAAATAAACTAATTATTTTAGATTTTAAAATGGCCTTAAAATGGTTTTTATATCAGTATTTTATGAGTTAATGTTAACACCACTCCGTACATACGCACTCTCACCTTATATACTATTCACTACCATCGATGATGCGCGCTAGGAGATGAATCACCGGCAAAGATGTAAACCCAGCTTCGTCAAAATAGAAGAAGAGTTCTGCCGGAGAGTTGATCTAGTAAAAACTCCACTGACCCAAGGGTATTGACTGAAGCCCAACCGCTTCTTCTAAAGTATTGATTTAGTAGCAACTCCCACACTGGGTTTTAAGTTTTAAGGCAAAACCGTCTTGATGCGGCGACCAAGTATTGATTAGTCGCTTTCCTTTTCCAAGTATTGATCGATCCGCCCACCTTTAACCCAGAACAAGTTCTTGATTTTTCTGAGTCTGGTGACACTTCTCTAACACATACATATAATATGTATATCAACAGGCTCATTGTAGATGCTTTTGAGAAGCTAAGGTAAAAGGTCATATCAAAATTCCAGGCAATGAAAAAGTAGACCATTTGACTAAATACGCTACTTTAATGGGTATAGAATAGAACGAGTTGATAAATTGGATTTAATTACAGCTAGAAAGAAACAAATTATAATTAATTTTGAAATTGAGTGGCAATCCTTTATTAACAGTAGCAAATATACAGTACATACTACAATATATATTATATCCTCTTCCATCTTCCATCTATTCCCCCAAACGAGAGAAGCTCCATATTTCCGAAAATTTATTCTATATACGTTAGATGCATTTTAGAGCATGCTACAGTAAACGCACATCTGTACATTATTATAATTACACTTCCAGAAACAGATCAAAATAGACATAGGCGGTAGTAAACGTCTAACAACTTTGTTTTTCTCAGATGTCAGGTAGTCGTGGCGAATGATGAGGAAGACATGAACTACATGTTTAGAAAACTAAGGAAAGAATATAAAAAATGGGGCCTCAATATGAATATGGGGATGATGAAGAAGATCCAGAGTTAGAAATTAGAACCACAAAAAGATGTAAAAATTTAAATACGTATCTCGGATCTATAATACCTAAAGAAGACATTACCAAAAGAGACATCGAAAACAGAACGCAAAAAGGAAAAAAGCGGTAAACTTTCTAAGCTCTCTACTATGGTCTAAAGATATTAGACAAACAACGAAATTGACAATCTATCGAACCTTAGTAGAGCCTATTATGATTTACGTAGCAGAAGTTTGGTAGATCACGAAAAAAGATAGAAAAAAAAATAGAAGTAGTAAAAATTAGATGGAGGAAAAATACTATATATTTCAGTGCAGATAGAATTAAAACGAGACAACTAGTGTGGTATGGTCACTTGAAACAAAAGAATAAAGATAGATACCCAAAGAAAGCTTTAAATTACATACCACAACAAAGGAGAAGAAGGGGAGGGCCTTCAGTTGCCTGGGAAGAAAATGTATGACACATAATGAGAGATAGAGCCATCAAAGAAGACGAATGGATGAACAGAAAACGATGGCGGTTAAAATGCGAAAAGCGGCAGAGGCTGTAGGAACCTCGCTTATACAGGGTGATTGATTAGTGGGGTAAAGCTCAATAGATCCGCTACAGTAATAGATAGCAATAAAAGTTAATAACAAAAATTGTAGCCAACTTTAAGCTTCATAGTTTAAAATTAATTAGAATGTTACAGGATGTTCGATAACATCGTGGCAGACCAAACTTATTCTTTTTTAAATGGAACACCCTATATTTTATCTTATATTCGAAATCTTCTTAACTTCACCATTACAAAAATATAACGGTCTGTTGTGTTATACAGGGTATTTACAAAGTTATAGTCAATTTTCTATGAAAATCGTAACAAGTTCAGCTCCCTGTATAAATAAAAATAAGCACAACAGCAATGGTTTATTGATTCCATATTTTTTTATTTATTGTCAAAATTTTTAAAGATGCTAATTTTCTTTATATCGAATACAGAGTGAGTCCAAACGCAAGTACATTATTTTCTCAGTAATTTTAAATGGAACACCCTATATTTTATATCACTATTGAAAAGTAATAGTATCGTACTTTCGTTTGTATACAACATTCCGTATGTCTAAATTTATTAGTTTTCGAGATATTTTCATTTTTCATTGGACCAGTAGCGTGGCCAAACAGATCACCAAAATTGAATAAACTTGACTGATTTTTTGGAGTTACGTTAAGAATGAAGGCTATAAAATACAAATATATATAAAAATAGAATACAAAGTGTATTTTGAAGTTTTAATTTACAAATGCTTCGTAGTGCAAGTAACTCATTCACTCAACTCATTTTGAACACCTTATGTAATTTTTTTTCTCTGATTCTGGCCTTGGTTAACTAGAACCTTTAGCCACGTAATTGTAGAACTTATCACTAAGTCAGGTGTAATGTGTAGTGTGTGTGTTGAGTAAGTGTCTTATGTAATTATGTAATTAAATTATACTTTATGTAATTATGTAATTAAATTATACCTTATGTAATTATGTAATTAAATTATACCTTATGTAATTAAATATATAAAATATTTTACTAAAAGTAGCTTTTAATTTTTTCAAAAATGTTGTATTTTGTGTTCATATTTTTTTTTGTAAAATTTTTTACTGATAAATTATTTTTAGTTCTTTATTTGTTACATTGTTACATTTACATACAAAAGTAGTTTTTAATTGTTTTCAGAAAATGTTGTATTTTGTGTTTGTGTTTTTTTGTAAAATTTATAACTAATAAATTATTTTTCTTTCTTTATTTGTTACATTTACATACAAAAGTAGTTTTGAACTGTTTAAAAAATGTTGTATGTTGTTGTTGCGTTTTTTTTTGTAAAATTTATTACTAATAAATTATTTTTCTTTCTTTATTTGCTACATTGTTACATTGATTAGCGGATTGATAATCAGTAAACTTATATTATTAGTTTTAAAAAATTCAGTCATGGCTTACTTAAAATTTGGAAAGATCTAGACTCCTAATTAATAATTTGCTCTGAAAATTTAAAATATCTCGAAAACTAATAAAAGACATAGGGAATATTATACAAAAATAAAGTACGGTAACGGCACTTTTCGATAGTGACATAAAATACAAGGTGTTCCATTTAAAATTACTAAGAAAATAATGTACTTGCGTTTTGACTCACCCTGTATTCGATATACAGAAAATTAGCAATATCAACCATTCTTAAAAATTTTCACAATCAACAAAAAAATATGGCACCAATAAACCACTGCTATTGTGCTTATTTTTATTTATACAGGGAACTGAACTTGTTACGATTTTCATAGAAAATTTGTTACGTTTAAATTTTGTGCAAAAGCACAAATATAATTTGTCATAAATATAAACTAAATGTTGACTGTACTGGCCTATCATCTTTTGTGTTATTGGTCGTAAAGGTATAATTTTATCAGTATTGCCAAATACATTTCTGGTGGTATAAAATAGTAATTAGTAACTAATTATTTATGTGTATTTGGGCCCTACCTGTAGGCAACACATATTGTTTTATATATTTAATTATTAGATATTTAAATGAGCCGCGTATATATTAGGGCCTAATTGATCTAAGCATTGGCGACACTGTTGTGGAAGCTGAAGAATTTCCTTCCGTAGAGGAGGTCCGAGGGGACATTTTTTGAATGTGTTAGTGAGACATGGTGGAAGGCAAAGTTTGAAAAGGGCGTGATAGCAAATATTCTGGATAAATCCTACCTCGTGCTGAGGGATAATATTTCACACCCCTCTATAAGGGCTACCTATTGTGTTGAGTGTTCCTAGGTCAGCCTATCCTCAAGGGATAAATTTATTTGTCGTCTCCTGCCGGTCCGATGTCCCGTTGACTATATTGGACTTCTGGACTATATGGGAATTTGGAAGTTTTCGAAGGTATTGTGAATTGTATAAAAACCCCAGTTCAATCATTGGTGTAATTTGCTGGGTAAGTTATGTATATTTTTTGTATTAATTTTTTGGGGTTGTCATCATTCTATTTTTTTTATGCCATTTCTTGGTTTAGCTTTCTTCTTGAACGTTATTTAAATAATATATAATTAAAGAATGGTTTTTACTAAACTTCCTAGTTTCAATGAATGCATAGTTATCACAATTTGTAAAAAAAAGTTTAATTGGAGGAAGCTTATACTTTATGAAATAAAAAAGATATGATCCTGATTTCTCCGTGTTGTTTTAGGTTTTTTTTTTTATCCGGGTTTGAAGAATTATTTTTGTGTTGGAACATTTCCACCTATTTTTCCTGATAGAGGGACTTGTAAGCAGAATTGTCTTTCATGGTATAGGGACTTTTCCTCTCTATAAATGGACTTTTGATTTCGTGTACGTTGATATTTTCTACTAAACATATTTCCGTTTGGATCACGTTTGGAAATCCTGCCGGCTTTCTGTAAAGGCCATATCGACGGCGGTGGAAGAAATGCTATGTTATTAAATTCAGATAAGTTTAGTTGTATGGTCGGACGGTAAGTTCTTGTAAAACTTTTTTATTTACTTGCCTGGTTTCAAACAATATCTATTATTATTATTTAACATTAGGCCAGGTATTGACAACTATTTTAAATTAATTAATTGTAATTTGTGTAATTGATAGTATATTTAACTCTACATATATGACATCAAATATTTATCTTGACGGTCCCCTATCTGATCAGATACGCAGGGCTTGGTATTGCGTACATCTACACCTCTTCTTAATTTTATTGTTACAGCGGAGAATAATGTTATATAATATTTATTATTGCAAAACTGACTTATGTTTACAGGTTGTTTAATTTATATTTTAATTATGCTGAAAATATGTTATGTTTTACAGGTTGTTTAATTTATATTTTTAAAATGAGGAACTTAGGTACATGTTATTGATAAATTTTATTAAAGTTTCTTTTTTTATTTATTTTTTGAAAAAGAGGTGCATTTGTTCGATTGGTATTTATTTATTATTTTGTGTGTTAGGACTTACCGATTCCGTTATTCCTTTCATTCATTTATTCATTTGTTTTACGTATTAGAAGAGTCAATACATGTTTGGTTTACTTTAAGGCTCGTTTTATTTCTTGTCTGTTCCTAAAATAAAACATTCATAGCCGAGGGGTAGTCCGTTGGAACGGACTGGCGCCCCTTATTACATCATATTTAGGTCTATAAAGAACTCCGACCCACTCCGCTGCCTGACAGGGTTCAGCTAGCCGGACATACCCCTATGTCCCCCCTTCTACTTGTAGTAACTTGAAGGGTGGGGGGTGACAAATTGGTTATACCTTTGTAAATACCCTGTATAACATAACAGACTTTTATATTTTTGTAATGGGGAAGTTAAGAAGATTTCGAATATAAGATAAAATATAGGGTGTTCCATTAAAAAAAACATAAGTTTGGTCTGCCACGATGTTATCGAACACCCTGTAACATTCTAATTAATTTTAAAATGTGAAGCTCAAAGTTGGCTACAATTTTTGTTATTAACTTTTATTGCTATCTATTACTAAAGCGGTACTATTGAGTTTTACCCCACTAATCAATTACCCTGTAGATAGATAGATAAAAACATGGATAAAAACAGATACATTTGAATGTGACGGCAGTTTTGATAACCTTAATCACTGGATATTTCAGTGTCGGTAAAATAAGAAGACATGCAATTTTTATTTCAAGCCATCTTCCAACAAAAAAAATCATACAGCCGTATAACGTCCGTTGTCTCTCTCCTCTATTTATATAGTCGAAACCCAATAGACCAGGGTAATAAGCTAGAAAGAGACCATGTTCGGGACACTCAAAGATCCAGGTAGCTGACTACTTTTTTAGTTATTGTATACCTATAGGATGAAAACCTACCTGTTGCCTGCCTAGAGTTCGCGTCCGTTTTTTAATTATTAACAACTTAGTGCAAAAATCGCGAATTTTTCGATTTTTTGCACCCCATTCAAAAGCTAAATATTTGACATAAAATTACAAAATTTAATTTTTTAGAACATTAATAAACCTTTAAAATGCCGATTTTTGAAAGTTAAAAAGTTAATTTGTTGCTACGCAAACTGCAAAATAAGTGAAAATCGTTATTTGTTAATAACTTTTACTAAAACTATCTTAGAACTTTAGTGTTTCACCCAAAGTTGGGTATTGGGGTGCTTAACAAACCCTCCAAATTTGAGACCGATCCATTAATTAGTTTAGGAGTTATTCTAAATGTTTATCCCAGAGACCTTTATTTTGCAATAAAATAAGACAGAAAATAATGAAGATAGGGCAATTCTGAGTAAGCCAAATGAAAGTAGAAAACTGATACTATCAAAATGTACTAAAAACGATAAAAAGATTATCTAATATAGTCAAAAATCCTAATGCCAAATTTGTGAAATTTTGTAGTTTAAAAACATTTAGAATAACTTTAAAAATATTGTCTGTAGAAAAAGTCATTTTACATATTATAAAAGCTGGTATTTTACATGAATTTTTAAAAATGTAGTTTAATTGGTGACTAGTCGTGGCAAGTGAAGGGGGAGCTGGGAGCCGACAAATGCACGAGTTCAAAAACTATAAAAAGCAACTTAAAACTACTATCATTTTCTATATCTCGGGATCTACTGAATATATTTTGGGGTGGCGATTGCTGGTTTATTACGCAAACGAATTTAAAGCGGACTGTATGGAAATAATAACAAAAAAATTCTTACCTTATTTTAACTGGTAGGTCGAGAAGTCTTCAGTTATTAGTAAGGTGAAGGAAGGAGGGAGAAAGGGTTAATTTATTTTTTACTATAACTGAAACCGGCGTTTTTTGGCGACATTTGATAACTATGCGAAACGACTTAACAATTTGAGTTGTTCTTACTTACTGACGCTACAACTACTTACTACTAACGAAAGGTAATTAAAGAGAAAACAAAAAAATTAGTACAATATCTGGGCAAGTAAATAGGCCAGGTACTTCGAATGAAATTTAATTTAATGAGGCCAAAACCTATTTTGATCGTTGTTTTTTTAATTTTTATGTATTTTTTCTATACATTAGAAATATGCAATTTGTCTAGACATTTATTAATTAATAAACAGTCTAATTTGTTTAAACAATCTTTGAAAAAATAATTTTTTCCCAAAAATCCATGATTTTAATCATACTATCCCTATTAATCATAGAAAAAGTTAAGGTTTACTTTAATAAATAAATTATCTTCAATAAATAATTATCTAATAAAAATCATTTATTTATTAAAGTGTACTTTAACTTTTTCTGTGATCATTAATGATACAATGATTAAAAAGTAGATTATTGTAAAAAAATATTTTTTCAAGAATTGTTTAAACAAATTAGACTGTTTATTAATTAAAAAATTTATAAACAAATTGCATATTTGTAATGTACGTAAAAATTACATGCCAAGTAAAAAAAGAAAGATCAAATCCATTGAGTTGATCCGGAGATACAGCAAATTATATTCGTTTGAAATTGCTTTTTCGGTATTTTAACTCGCTGGATTTGTAGATTCCCCCTAGTAATCGTTTGCACTACATTTTTGAAAAATCGTAGACGGTGCTGTGAATATATATTGTTTGTGCAAATTTTTTAAGAAAAAATACAAATCCCATTATTTAAAATGGCATTAATAAGATTCCTTAATTATTATAAACAAATTAGCTGTGAATTAAAAAAAACATATGGCTAACTTTGTCCCAAATGAGCCCAGGCTAAATTATTTTATTTGAAACTTCGTGTTAAAATACTATCTTTTCGAATATATAAAAAGATTGTTTCTACGGACAACATTTTTAAAGTTATTCTAAATGTTTATAAACTACAAAATTTAAAAAATTTAGCATTAGGATTTTTGACTATGTTAATTATTTTTTTATCTTTTTTTAATACAATTTGATACTATCACTCTTCTACTTTCATTTGGCATACTCAGAATTGCACTATCTTTATTATTTTCTGTCTTATCTTATTGCAAAATAAAGGTATTTGGGAAAAACAAATAGAATAACTCTTAGACTAATTAATGGATCGGTCTCAAATTTTGAGGGTTTGTTAAGTACCCCAATACCCAACTTTGGGTGAAACACCAGAGTTCTAAGGTAGTTTTAGTAAAAGTTATTAACAAATAACGATTTTCACTTATTTTGCAGTTTGCGTAGCAACAAACTAACTTTCTACCTTTTAAAAATGTTCTAAAAAAATGAATTTTGTAATTTTATGTCAACTATTTAGTTTATGAATGGAGTGCAAAAAATCGAAAAAATCGCGATTTTTGCACTAAATTGTTAATAATTAAAAAACGGACGCGAATTCTAGGCAGGAAACAGGTAGGTTTTCTTTCTATAGGTCTACAATAACTAAAAAAGTAATCAGCTACCTGGATCTTTGAGTGTCCCGAGAAAATCCTATTACCCTGGACTACAATTACTAGATCGATTTTATGAGAATTCTTCAAACGTACCAAATAGAAAATTTAGACTGCCTTTTCCAAACAGTGGTTGTGTGAATGCAAAATGGTAGAACTGTATACTTTTATAAATAGTTGTAGCATTGTCTACTGCTTTTCCTTTTATGTTATTTACCTATAACCGTTGCCTGTTTTGTTTGTTTAAAAAATGTCGCTATATAAGGCACCTTAGCGTGAACCGTGTGTTCATATTCAATCGTTTTTATATCGTCACCAATAGTGTTTTCTATTGGAATGTTAGGAAATTGAGTGAATGAACGAAATACGAAATTCTCATGTACAAGTTTAAAGGAAGTATAAAAGTTAACTGTATTTACTTATTCAATCAAATGGCTGACTAAGATTAAATAGGGTTTGAACCTAAGTCTAAAAAAATAATGTAAAATGCACTTGCAGATCTATCTTAAAAATATTCTGAAAACTAGAAAGTTTCTGTAAATACACGGTTGAATTTTTTACGGAGATTAAAAACCAAATTATAATATCTAGAATACACAATGAGAAACACGAAATATACCACTTGAACTGATTTTTTTGAGAGAAAGTGAACGGGAAGGGAAGATCGTGGAAAAGACGGATTTCCCTGCTGCATAATTTAAGAAAATGATACAATAGCACTCAGCGTTCCGCGTTGTGATAAATGAACTAAAAATAGCCAGAGCTCAGCATGGACAAGGACTTAGTCCATTCACTCACGGTAAAATATTGCAAAACCTCAAAATTTTTAAGAACCGCTTGGATTGATATGGAATTTGGTATATACATGAAGAGTACAGGGGGAAAACGATCAAAGTAACAGGAAACTAGTTTGGAGAAAAGCTTAATTAAAGTTTACGTCAGTGTATAATTTGTATGTAAATTGTAATGTTTTACCTGCCTTTGTGTTTTCTTTGATACGTTTTGTATGTCATACAAAACGTGTCAAAGAAAAAAGTGATACTTGTGTCTATGTGTGTTTTTCTCCTGGGGGAGAGTCTCATCCCTCCTCAGGAGTGAAAACACACGTTCAAAGTAAGTCCGGAACTGAATAAAATGACTAATTCTAAGCATTTTTTGTTCTGTAGAGTTTTTCACTATATCAATACTTTTCAAGTTATTTGCATATTATGTTCATTTCATCAGTGAATGTGTTCATTTTTCAACAAAAAACACGTTTTTAGACGTTTTTTAGAAAATAAAAATGATGTATATATTATGAAATCTCTAGACCCAGTTGAGCTAGAGATCTAGCTAATGAAAAGTAGGTTCTGCTTCGTCAATTTTTTTAAAGTATTTAAAAAAGTCTTTATTTTTATTTTTTTTTTGAAAAAGTTTCTAACATCAAAAGTAAGTAAGTTACGCTTAAAATAATGTGAAAAAAATCGTGAAATAATTACCGCTAATTACCATCCCAAATGAAATTAATTGTTACCGCTTCACAAGTTACTTTATTTATATATTTTTTACTTGATCTGTTTCATCGGTTCACAGTGTTTATTTTTGAAAAGGGTGTATTTAATATTTAATTACTGTTAATTTTGAACAGTTGTAGCTTAACCAATTTTTTTCTTACAGGCAAACAAAAATCCGACATATTCAGAAAAGCAAAAATTTTTAAGTTATTTTGAGAATTTTTTTAAATTAACAAAAAAATTACTACTTTAAAATCAATTTTTTTCTAAAATGAGCACTTTGAATTGATGAATCTTACACATAATATAAACAATATATAAGTAAAGTAAGATGTGAAGTGGTAACGATTAATTTCATTTGGGATGCTAACTAGAGGGTCGCTTTTAAGTTTTTTTGTTAAAAAAATAGGGACCAACTTTATTTTAAGCGTAACTTATTTATTTTTCATGCTAGAAACTATTTTAAAAAATAAAAATAAAGATTTGTTTTTAACACGTTAAAAAAGTTGTGATGAGTTTCTCCATGAAGTGCATAATTTTCTTAAACTAAAATATTCGATTTGAAAATTGACAAATAAGGACCTTTTTTATTAGCTCCAACTCTGCTTCTACTAGGTCTAAAGACTGCTCATATATACTATTTTTTCCTTTTTTATAAGCCATATTTTCTCTAAGAATATTTCTTTCGATAAAATTCTTACTTTTTAAGTTATTTGCGAAAAACCGTCTGAAAGCGTAGTTTTTTGTTGACTAATGAACATAATGACTCGCAAATAACTCGAAAAGTATTGACTTAATGAAAAAACGCCATGTAACAAAAATTGCTTAGAATTAGTCAGTTAATCCATTTCCGGACTTATTTTGAACTTATATTTTTTCACCCACAAGAAGGGGTGAAACTTAACCCCAGGGCAAAAGCACACATCGGCACAATATCACTCTTTTTTTTAACATGTTAGCTATGTGTATACCTGTCATGTAAATCCAAGCGGTTTTTTTAAATTTGAAGCAAAAACCGTGAGTAAACGGACTAATAGCCGTTGCTCGGAATGGACAGGGACTGCAATTTTAATATTCCCTCATCCGTATATCTCGCATTCTCTCCAATATATAAACAGAAATGGTGTGATCTATTTTCTATTAGACTTAATTCGTTTTAGATTCAGACCTGAATATTGAGTAGTGGATTAAAGTCGTACGGGGGATTAAAACGCATTATAGACGCTTTAATTCGAGAAAAGTTTTTGAAGAAGATTAGATGTAGGTACCCATAAGAGTGTTGTGTTACAAAGATGATTACAAATAGTTGAAATTCTGTTAGATTGTAACGTTATAAATATCACGTTTGTTATTTTTATTCAAATAATTATTTTATTGCAATTTCTTTTCATTTGTTTACTTTCTATTTTGTTTTACTATTTTTCTTCTAAAAATACTTGGTGCTCATTTTTTTTACAAGAATTTGCTTTTTAGTTAATATTAAATTTAAATATTTCTTTATACAGGGTGTTTCATTAATAATTGTCCATATAGTAACTGGAAAAACCTTAGCACAAAATACGAACATTTTACCTAAAACACTTAAATAAAATGTGGTTCCTTACCGAGTTACAGGGTGTTTTATCTAAGAATTAAAAAAATATTTTTGCTCAGCATTTTAAAACTATTCGACGTATCCTTTTCTTACTTGGCAGAAAGTATGGGTACTGTACAAACTACTAAATTACGTTAAACAAACGTTTCTGTCTATTACCAGAGGCGTACGACGGGGGAAAGTGAATGGTTGACCCTTTCCAAATTCTACGCCACTGGCGGAATTGCTATTTAGTTCAATTTTTGGATTCTCCAATACTTTATATGAAAATAATATACGATATTCGTAACGATTAAGTCATTAGTTTTCGAGATCTTTGAAGTTAAAAATGAAACGACACGGTTATTTTGATTAATGTATTGTGTCGCTTCATTTTTAATTTCAAATATCTCGAAAACTAATAATTTTATCGTTACGAATGAAGAGTATATTATTTACATAAAAAGTATTGGAAAATCAAAAAAATACACTAAAATAACAATTTCGTCAGTTGCGTAGAATTTGGAAAGGGTCAACCAGCCACTATCCCCTGTCGTACGCTTCTGGTAGTACTTAGAAACGTTTATTTATCTTAATTTAGTAGGGTGTACAGTGCCTACATTTTCTGCCAAGTATGATAAGGATACGCCAAATAGTTTTAAAGTACTGGGTACAAATAATTTTTAAATTTTAATCATATGAATCATATCATAAATTAATCAAAATAACTGTGCCGTTTCATATTTAACTTCAAATATCTCGAAAACTAATAACTTTATCGTTACCAATGAAGAGAATATTATTTACGTAGAAAGTATTGGAGAATCTAAAAATGGCACCAAAATAGTAATTTCTCCAGTGGCGTAGAATTTGAGAAGGGTCAACCATTCACTATCCCCTGTCGTACGCCTCTGGTAGTAGCTAGAAACGTTTGTTTATCATAATTTAGTAGGGTGTATAGTAGTCGCACTTTCTGCCAAGTATGAAAAGGATACGTCGAACAATTTTAAAATTCTGAGCAAAAATAGGTTTTAAATTTTTAGATAAAACACCCTGTAACTCAGTAAGGAACCACATTTTATTTAAGTGTTTTAGGTTAAATCTTCGTATTTTGTGCTAAGTTTTCTCCAGTTACTATATGGACAATTATTAATGAAACACCCTGTATAAAATAAATCATTAGTATCTTCATCATTTGAGCATTGGTTAATATCTTTTTTCTACGAGCGTGCAAAAAAGTCTACATTTCCGCACGCGTTTTAGTTTCGAAAGTTTTACTTTTCCGCACTGAATTTAGATATTTTAATATGACCTTAAAGTAATTATAATACATGCAATAAACTAATATTTAGATATTATTTACTAATTTATTTCAAATGTATCTTATTGTGTTCATGTTGTAATGAAATTAACGCGATTATTTTTAATGATTTTAACTTCCAATCGTATAGTAAGATATTTGATCACGTGTTTAATTCTGTCCAATCAGATTCAAATTATACTGAGAATTATCTACTGTAGAAAATTACTGATAGAATTTTTTAGATTTTTTTCTGTTTAATGGCAACCAGTTTCCTAGTTTTGACAACTGGCACATTTAAGAAAATATCCATAATATACGTATTAAAAAAATAATCTTACGAGTATCACACGACAGTAAGAATAAATAAGAAAATAATGCTTCATTTTTACTCAAATGTGTTGTCATTGGGCAATAACCACTCGAGCCCTGCGGGCTCTCGTGTCTATTGCCAGACAACAAATTTTCGAAAAACTGTCGCATTATTTTCAATTTATTCTCACTCTCTTGTGATATTATACCCGACAATTCGATGAAATAAAATTATTTTGACATCATATTCGAAAGTCAAATCAGTAGACAAACAGTTTTGAATCGTCATCATGGAAACCAAGATCGTCGTCATGGTAACTAATTATATTGAAAGTTTGGTTTTGACAACCTTGTCAAAGAATTAATTTGTGTATTTTCATATTTAATTAATTCAATTAATTGATTAAGATTTGGTCATTTTTTAAACGCTCGTAGAAAAAATATTGTTCCTAACTTTTGCGGAAAGTATCTTTTCCGAACTTGACTGCTTGCCGAACTCCGCTTCGCGTCGCTCGGCAAACTGCAATCGCGTGCGCAAAAGTATGACTTTCCGCGCTTGTTAGGAAAATAACTACTTATATCCAATTTACCACAATTTGTTATACTTGCCTTCTTGTTTTCAGATCTTGATTTAAGGCCTATATTATTTTCATAAACCTACTCTCTTCATGCCTAGATCGTGGCTCCACCTCTTTCGGGCACATCACATGCTCATATTCTTGTTGATGTGCCTATCCGCGACGAATGTTGGTGATACCCCCTCCGTGGCTCAGTGGTAAGAGCGCCTGCCTTTAGATCGAAAAAATCCGAAAGGTTGTGGGTTCGAATCTCACCAAGGTCAGAAATTTTTCATTTATTATAAATTAATAAATGAATATAGTTTCTGTCCTTGTGGGATCGGTACTCACCGGAGGGACCGCAGACGTTCGGATACAATTAGCGTCTCTTTGCAAAGACAATGACGTTGACTTTGCAAAGTAACAAGACACTTACTCAACATACACACTACACATGACACTTATACTCATGTTGTGACTGGCTGAATGACATAAGGTCCATGCCACTAAAAAAAAATGTTGGTGATCATCATGACAATCTATATCTTTTCGTCAGTAGGTACAGTTGAGTCCGGGAATCTTTACCCATGCGTCATCATTTAAAGCATACGAAATAAGTTGATGATAAGTCGGAAATTGAAATTTACTAAACGCAACAGCAAGTGACAGTATTTTCGATTGGAACCTTTGTATAATTTCTATGAGAATGTGCCGCTGTTTCCCACAGTTCTATCCCATAGGTCCATACTGGCTTCAACACCGCTTCATATAGGAGTAATTTATTGTGAGTTTTTAACTGGGATTGTTTTCCTATTAGCTAGTATTGTACTGGGCGATAAAGTGATAGACATATAATATTATGTCTCTCACATTATGGCCCAGTTGTTTTTTTTAAATATGTGTTTTTTCAAGGTCAGTTTTTTATCCAGGTGAATTCCAAGGTACTTTACATCATCTTTCTATGTATTTCTTTGCTATTAATACATACAGGTGGACAGGTTCCTTTACAGGTTGTAAATGTTACATATATCGACTTTGGCTTATTCGGTTTAATTCTCCATTTTTTAACCATTTTTTGACTTCATTTATGTTATTTTGTAGGAGTTCCGAAGCTATGTGTGGAAGCATAATATCTCAGTATGGTGACGTTGGCAGGTCGGCAGTGTAGAGTAAGGGACAGGACCCAGTACACTTCTCTGTGGGACTCCCACTGTTATGGGTTGGAGTTCTGTTATTTCATTGTCGTATTTGACTCTAAAACGTTTATTTGTAAGATATGACTTTAGTAATGTGTAATAGTTTAGAGGTAAACAACTCCTTAGCTTATAGAGCAACCCCTGGTGCCACACCTTGTCAAACACTTGTCCTATGTCTATGAACAGGGCGGAGCAATATCTGGATGCCTCGAGGTCTTGCTGGATTCTGTTTACTATTCGATGTACTCGTTGAATGGTAAAATGTTTCTGCCTGAATCCAAATTGATGAGTTGAAATTATTCCCTTGTCTTATAGGAGAGGCGTTAGTCTGGTTCGTAAAAGTTTTTCTAATACTTTGGAGATCTCTGGTAGTAGACTGATGGGCCGGTATGATCCTACCCTTTCAGGTGGTTTACCTTGTTTTAAAATGGGTGTTATCGGCTACTTTCTGTTGTGGCAGGAAATAGCTGACTTTCATGATTGAATTGAATAATTGTGTTAATCGATATCCTAAAAACATAAGGACTCGATGGTAAGGATATAACACCCGCCTCAAACTTATATCTCCCACAAAAAGCAACAGTTCGATTCGAAAATGAACTGTCCGAAATCTTCACAGTCGAAAAAGGAGTTAGACAGGGTTGCATACTGTCACCAGCATTATTTAACATAAACTCCGAAAACACATTTAGAGAGGCCTTGGACTAATCAGAAGATGGTATTGCAGTGAATGGACAACTTATAAATAATATTAGATATGCAGACGATACAGTATTGCTGGCAGATAGTGCGCAGGGGCACCAAAGGATCATGTATAATGTTGTAGAATCATGTAACAAATACGGCCTAAAACTAAATTGTAAAAAGACAGCAATAATGATAAATAATCAAAACACCAACATAAACGCCCAAATTACCGTAAACAATACATCCCTAGAAAGAGTACCGAAAATATGCTATCTGGGCTGCAACATTAAAGATACTTGGGATCATAGCTACGAAATAAAAACTCGTATTAAAAAAGCCAGAAGCTCTATTAACAGTCCTAGGAAAATTCTGTGCAACTTGTCATTAATTAGTATCAATATACGCATAAGAATTCTTAGATGTTACGTCTTTAGTGTCCTCCTCTACGGAGTTGAAAGCTGGAGCCTGACAGAAGATGCCATAAAACAATTAGAGGCATTTGAAATGTGGTGCTACCGACGTATGTTGGGGGTCTCGTATATACACCACACAACTAATATAAGTATTCTCCAGAGGCTAAGAAAAGACAAATAAATAATTAACACCGGAAAGAACAGAAAATTGGCTTAATTCGGCCACATTATGCGTAATGAAAAGACCCGCTTCTAAAGTTGATTCTACAAGGTAATATTGAGGGCAGGAGAGGCCCTGGACGTAGACGTATATCCTGGTTGGCCAATTTTAGGAAGTGGACTGGTCTAACGTCAACTGATGTATTTCGAGCTGCCGTAAATAGAATAAGATGGGTCAATGTGTTAGCCAACATCTCCAGAAAATAGGCATTTTTAGAAGAAGAAGAAGAATTGTGTTAAATATGTATATCCTTTTTCCGGCAGCTTTTGTAATATTTGTCCTGTGATGAGGTCGTACCCTGGGGCTTTTTAGGGCTGGTATTGAATCTTATTGTGCTCTTTATTTCACTTTTTTTAAATCTTTTTTCTGGTAATTCTAGCTGGTATGATTCTTCAAGTGATTGGATTATTGTTTCCTCTTAATTGGGGTCAAGTTTTATTGGGAATGAATACCATGGTGTTTTTAACCATCCGCCTTGCTCTGTTTTTAATGGTGTGGTACATTGTATTGGGTTTTTTTAATTTTCGAGTAGCTTTTCATAGGGAGTAGTTTGTTTGTTCAGTTGTATCTAGTTGTTTTATGTATTCACTGAATTGTAGATTTTTTCGGTTGCTATCATTTCTTTTAGCTCTCTTACAACATTGTTCAATAAGTTTTTGTTTGTGGCATTCCGCATTTAGAGCACAAAAAGTAACGTTATCATGCAAGGAAACAATAATAGTATGGTATAACTAGACCCAAATCCACACATCCAAAGTGAAAGTTATCCTTCAACACTTAATTGTTCTATATGGTCCACATAATGTTCAGAAAAAAGTCACACCATTTAGAGCGTTGGGTTTGGGGGGAGAAATCGGTAAATTCGTAGTTTTTTTTACGTTTTTCTTCAATATTTCTAAAACTATGCGGTTTAGCATGAACAACTTTTTATACAGAAATGTTCTACATTAAATTTGAAATAAAAAATATCCTATGCATAATCCTTCTAAAATGAACGGTTCCAAAGTTACGGAGGTAGTTTAGTATACAGTGCAACCCCGTTAACTCGGATTAATCGGGACCGCGGCCGATCCGGGTTATCGAAAATCCGGGTTAGCCGGAGAAAATGGTAAAAATTAATAAAATATGGTTGGCTTACAGATAAACTCCGTTATAATTGTCACACAGACACTGGTAAACCACGTTCGCATTCCACACAAAACCACACATACAAAGCGTCGTCAAGAGTCTCATTCTTAGCTTTATTAGCTTTGCACCGATTGTCCAAACTGTCTTTTGTTATCATTTTGAAAAAAAAATTCTTCGATTTTAGTTCTATTTTTCTTCCAATCTGATACTGTAGATGTACCGACACCATATAATGCTGCAAGATTCACCTTTATCAATTATTCTACTTAATGCTTCTAGTTTCTTTTCCATTGTCACTACAACATTTTTACGTTTTGTTGCCCTTATAGACAAAAAACACGCACACAAAATCTGAATAGATTTACGAACGATTACAGAACGGAAGCGAACAATTCGACTTTACTACACACAATACCGTCTCTGATGTTATGTTATTTAATAACAGTGATGACTAAGACCATTGTTAAAAAAAATAATTTTAATAGTCTTTTCTAAACAATGCTAAGACAGTTTCAAATAAATAAAGGATAATACAGGTGCCTGTTGTTTTCGATAACACGGCAATTAATGTGGTGTGCCATGAGTCATTTTTACTATGGTATATGTAGTTCAAATTACACAAATACCCATTATCTCTCAAATATTATATTACATAGAGTTGGTACAAAACCTCGTGAACCTTGAAAATGCGTATGTATAACCAAAATCAAATGAAGCCAAAAACATACGACTATTTTATTTGCTGCGAATTGCGCGACAGGGTCCCATCTGCACCCTGATATTTTCAGTAATGTCGGATTCAATCGTTTCGTTCGTATATTGACGTCACCAAATGAATGAATTAGGTTAACGAGATTTTGTAACAGCAATACATTTTTATTGTTGAAATGTTTGTCTGATAAAAAACGGTCCGGGTTAGCCGGAGTTCCGGGTTATCGGGGGCCGACTTATCGGGGTTCCACTGTAATTGATCCAAAAAAAGGCCTAACCCAAACATCCAAAGTAAAAGTTTTTTTCCAACACCAAATTGTTCTATATGGTCAACATATTGTTGAGTAAAAAGTTACACCATTTTGAGCGTCCGATTTGGGGGGAGATAGGGGAGAAGTCGGTAAATTAGTAGTTTTTTTACGTTTTTCGTCAATATTTCTAAAACTATGCTTTAACATAAACAATGTTCTATAAAAAATTGTACATAAAATTTAAAACAAAAAAGGTCCTATACGTAATTGTTATAAAATCAACGGTTTCAGAGTTACGGAGGTAGTATAGTATAGTTGATCCAAAAGATGGCATAACCCAGACATCCAAAGTGAAAGTTATCCTTCAACACCAAATTGTTTTATATGGTCCACACAATGTCCAGAAAAAAGTCACACCATTTTGAGCATCGGGTTTGGGGGGAGAGGGGGGAGAAATCGGTAAATTCGTAGTTTTCTAAGTTTTTCGCCAATATTTCGAAAACTATGCGGTGTAGCATGAACAATCTTCTATACAAAATTCTACATTAAATTTGAAATAAGAAAGGCCCTATGCATAATCTTTCTAAAATGAATTGTTCCAAAGTTACGGAGGTAGTATAGTATAACTGGTCCAAAAAAAGGCCTAACTCAAACATCCAAAGTAAAAGTTTTCCTCCAACACCAAAATATTCTATATGGTCCACATATTGTTCAGTAAAAAGTTTTAAAAAAAACACCATTTTGAACGTCCGGTTTGGGAGGGAGGTGGGAGAGAAGCCGGTAAATTAGTAGTTTTTTTAAAGTTTTTCGTCAATATTTCTAAAACTATGCTTTAGCGTAAACAATCTTATATACAAAAATATTCTACATAACATTTAAAACAAAAAATGTTCTATACATAATTGTTATAAAATCAACGGTTCCAGAGTTACGGAGGGTGAAAAGTCGAGGTTTTCGATACTTTTTATATTTTTTGGGCAATATTTATGATATAACTATACCAAAAACCCAGACATCCAAAGTGAAAGTTATCCTCCAACACCAAATTGTTCTATATGGTCCACATAATGTTCAGAAAAAAGTCACACCATTTTGAGCGTCGGGTTTTGGGGGGAGAGGGGAGAGAAATCGGTAAATATAAAAAGTATCGAAAACCTCCACTTTTCACCCTCCGTAACGCTGGAACCGTTGATTTTATAACAATTATGTATAGAACCTTTTTTATGTAGAACATTTTTCTATAGAACATTCCTTACGCTAAAGCATAGTTTTAGAAATATTGACGAAAAACATAAAAAAAACTACTAATTTACCTACTTCTCCCCCATCTCCCCCCCCAAACCGGACGCTCAAAATGGTGTAACTTTTTACTGAACAATATGTGGACCATATAGAACAATTTGGTGGTGAAGGAAAACTTTTATTTTGGATGTCTGGGTTAGGCCTTTTTTTGGACCAATTATACTATACTACCTCCGTAACTTTGGAACCGTTCATTTTAGAAGGGTTATGCAGAGCCTTTTTTATTTAAAATTTAATGTAGAACAATTTTGTGTAGAAGGTTGTTCATGCTAAACCGCTTAGTTTTAGAAATATTGACGAAAAACGTAAAAAACTACGAATTTGCAGATTTCTCCCCCCTCTCCCCCCAAACCCGACGATCAAAATGGTGTGATTTTTTTCAGAACATTATGTGGACCATATAGAACAATTTGGTGTTGGAGAATAACTTTCACTTTGGATGTCTGGGTTTGGGTCTAACTATACCATACTAAGGGTGAAATGTGGAGGTTTTCGATACTTTTTATATTTTTTTGGGCAATTTATAATATTATTACTGATGAAAGAAATTTTCTTTAACAGTATTGTGTTTTGTAAATAAAATTTGCTACTTTAGTGGTCGATGGTATGTTAGTGTTAATCCCTTGGAGAAACGTCAACCTCACCACCCAAAATCATCATCAATTTCCCAAAAAATATAAAGAGTATTGAAAACCTCCACTTTTCACCCTCCATATCTCTGAAATCGTTGATTTTTTAACAATTATGTATAGATCTTTTTTTGTTTTAAATTTTATGTAGAACATTTTTCTATAGAACATTCCTTACGCTAAAGCATAGTTTTAGAAATATTGACGAAAAACGTAAAAAAACTACTAATTTACCGACTTCTCCCCCATCTCCCCCTCAAACCGGACGCTCAAAATGGTGTAACTTTTTACTGCACAATATGTGGACCATATAGAACTATTTGGTGTTGTAGGTAAACTTTTACTTTGGATGTCTGGGTTAGGCCTTTTTTGGATTAATTATACTATACATCCTCCGTAACTTTGGAATCGTTCATTTTAGAACAATTATTAGTACGTTCTTTAAAGGCAAAATATTGCAAAACCTCTAAATTTTAAAGAACCGCTTGGATTGACATAAAATTTGGCATTCACATAGCTAACAAGTCAAGGAAAAAAGTGATATTGTGCCGATGTGTGCTTTTGCCCTAGGGGTTAGTTTCATCCTCTTTTGGGGGTGAAAAATATATGTTCGAAATAAGTCTGGAAATGGATAAAATGACTAATTCTAAGCAACTTTTGTTCTATACAGTTTTTTCACCAAAATAATACTTTTCGAGATATTTGCGAGTGAATATGTTAATTTTTCTACAAAATAACCACGTTTTCAGACGGGTTTTCGCAAATAACTCAAAAAGTAAGTATTTGGTCGAGAAAAAAAGTCTTATCAAAATATAGCACGTAAAAAAGTGAAGTTATAGCTAATGAAAAATAGGTTCATATTCGTCAAATTCCAAACCGAATATTTTAACGTGCCATAACCAAAAAACGAAGTACTTTTTTGGGGAAAACTCATTTTAACTTTTTTAACGTGTTTTAAAAAAATGCTTATTTTTAATTTTAACAAAAAAATTTTAGCATCAAAAGTAAACAAGTTACGCTCAAAATAAAGTTGGTCCCTTTTTTTGTAAGAAATCGGGAAAATCACCTCCTAATTAGCATTTCAAATGAACTTAATTGTCACCACTTTATAAGTTTTTTACTCGCGTACGTATTGATCATATGATCTGTAGGTTTCATCAGTTTAAAGTCCTTATTTTTGAAAGAGCTGTAGTTAAAAGGGCTTGAACGAGTCACTTATCACCAGTGTATGCAAATTTAGAAACACCGAATCTTAACCAATTTTTGTCTTACAGAAAACCAAAAAAAAAAAAAATATTCAGAAAAGTAAAGCTGACTTTTTTTATTGTTTAAGATTTTTGGTATCTCGAACAATTTTTAAGTTATTTTAAAAAAAGCATTTTTTTTCAAAATTACCTTTTTTAAAAATTTTATTTTAAAACCAAATTTTTTCAAAAATAAGCACTTTGAATCGAAGTTTCATCGAACTGAGTAATCGATGAAACTTCGATTCAAAGTGCTTATTTTTCGATTCAAAGTGCTTCGATCGATCTTCCTGATTTTTTTTTGCCAAAACAAAAGGGACCAACTTTATTTTGAACGTAACTTGCTTATATTTGATGCTAGAAATTTTTGAAGATATTCTTGTTTAGCGGCGAATCGATTGAGGGTAAAATTTGATTGATCCGCGCGCATGCGCACACCGACAGTATGGTATTAGTTGTTATACGGGCTCTGATTGGGTGTTGAAATTTTGAAATTATCTGTCAATAATTGTTCAATATGGAGGTTATCGGTAAAAAAAATATTGTATAATATTAGTTTTTATTGATATGTGGACAGAAATAAAATCAAATTTATAATTATAGTGACTTTTTAAATAGTTTTGAAAAGCCGCAGGTACGTAATTCTAAATGTTTCAGTTGGAAATACCTAATAGTTTCAATACCTATCTATTTGGAAGATGTAAACAAAATAATGTAGTTAACTATTAGTAGGCAATGCTTTAATTTACATAATCTGATTACGAACAAACTTTCTACAAATCTTCATCTCATATATCGTTTTCTTACTCTATATTTTGTTGTATTTTATTTCGACAAAAATCAAACTAATAATTTTATTAAATTCATATAAATTTATGGTGTAAACGTTTAGTTTGTGTATATTCCCACATGACGTATACGAGAGTTTGGTGCAGTTTGAAATGGCGTCAACTTTCGTATGGCGTGATAGACGTGAAGTGGGTTCAAGCCCCAAGCAAGTTATTATTTTTTTAATTTTTTTTATAGATTTTATGATTGTAAGTATATTATTATATAATTTTTGAAGATATTCTTCTTTTTTGAAAGTGGTAGATAAGAAAGTTAGTTTGATTTTTAAATAAAATACAAGTAACCTTTTAAGTATATTTACTTCGTTTAAATTACCTATTATATAATAGAACAATATCTTCTTACGTGCGTACAAAGTACACACACATTCTTTTTTTATAAAAACAGAAATACTTCTTTTTTTAAACACTTTAAAAAAGTTGTGATGTGTTTTCCCCAAGAATGCTTCATTATTTTAATATTTCACATTGAATTATTCTATTTGGAATTATTCGAATATGAACCTATTTTCATTAACTGTAACTCTGTTTTTGCTAGGTATAGAGACCTAATATAAAAACCGTTTTTTTCACTTTTTAATAGGCTATAGTTTTGATAAGAATATTTTTTTTTCGATAAAATGCTTACGCTTTGAGTTATTTGCGAAAACCCGTCTAAAAACGTGGTTATTATGTTGAAAAATGAACATACTCACGTGCAAATAACTCGAAAAGTATTGATTTGGTGAAAAAACTCTATAGAACAAAAGTTGCTTAAAATTAGTCAGTTTATCCATTTCAGGACGTATCTTGGACATATATCTTTTAACCAACGAGATGGGGTGAAAGTCACCCCCCAGGGCAAAAGCAAACATCGGCACCATATCACTTTTTTTATGACACGTTAGTTATGCGTACCTATGCCAAATTTCATGTCAATCCAAGCGGTTCTTTAAAATTTACAGCAAAACTGTGAAAGAATGTACTATATTCATAGGGCCTTTTTTATTTCAAATTTAATGTAGAACATTTTTGTATAGAAGGTTACTCATGCTAAACCGCATAGTTTTAGGAATATTGACGAAAAACGTAAAAACTACGAATTTACTGATTTCTCCCCCTTTCCCCTCCAAACCCGACGCTCAAAATGGTGTGACTTTTTTGTGAACATTATGTGGAGCATATAGAACAATTTGGTGTTGGAGGATAACTTTCACTTTGGATGTCTGGGTTATGCCATCTTTTGGATCAATTGTATCATACTATAAGGACAATTTTGTTGCAGACTAGTAAATCAAATGCTTCAAACGATGCATGATAAATATTTTCTCCTTGTGGAAAATCGGATTATATAGCTTAGTAACTGGATAATAAAGATTTTGTTTTTCTTTCAAAAGATCTGTTGTTTGGATGCCGTTTTAAGAAAGCAAAAACATTATCTGATGATGTGATATTCCACCATTCTCTCTGTTATATTTTCCAGAATTTGAGTGTCTAGTGCCGATATAATCTGATTATCGGTGAGACTTACTGTATACGTATTCATATTCTTTATTTTAGTATTCATATTTTGTAGCTTGTTCCAATAAATTTTGAATAATGTTGAGATTGAGCTGGCATTAGGCTACATATTTGTTTCAGCCTTAAATTCTAAGTATATTTTCTTGTCTGTAAATCTCATATTCTATTTAATAAACAAATAAATGTTAAAAACAATAGAAATGAGAAGACTTCTTACGTTTGAAATATCAAAAAAATGACAAATATGCGCTTTTTATAATTTTGCAAAGCAAATATACGATAAATGAACTGACATGAGGAATCTAAAAATTGCATTTTATAGCACGTCAAAATTATCTAGGCAAAAAACCACAGTGAACTGATTTCTAGTAGGTACTCGTATTGCGTAAATAAACGAAAATTACTAATAGACTGGGAGATATTATACAGAAGTTCAGCCACAATTTTCTGAGTCCTGCCTTTTGCAATAGTGGAAGGGTAGACGAGGTACTTACAATTTGTGGAAATATCCACAAATCTCCTGTGACATTTTCCTGTAAAAATTAGATTTTCCCAAAAAATAAAAATAGGGTTTTGCGTTGAATTTCTGAGTCCTGCCATATCCGTAGAATGACAGGATACTATGATTTTACGAAGAAAATTTTTTGGGCAGGAAGGTTGCAAACGGGCTAACGGAGTATATATGTATACAAAGATGTAAGGAAAATAATGAAATTTTCATGATTTTCTGGGTCCTGCCAACTAAATTAATTAAACATGTTTATTTCAAAATGATCAAAAAAATGTTGGCATGACGTCTCCTACTGTTTACGTATACTTGTCCCTTGGAAATCAAATGCAATCAATACTTTTTCGGTACTCGGCAGGAAGGTTAAACGGTGCTTGTAAGACGACAGAAGTCCTAGATTTGTAAGAAAATTCGTGAAAAATTCCACGATGTTCTAAGTCATGCCATTTTGCATATGTTTCAAGAATCTTAATATAAGTCTATTTACAAAGAGGCAGGATGGTTTTATAGTTATTTCGTATACAGGGTGGGGCATTAATGTGACAAATTCTAATTACTCGTTTGTCGTAAGAGATACGAAAAAAAGTTATTTAGGTGGGGACAAAGATAGTATCATAATTTAAAAATATTTTTTTATATACAGGGCTACCCGTATTGACAGGGTGACACAAAATAGATTTTTTTAAATGGAACACCCTCTATATAATTTTAAGATTCCTAAGATAATTTTAAGACAATTTAACACAATTCACCTAATCCAAAAATGTTTCCTAAGGGAGCTAGAGCTCTTTGAAGATGGCGCCTTGCAATTAGTTTTTTTATATCTCCAGAACGCTTCCATTTCGATAGACAAAAACTGGTCCGCTTTTTTATCTTCCAGAGATAAATCGATTCCATCAATTGCGAATCTCTAGTACCAGTCATAAGAGTCCGTTTTGGGTAGGGCAACGGTTATTTTATCGCATAACTTTTTTGTCTTTAACTTTTAAGCATTTTTGACATTATATTATTAAATTGTGAGGTATTCTAGTACTCAAAGATACAGTAAGGCTCTACCGGCTCTAAGTCGGTAGGATGCACTGTTTTCTAGAAAAGTCAGTTTTAAAATTTTTCGTATTTTGAATTTAAGAAAAATTTGAAAGAAAAAAAAATAAAAAAAAAGTGTATTTATCGACTTACAGCAAGAGTAACTTTTAGTACTAGAATACCTCATAATTTAATACTCTACTGTCAAAAATGCTTAAAAATTAAAGCAAGTCATGAGATTTCGTTGATCTACCCAAGACGGACGCCTATGACCGATACTAGAAATTCACAATTGATAAAATCGATTCATCTCTGGAAGAGAAATAAACGCACCAGTTTTCGTTTTTCTAAATAGTTTTTTTTTTAATTTTTTTTTCAAATACAAAACCCGAAAATTTTTTCAAATCGATTTTTCTAGAACACGGCGTATCCTACCGACTTAAAGCTAAATTATCTTTTAGTACAAGAATACCCCATAGTTTAATAATCCAGTGTCAAAAATGCTTAAAAGTTAAACACAGAAAAGTTATGAGATACAATACCCGTTTCCCTACCCTAAATGGACGCCTATGACCGGTACTAAAAATTGACAATTCATGGAATCGATTTATTTCTGGAAGATAAATAGGTGTACTAGTTTTCGTTTTTCTAAATATAAGTGTTTTGGAGCTATTTTCAAAAAAACTAATTACAATACGCCATCTTTAAAGAACTCTAGCTTCCTTAGAAAGCATTTTCGGACTAGGTGAATTGAGTTAAATTTTCTTAAAATTGTCTGAGGAATCTCCGGGCTTCGTTTGTTAGGAGAGTGTCTGGACACCCTATATAATAGGTACTAACCAATTAATTGTAAAATTATTTATTTTCTTCCTATTACTTTTATTACGTTTACTTAGATACAAATATGATCTAATCGCTTAATAAAGATGTTACAGTTTGGCCCACGCGTCTAAAAAACAAAGGATTTCATTTAGTCAGCCAAATTAATGTGCAATTGAAATGAATTTCGACTCGATTCAAGTTCTCTGCTTAACCCAGGCATGACAATACCAAAAGGCACCGCTAGGATAATATTCCAATTTGCGGTTCAGAGAACCTGTATGAAACGAGTCTGTGTACTCTAATACAGAGTATGGCATTAGTAAAATAAGAAAATCTATTTTCTTATTTTACTAATGTGCAATTGCCCAAATTGTTGTTTACTATTTGTAATAGTTACCTAAATTAGCAGCCGCACATGTAATTATACAATAACAAATTGCGTTAATGTGATATACGGGGTGATATAAACTATTGTTTAATATCGAATATGAAAATTGAATGTTTGAGATTTAACACCCTGTATAAATAATTATATTCATATATTACTGAATATAGAGTTAAATAACCTTTTAAATAAGCTATCACACGACCTCTACTCTCATTTAAAAAAATTGTCGATTACGTCATCACGCCCAGATGGATGATGTCAATATTATGATATACTTATATGCCAAAAAAACATAATTTAAAAACAAAAATTCAAAAATAAATATTATAACTCGGGATTTATTTCCAAAATTCACGAAAAAATTAATATATCTCACTGTATAGTATCTATTGTATTTTATTAACCCAAAATTTTATGCATTGTTGTCTTTTACCCAATATCAACTTTACTGGTTGAAAGAGGGATAAAAATTTAATAAAATTGCCATTTTAAAGATATTTCTCATTATTGGAGACCACTAATTACAAATTGGGTGAATTATGATACCACAGTATTTTAAAGCTCACCAAACGACGCGCGGGGGAAATACACTCACCGCTACGAAAAAAGGGCACCCCTTAAATGTTTGACAAAATTTCCGACACACTTTGTTTTTAATTGTCTAAAATTGTTTTTAATGGTTTAAAAATATTTAACTTTTATCGACGATTGGCATGCTCTGATAAAGAATTATGAGGTAAGCTTTAAACAGAAAATGCTTACGAAAAACTTTTATTTAAAGACAACTAGATATACAAACTTACAAATTAATACAAAAAAACTAAAATTAAACAAACCGGTACTTATTCAGGTATATTTAGAAAAAATAATAAGGTGTTGTGAGTTAAACCACCCTTAAATATTAACTAAAAGCCTTACAATTCGCTGTGAGCGAATGAGTAGAGGGGATTAAATAGGTTTCGCCAGCACTGTTAGTGGCAGTTGTGTAAAAGAATTATTTTAACATTTTCACTAGAAAAATTAATTTAAAAAGACAATATGCCTCATTTCTGCTGTGTTTTGAAGTATGGAATGCGAAGTATTCATAATAAAGTTCAGTTTTATCGGTTACCATCAGTGCTACATTTTAAGCATAAAACAACTAAATAAATTATCATCTGAGAGACAAAACATAAAACAACTAAATAAGTTATTATCTGAAAGACAAAAACAATGGTTAAATGCTGTAAAACGTCCTATAAAAATGCTAAATAACTAACTATGTCCATGTTACTAACGCTTGGAAAACTGTCTAAACCGTAGATTAAGTCAGACCCCTTGAGGGAAAGTGGACCTATATTACTTATTTTATCGCCAAGCGTCATTAAAGTCATTCAATATTGTACTCATTTGCCCTCATTTGCGGCAGTAAAGTACTGCCGGCAGTAAAGTTTATCGTACTGAAAGAAGAATTTTATTTTACCTACTTTACCTATTTTATTTACCGATTATTTATTTGAGTGAACTAAAAATTTATTTACTTTAATTATTAAAAATATTGTACAAAATTTTCGTTATTTTTAATTAAATTTATGTCAGAAAGTGAAATTCTGTAGTATTTTGCAATTATATTCATAAAAAATAAATCGAAACTTTACAGATATAGTAATTAGGTACTTATTCAATATTGATTACTTGAACAACTATCGATTAAACATCGAAATCGGCCATCATGCAAAAGCATTCTGTCATCGTAATTACTGTCCTACGAAATTTTTATTTCGTCTAAAATTAATAAAATTCTTAAATCTTTTAAGTTTTGTATTAATGCAAATATATTATTATGAAATGGTGTTTTTGTTAATTCGACTATATGTAGGACGGTGACAGATATTAATGATAATTTGTTAGCAAATATATTTATTTAGATTTTCTACTATTCATCAAGGGAAAAGCAACTGCGCTGCGGAAGGCTACACTTCATAAACAATAACGTAACTATTAACGGTATTTTTAATTTTTGATATTTTATTTTAAGTGCTAAAATTGGTTTAATATTTAAATAAAAATACGATAAAACTGTTTAAAATATATTTATTTCCATTATTTCGTTGAAATTATAATAATAGAAGTATAACGTCTTACGTGCGTACCAAGTACACACACTCTTTTTTCATTAGGATGCAATTAAGTAAGTGTTAAGTAAGTGTTAATGTTTTTATGGTTGGCGATAAAATTTTGTATGAACCACGTCAGTAAAGACTCTTTATCGATCTCGTCTGTTATTCGCTTCGCTCGATAAAGAGTAACTTTACTGACTTGATACATAAAAAACTATTGCCAATCTTTTACTTGTACCTACTAGCAACATTTGTATTTTCTACTAACAAGTTTATATACACTCATGTTTATTTATTCACTGCTAAAAACTAAATAAAGTCGTTTAAGTACTTCTACAACTAAAAATTACACAAAATCTATAACTAAATTTTCGGAAAATACAACTAAAAAACTGTTAAAAAACGGTAAAAAACTTAAGAAACATGTGGTACAAATAATATAAACAAACACAATGTTTGACTGTTTGCCTCCCAGCGTTTTCATAAACGTCAAAGTTTTGGAATGCCCTATAAAAACAGAGGCTATAAAAACAGAAACTTCTTCTTTTTTTCAATGATTTCTTGCTAAGTGGTCATCTAGTCATATTAAATATTATAATTATAATGAATAAAATAAAAAAGCACAATTACTTTTACTATTAATTCTGTGTATTCGTTCAGTAATCAGTTTACAATAACAGTTCAGTTCATAATTTGTATTTTTTTAGATAAACATATATTTTGCTCGTTTTGCAATATTTCATATACACCAATTTTACCAGAAAAGTACAAGTTTCAAACCGCGAGAAAGCGCTACCAGCGAAACTCACAGCGAATAGAATATTATAACATAATTAATTTATAATTCCTAAATCGTAAATATTAATAACCTGAGTTGAACTGGTTATTAACTGATTATTAATTCTGACCGATGATGTACATAAACATAATCATACTGACATTGGCAAATTACGCGTATTTTGATATAAAGAAATATAAATACGAGTACAGAATTGGGAGCAACATTATAATTAGAATATTGCTTCGCAAACGTTAACGTTGGTCAGTATTGTGTGTTTACAAATATGCTCGCTTACCATTCGTAATTATAAACAAAGTCATTATACCAATATTGTAAATTAAAATGTAGGTTCAATATAACATTTACTGCTAGCATCTATATCAACCCTTCTACTGCCACAAAGGAAACCTATACACAGTACTTCTCCATTTACTTAATTATTCGTAGGTACTACTTCCACGAGCCTGTATAACGGTATTAATTTTTCTGGACATACCATTAATTAAAAAAATTGTAAAATTCCCTCATCTTCCTTAGTCTCAGCATCCGTTATGGCTTTCAAATTGTAGAAGCCTCGGAGGTGTTACCAGAGAAGGTTCCCATTATTTTCAGTCTGGTAGGATGTAGAGTAACATTTTTGGATGTTGTTGTTTTATGTGCTATTAGATTGAAAACTTAGTTTTTTTTGCTAGAAGTTGCCGCTAGGACATCCCTGTCGTTTCGATCGTTGCAATCCCTGACTGCACGCCGGGGTTTGTCCTAGTTGGGTCAGAGAGAGCAGCATATATGCCCCTGATGAGAGACTAATAGGTTTCGAAACCGGTAGACGTGCTTGCTGCACTCTCTGATTGAACTGGAATAGTGATGCGGCTGTAGTTTCGTATTGCAACGAAATTGAAAGTGGTTATTCATTTCTGATTTACATGTTTACTCTGATTGAAGTACGAAGGGAACCATTCTCGTTGGAACTTTACTGAGCTGAGCAGATGGAACGTGAATTATAAATTGTAAAATTCCCTCATCTTCCTTAGTCTCAGCATCCGTTATGGCTTGCAAATTGTAGAAGCCTCGGAGGTGTTACCAGAGAAGGTTCCCATTGTTTTCAGTCTGGTAGGATATAGAGTAACATTTTTGGATGTTGTCTTATGTGCATGAAAACTTTTTTACTATTAATTAATAGGCCAGGGTAATAAGAGAAAAATATACCCTGTTCGTGACACTTCAGCAACCAGGGTACTGAAGCGTTTTTTCGACAAGTAATACGTATAGGAACAAATTGTATAGTATTTTTACTACAAAAGCGATATTACGTAGGTCAAAATTGTTGACGTAAGAGAACTGTCAAAACATTAGAATGTGACTTTTCATTATTACCATGTTTATTATAAACATGGTAATAATGAAAAGTCACATTCTAATGTTTTCTAATGTTTTGACAGTTCTCTTGCGTCAAATATTTTGAGCTACGTAATATCGCTTTTGTAGTAAAAATACTATACGCTGTGAGCTCGTACGTAGAGGGGATATTTACAAATTCGCGAACGCCAGTAGTGACAAGTTTGTAAACGTTTACTGGAAATTTGGCATAAATGTCAAAGTGATTAATTTAAAATTAAAATTAAAAACATTAATTATAAACAATATTAGTTGGTCAAAGCTGTGGTATATATTTTTACCTTAAATATACTTACGTTTTAAATACTGAATTTAAGTTTTTTTAATGTTCCGTAATATCTAATTATAAATAATCTATTATAATCTTAGCGCCATCTACACGATTATTGTCAAAGTATCCGAAGTAAGAAATTGATATTTTATCAATAGAACGTCAAAATGATTAGAAAAATCTTAAAAAAATCGATTACAATTTAATTACTTTTTTGCGTTGTAAATATTAAGCGATAACAATTAAATAATAAATTTAAAAATTACCGGTAAAAGTTGAATTAGTAACCGCTAGGAGCGACACCAGCGAAGCTCAGAGCGTATAACTATTTCCTGCGTAGGATCTGGCGGCCATTTTTATTTATAAACAATTAACTGTCAAAAAATGGCATTTTTCCCTTTTTTTCAAATCAATGGAAAACAGTGAAACTTATGATTTTTTAAGTACAAATATCTTGGAGATTATGGAAAAAGCTTTAAAATGACATATTACAAAGTTTGATATACTCATTTATTGTTAATATAATTGCGAAAAAAGGTCGGAATTGCAAAAAAAAAATATTTTCGCAATAACTGTTGTAAAAATTAGTGTACAGCAGTGGCGGTTATCCCTTTAGGTCAATTGGTCAATGACCTCCCTGTAATAATTGTACAATCAAACGATTATAATGTAATTATTTCCTTAAAAAAAGAAAGTTTTCTGTATTAAAAATGTTCGGAAATAGTATCGTTTAAAGTTAAATTTTGCTTTTATTGTATTGACTTTTCAGTCATTTTGTTGTTGTAAAATATAGCGACAAAGATGCCGCCAGAAGATTATTGATAAATAAACATGAAATACGAGCTGTTTGACGGTACCGAAAAGCCAAATTTATCTTTGACTGGAACAGCTAAATACGAACATTCACGATGGTCAAGAAATTTATTTGACCTCACTGTGAGAATACAGCACTGCGAATCCGAACGTTCACGAAACGCATTTATATGCAAGTTGGTACATACCAACTCGTGGTCATTGACCGTAGAGGCGGTAGGTATCGTTTATGTACTTTGCCGATGTCTACAGTGGAAAGTGAACGTTGCTTTTCTACGTTAAGAGGAAACAGTAGCGATCAACAGGTAGCGAAAACGCGTTCTAAGATTGCGGCTGTAATTTTGAATATTTTTCGAGATATTGGGCACACGTATTCGTAATATAATAAAGAATGGCGGTACAGAGCCTATTTTGAAAAATATATTAATATGTGGAAATTACCCTGTAATTAAATACAAAATTAAAAAAACGAGCCTGTACCTCCATTAAGAAGAACAAAAAATACACTTTCTTCAAATAAACTTTTTCATCCGATGCCTAGATTTTGCGTCATTTTGGAACTACTAATAAAATAAAAAATTTTAGTAGTTCCAAATGACACAAAATCTAGGCGTCGGATAAAAAAGTTTATTTGAAGAAAATGTATTTTTTTTTTGTTCTTCTTAATGGCGGTACAGGCTCGTTTTTTTAATATTTTATTTAATTACAAATATCTCGAAAAAATATTCAAAATTATAACCGAAATCTTGGAACGCGTTTTTGCTACCTGTTGATCGCTACTGTATCACCTTAAAACGCATCAAGACGTTTTTAAGAAATACTATGGGAGAGGACAGGTTGTGTGCTTTAGCTATGTTAACTATGGAGAAATCTTTAATTCGAACGATCACAAATTTCAACGAGCAAGTGATCGATCATGTCGCAAAATCTAAGGCCAGAAGAATCGATTTACTTTTTAAATCTGCATAAAAATGTAAGTTTTTATTTATTTTAGGTTTTGAGTTTAAGTAGTTTGTTGATATTCTGGCTGTTATAATTACATTTTATATCATACTATTTATCTGTTTTATTTGACAATTAGTAATGACGACTTGTTCCTTTTACTTATTTCATATTTACTTGTCAAATAAAGATCCGCTTAAATTTAAACAACATATTGCAAAATAAGTTATAAGAAACCAATACAGATGATGGAATAAGAAATTATTTAAAATGGGATTTGTAGGTCTTGTTTTTCCAAAAAAATCTTGAACCACCGGATATGACCTCCCCCTTCACTTACAGACCAGCCGCCACTGGTGTACAGGATTAAATTTTTTATCAAATGAGGGTTCTTTGGTGCTTAATATGTGATAAAAATTTCAAAGCGATTCATTCAATTGTTTAAATTTTATTCGAATTGTTTATCTCAGAGATCATTTTTTTGCAATAACATAAGTCAGAAAAATATGACGTTAGAACTATTCCACAGGTGTCAAATGGAAGATCATGAGCTATATTTTCAACTTGGTTTAAAGAAAGCGAATAAAAAATGCATTTATTAGTAATAAATAATTATGCAAAAGTATCGTAAATCTTTCCTTATAAACTTTTGGAATAACTTTTTCCAAAAAAATTACCTTTTCACCCTGTTTTAAGTGCACAACTACCAAATAATGTTATTTATATCATAATTGATAAAAAATTGTAATAAATATATATAATTTCTTATATAACAAAATAAAAAGTTTATAAGGAAAGATTTACGATACTTTTGCATAATTATTTATTACTAATAAATGCATTTTATATTCGTTTTTTTAAACCAAGTTGAAAATATAGCTCATGCTCTTTTATTTGACACCTGTGGAATGGTTCTTACGTCATTTTTTTCTGACTTATGTTATTGCAAAAAAATATACTCTCTGGGATAAACAATTTGAATAAAAAAAAATGAATAACCATTTTCAATGTAATTGCAAATTGTAGAAGCCTCGGAGGTGTAACCAGAGAAGGTTCCCATTGTTTTCATTCTGGTGGGATGTAGAATAGCATTATGTTGTTTTATATGCCATTAGAGTGAAAACTTAGTCAATTTGAATAGAATTTAAAGAATTGAATGAATCGCTTTGAAATTTTTATCACATATTAAGCACCAAAGAACCCTTATATGACAAAAATTTCAAAGCTGTACACTAATTTTTACAATAGATATTGCGAAATTAATTTTTTTTGCAATTCCGACCTTTTTTCGCAATTATATTAACAATAAATGAGTATATCAAACTTTGTAATACGTCATTTTAAAGCTTTTTCCATAATCTCAAAGATATTTGTACTAAAAAAACCATAAGTTTCACTGTTTTCCATTGATTTGAAAAAAAGGGAAAAATGCCATTTTCGACACTTAATTGTTTATAAATAAAAATGGCCGCCAGATCCTACGCAGGAAATAGTTACAATTTGCTCTTATAGGTACTACCTGTCGAAAAAATGCTTCAGTACCCTGGCTGCTCGAGTGTCATGGAAAAAACCTTATTACCCTGGACTATAAGTTTAAAACTTGGAATTGCTCCATTCCGTGGAATTCCATTCCTCTAAAAGAACCACTTTGAGCTGACATAAGACAGAGGAACAGGTACCCAGCTTCGAATACTTCTACCAAGCCTGTCCTAAACATGTTTGATGGGATTTAAATCGGGACTGTACGCTGGCCATGCCATATCCCATTATAACTTTTTTAAAGTGTTTAAAAAAAGCTTTATTTCTGTTTTTACAAAAAGTTTTTGACATTAAATTTAAGCAAGTTACGCTCAAAATAAAGTTGGTCCCTTTTGTTTTTGCAAAAAAATCGGGAAGACCACCCCCTAATTAGCAACTTAAATGAAATTAATCGTTACCACTCCACAAATTATTTCACTTATGTTGTATTTATATGATCTGTAAGTTTCATCGATTCAAACTGATAACTTTTGAAAAAATTTGGTTTCAAAATAAAATTTTTAAAAATTTAAATTTTGAAAAATATGTTTTTTTCAAAATAACTTAAAAATTGTTAGAGATACCAAAAATCTCGAAAAACAAAAAAAAGTCAAATTTGCTTTTCTGAATATGTATTTTTTTGTTTTTCTGTTAGACAAAAATTGATTAAGATTTGATGTTTCTAAATTTGCATACATTCGTGATCAGTGACTTGTTTAACCCCTTTTAACTACAGCCCTTTCAATAATAAGGACTTTGAACCGATGAAACTAACAGATCATATAAACAATATATACACGAGTCAAGAAACGTGTGAAGTCGTAACGATTAAGTTCATTTAAGATACTAATTAGGGGGTGATTTTCTCGATTTTTTACCAAAACCAAAAGGGACTAACTTTATTTTGAGCTTAACTTGTTTAATTTTGATGCTAGAATTTTTTTTTTATAAAATAAAAATAAAGCTTTAAAATGTGCTTCATTTTTGGTTATTTCACGTTTAAGTATTCCATTTGGAATTTGACGAATATAAACCTATTTTTCATTAGCTATAACTCTGCTTCTACTAGGTGTAGAGACGTGATATATACACCATTTTTTAAAATTTTTTACAGGCTATATTTTTGCTAAGAATGTGTTTTCGACAAAATTCTTACTATTTGAGTTATTTGCGAAAAACCGTCTAGAAGCGTGGTTATTTTGTTGAAAAAATGAACATATTCACTGCCAAATAACTCGAAAAGTATTGACTTAGTGAAAAAACTCTATAGAACAAAAGTTGCTTAAAATTAGCCAGTTTATCCATTTCCTGAATTTCTTTGGACAAATATTTTTTCACCCTCAAGAGGGGGTGAAAACCACCCCCAGGGCAAAAGCACATATCGGCACAATATGACTTTTTTTCTTTGACTTGTTAGCTATGTGTATGCCAAATTTCATGTCAATCCAAGCGGTTCTTTAAAATTTCGAGGTTTTGCAATATTTTACCGTTAAAAAACGGACTAGTGAAAAAACTGTATAGAACAAAAGTTACTTAAAATTAGAAATCCTAAGATAGATTAATAATTTTTAGAACGCTGTGTGATTATCGGGCTGGGGGGGGGGCAGATTTTTTTATGAAAAAAGGTAAAAACAAATCAGTAGTTAGCATCAAATTTTAATGAATTCATACAGATTAAACATAATTTTGAGTCGTCTTTAACTTATAAGATGTCTTAGTTGCAAAACTTAGTGGTTACTTTGGCAAAACACTCCTGTAAATGATTTTAATTTAACGTTTTAGAATTGTGAACTCAAATGACAAAATGAATTGTTTTCCTAGAGCTATCGTCCATCTTTGAAATTTTGAACGCCCTCTGTTGGAATTTAATTTTGCGAATACTACACACGACATTGGACAAGCTCTATCCAATTAGAGAAAGAAAATTATGTACAGTAATTTTAAAGTTAATTATTAAAGAAAATTATTATTCAAAAAACAAATTGAAAGTAAAATTAAGTTACTAAGCATTTCCAAACATCATTAACATAACTGAAGTAAGGATCACAGTACATACTTACAATTAATTAATGTACAGCCGGTTCCTAAAAAAACTGATACGACTCTTAGTAAGATTTCATCATGTTGAGCAGTGTATTTGATTGATCTGACATTATATTTATGACAGACAAATAATAAAATAAACAAAAACAAACAACTGATTCATGAAAAAACTAATAAGTATTTTAGAAAAATTTAAACGCAGGATGAAAGATTACATTATTACCGAGGGCGGAAAGCCCCTTAGAATAAACAAGCAGTTTCTATTGAATGAAATATTTGAAATTAAATATCACACTTTTTTTTATTTTCAGCCCTGTAACTTATCAAAATAAATATTATAGAAGTTTTCAGGGACTTTCAGCCCTCGTTAATAATGTAGTCTTTCATTCTGAGTTTAAATTTTTCAAAAATATTTATTAGCTTTCTCAGGATTCGAAAAAAAAATTAATACAATTAAAATACATTGAGAATTTTGACATGCGTCACAATTTTGCATTAACTCAATGTAAAATTCTAAACTGTTGAATTCCAGCTTCCCTAATTATTTGACATCAAAAGACATTAGAAACTATTTGTAGATGATTCAAATCTGTATTGAAAACAACTGTTAAAATTGGTCTAAATTTTGTAAAAACGTAATACATTTCAGTTTTCAGCCCAAACTTAGGCCACACACAATGCAATAATGTTCACATTTTTGAACTGTCAATATTTTTATTTTATCATCTATTGTTTAAAAACAATACAGTTGATAAGATACCCTCAGTTGCGGAGAAAGTATTAATAATAAAGATTAATAATAAAGTCTAATAACCGTGGAACAGAATAAGCTATCTGACAAATTTTAAGATTTGGCAGTGACATTGACAGTATGTAAATATTAAGTATTTATCCTTCAAAATACACTGCTCAATTTTCTACAAAATACGCGTCAAGAGTCGTATCAGTTTTTTTTGGAACCAGGTGTACTTTCTAGGACGATAAAATATAGACTACTTCTTACTTTACTTAACATTACATATTTATTCAGTGCCCTATACAGTATACCTACATGATATCGCAAGCTACAATATAATGTTTATAAACTAAAAAGGGGTAGTTCCCTGGATTGGCTGTATACCTTATAGTTAAACAAACTGGAACATGAAGTAAAAACCACTTCTATGTAAAAGGTATATTTACTAAAAATTTTTAGAATCCCAATGGATTCAATAAAATGAGTTCATCAGAACGTTTTCAAACCTATCGGTCCATCATCAGTGAATCTAAAATCAAATAAGTAATCCCACTATTAAAATTGAAAAGATGGTTGAAATTGTGAAAGTTAAAAAATGTGGTTATGATTACTTACTTGAATACTTGCAAAATAGCCCCAGAACCAAACAATGGTTGTGATTATAAATAAATCTACATTATGTTGAAATAAATTTAAAATGGCTAAATGCCGATGTTCAGGGATTAAACCTCTGGGAACATGGTGCAACTCTACCCGAGGACCCAATCAACCATCTTCGGTCAACGATGACTACTATAGTCTGTTCGCTAAACTCAGACGCAACTGGCTACATATTTTAGTCGATAATTTTTTTGTTTTTTGCCAATTTTGCAAAAATTGGCGAAATTACTAACTATTTAGTGATTATTAACTATTTAGTAATTATTTTTTGCCAATTTTACTAGAATTGGCAAAATTACCGACTAAAATATCTAGAAAGTTGCGTCTGAATTTAGCGAACAGACTATAAGTGTCAAAGCTATGTAAGGAAATGCTTGATGTGACATTGACAGTTGAGGAAGAAGGTAGTCGATTTTCAAGGAAATTTAAAAACAAAGTCATGATCCAAGACGAAGATATGGTAAAGATTTTAATATCTGAAAATGTCTGTTAATTAAATCTATTGTTTTTTAAAATTAAAAGAAAATGTGTTTTACAAAATAAAAATTATTTTAACTGTAGGTAACTACAAATTGACTGTATCAAATAAAATAAACCTGATCAAAAAATTTCAATATGATAAAGTGAGCTGATTAGTAGTAATGACAGAAATAAAATTAAATAAGTGGTGATATAGAAGAAGTTTTAAATTTTGAAAAGGGATATTATTATATCAAGAAATTTATATAGTATTTTTACTACAAAAACGTTATTACGTAGGTCAAAATTTTTGACGTAAGAGAACTGTCAAAACATTAGAATGTGACTTTCATTATTGTCATGTTTATTATAAACATGGCAATAATGAAAAGTCACATTCTAATGTTTTGACAGTTCTCTTACGTCAAAAATTTTGACCTACGTAATAACGTTTTTGTAGTAAAAATACTATATGTCCACAGTATGTGTATTGATGGTTGTATAGGTAGAAGGGAAATTATTATTTGGATGTAGGTGGAAATTAAAAACTTAAATAGATTAGAGTTAAGATATAGTCAATCTGATAGTAGAAATTATGATTCAGGAATGCAATTATTATGGAACATTTTTATGAAATTGAGAAAATTCTTGTGACAAACTGATGAATATGTAAAATTGATAATAAATAATTGTAGGATAATAGGTTGCCCAGTTGATACAAACTAAAATTTAATTAGTATAGAAAACAATAGGTGTAATGAATAAAATAGAATTAATAAAACAAAATTAAGAGAATGAATATTGTTATAATTTGATTAAAGAATGACTGAGTTTAACTGTGATAACTGAGATAAAGTGATGAAATGTTAGATGTGGAGATAAAATATGTTTGGAAAAGGTCAAAGACAAAAAGCAAAGGAGTGTGATGTAGGGTCAAAGCATAGGTGAATTGAGTGAAAGAGAAAGATTGGAGAAGTTGGGTATGAGGGTTGAACTGAATGAAGAAAAGAAATGAAAGAAGTGAGAAAAGGGGTATGGTAAATTAATTAGGTTTTGATTAAGAAGGGTTCATGTGGTTAGTAATGATTAGTATGTGTAAAGGAGTTTGGAGCCAGTAAGGGAACGAAGAAGATAGTTGACAGTGGGTAAATAGGATGAAGAAGATAGCAGATAGGATAGGAAAAGGGAAGGTATAACAAAGTAATAGGAATTATGAAAATAATTGACGGTGAATGGGGACAAAATTGCGGTTAAGGGATGTTTGTCGGTTAACACAATTGGGACTTTTCTTTAGGTCTTTGACAATTTCCAAATCCTCGTATAAGTCTAAACGGAGTGTATTTTTTTGTTGAATGTTGTGTATCAACTGGACCCCAACAGGAATCTTAAGTTCGTGTTTATTGACTTTTAAATGGTGTGAAACAGCTGAAGTGGTATCTCTCTTACTGTGTTCTGCCGATCGGGTGGAAAGAGATCTATAAGTTCTACCAATGTAGGTAGCATCACAGTCTGAACAAGAGAGTCTGTATACCTCACTACGGCTCATGTAATGGATAGGGTCTTTAGTGTTAAGCTTTTATTGAGGGTGTTATTGACTTTAAATGAGATTTTGATGTTATCACAAGAATTAGAAATGATTTGTTTGACTCTTTCAGATAATTTGGAGTTATTAAACGGTAAGGAGGCATAAATTGGAGTAGTTGTGGGAGATGATGAGAAAGCGGATTGTTGAAGTAACTTAAGTTCTCTTTTCTGTTGAAGTTTATGGATGATGTCTGGGTCATAACCATTGTTAACTGCAATTTGTTTGATGATGTTCAGTTCTTTGTTAAATTCAGTTGTAGATAGAGGAATAGAGTTTAATCTATGTATAAAACTACGAAATGCAGAAAGTTTATGTGAAAGAGGATGGTTAGAAGTGGAATGGATAACGTGATCAGTCTGTGTAGGTTTACGGTAGATACCAAAGTTCAAGTGGTCATATAGTCTGGTAATAGATATGTCCAGGAAGTTAATGGAGTTAGAAGATTCTAGTTCCATGGTAAAAGTGATTTTAGGATGGATTTGATTGATTTTATGAAGTAAGTTGTGAGCTGAGTCGGAGTTACCAGATATGAGGACTAAAATGTCATCTACATAACGAAACCAATGTAATATCTCTGGATTTTTTGTGATATGATTGGATTCTAAATGATCCATAAAGACATCAGCTAAGAAAGGGGATAAGCAACTTCCCATTGCTAAACCATCTGGTTGTTGATAAAAGTTGTTGTTGAAGACAAAGTAATCTTGAGATAGGCAGATTTTGAGAATGTTTATAATAGACGAAGTGGTAGTGGAGGTCACCGAATTATTTAAAAGAAGCGAGTTGACCAGACTAATCGATTCATTTTTTGGGACTGAAGTGAATAAATTGCTAACATCAAAAGAAAGCATGACAATATTCGGATTAAGATTGACAAGTTGAAGTTTTTCAACAAATTGGCGAGAATTCAAAACAGTAAACTGTGGGGTGAAGTTAATAAAATTTTTAATAATGTTAAGAATGAATTTAGATAAAATCTTTTGTGTCAAAAATGAAAAACAATCTTAAACAGTTTACTGATTTCTTCTCTGAATATGAAGCATCTTACACCAAAATTCCGTCTAATCCACTCACTCCCAGGTTATACGGATTACCAAAGATACACAAGGTTGACATTCCCATTCGTCCCGTTGTCAGTTTCATCAATACTCCAGTCTCTATTATCTAAATTCATTCTTAACATTATTAAAAATTTTATTAACTTCACCCCACAGCTTACTGTTTTGAATTCTCGCCAATTAGTTGAAAAACTTCAACTTGTCAATCTTAATCCGAATATTGTCATGCTTTCTTTTGATGTTAGCAATTTATTCACTTCAGTCCTAAAAAATGAATCGATTAGTCTGGTCAACTCGCTTCTTTTAAATAATTCGGTGACCTCCACTACCACTTCGTCTATTATAAACATTCTCAAAATCTGCCTATCTCAAGATTACTTTGTCTTCAACAACAACTTTTATCAACAACCAGATGGTTTAGCAATGGGAAGTTGCTTATCCCCTTTCTTAGCTGATGTCTTTATGGATCATTTAGAATCCAATCATATCACAAAAAATCCAGAGATATTACATTGGTTTCGTTATGTAGATGACATTTTAGTCCTCATATCTGGTAACTCCGACTCAGCTCACAACTTACTTCATAAAATCAATCAAATCCATCCTAAAATCACTTTTACCATGGAACTAGAATCTTCTAACTCCATTAACTTCCTGGACATATCTATTACCAGACTATATGACCACTTCAACTTTGGTATCTACCGTAAACCTACACAGACTGCTCACGTTATCCATTCCACTTCTAACCATCCTCTTTCACATAAACTTTCTGCATTTCGTAGTTTTATACATAGACTAAACTCTATTCCTCTATCTACAACTGAATTTAACAAAGAACTGAACATCATCAAACAAATTGCAGTTAACAATGGTTATGACCCAGACATCATCCATAAACTTCAACAGAAAAGAGAACTTAAGTTACTTCAACAATCCGCTTTCTCATCATCTCCCACAACTACTCCAATTTATGCCTCCTTACCGTTTAATAACTCCAAATTATCTGAAAGAGTCAAACAAATCATTTCTAATTCTTGTGATAACATCAAAATCTCATTTAAAGTCAATAACACCCTCAATAAAAGCTTAACTAACACCAAAGACCCTATCCATTACATGAGCCGTAGTGGGGTATACAGACTCTCTTGTTCAGACTGTGATGCTACCTACATTGGTAGAACTTATATAGATCTCTTTCCACCCGATCGGCAGAACACAGTAAGAGAGATACCACTTCAGCTTTTTCACACCATTTAAAAGTCAATAAACACGAACTTAAGATTCCTGATGGGGTCCAGTTGATACACAACATTCAACAAAAAAATACACTCCGTTTAGACTTATACGAGGATTTGGAAATTGTCAAAGACCTAAAGAAAAGTCCCAATTGTGTTAACCGACAAACATCCCTTAACCGCAATTTTGTCCCCATTCACCGTCAATTATTTTCATAATTCCTATTACTTTGTTATACCTTCCCTTTTCCTATCCTATCTGCTATCTTCTTCATCCTATTTACCCACTGTCAACTATCTTCTTCGTTCCCTTACTGGCTCCAAACTCCTTTACACATACTAATCATTACTAACCACATGAACCCTTCTTAATCAAAACCTAATTAATTTACCATACCCCTTTTCTCACTTCTTTCATTTCTTTTCTTCATTCAGTTCAACCCTCATACCCAACTTCTCCAATCTTTCTCTTTCACTCAATTCACCTATGCTTTGACCCTACATCACACTCCTTTGCTTTTTGTCTTTGACCTTTTCCAAACATATTTTATCTCCACATCTAACATTTCATCACTTTATCTCAGTTATCACAGTTAAACTCAGTCATTCTTTAATCAAATTATAACAATATTCATTCTCTTAATTTTGTTTTATTAATTCTATTTTATTCATTACACCTATTGTTTTCTATACTAATTAAATTTTAGTTTGTATCAACTGGGCAACCTATTATCCTACAATTATTTATTATCAATTTAACATATTCATCAGTTTGTCACAAGAATTTTCTCAATTTCATAAAAATGTTCCATAATAATTGCATTCCTGAATCATAATTTCTACTATCAGATTGACTATATCTTAACTCTAATCTGTTTAAGTTTTTAATTTCCACCTACATCCAAATAATAATTTCCCTTCTACCTATACAACCATCAATACACATACTGTGGACATATAAATTTCTTGATATAATAATATCCCTTTTCAAAATTTAAAACTTCTTCTATATCACCACTTATTTAATTTTATTTCTGTCATTACTAATAATCAGCTCACTTTATCATATTGAAATTTTTTGATCAGGTTTATTTTATTTGATACAGTCAATTTGTAGTTACCTACAGTTAAAATAATTTTTATTTTGTAAAACACATTTTCTTTTAATTTTAAAAAACAATAGATTTAATTAACAGACATTTTCAGATATTAAAATCTTTACCATATCTTCGTCTTGGATCATGACTTTGTTTTTAAATTTCCTTGAAAATCGACTACCTTCTTCCTCAACTGTCAATGTCACATCAAGCATTTCCTTACATAGCTTTGACACTTAGTAGTCATCGTTGACCGAAGAAGGTTGATTGGGTCCTCGGGTAGAGTTTCACCATTAGGGTGGAGCGCAAATTTATTTTTTCGAATTTCATTTTCGCGGGGTGCGGAATTGATGCGTCTTCCATTTTTGAATGAAAAACTTAAATGACATTTTTTCGTATTTTCAGTCTAAAAAGTGCCCCACTGCGATTGAAATTTTGGAATTTCTTAAATTTTTTTTTAATTTGATAGAGTCAACGATGATGTTTTTTATTCATTTATTAGAGCTATTAGAACTATAATATGAGGAAAAAAGAATAAATAGTAAATATAAAATAAACAATATATATACTTACAAATTGAACAATAACATTAAAATCGCTATGAACTATAGTCTCTCTTAGTATCAAACTTAGGCATCAAAAGGCATGATTTGAGCTTATTCTTAATGAATCCGTCTCTCCTCTGTGACCCACAGACGGCAGCACTTGCTTCTGTAACTAATTTGACACACCTTTCAGTGGATTTTGTGTGACACGGAATTTTTCTGATATTTCTCAGGATTTCATTTTCCACAAGCTGTGGCTCTATGATTGCCTGAGATATTATTTCGGTATTATTACTCTTCGTAAGTGGAGGTTCTGTCTTGGTTTTCTAATCTATCAGATCGATATAATCATCAGCATCCATATTTAAGGTAGGTACCTGGAAAATACGGAGGACTCCGATCTCTGATGTCTCTCTGATCTTCAATATTCGGCGGAGTGCTAGTTCTCTGACGTACTGTCTGTTGTCGGCTAACATTCCTAGTAGTATATTCTCTGAATGGCCAAAGAATGCATTGCTTTGTATAACTGGGTCAATAACATCCTTCAAATGGTTTGGCAAATAACGCGACAGTTTTATTGTATCATGTAAATGTTTGGCACCAAAAATACAAATTGGCTCAGTCTTGATCTTGAACCACATAGGAGCATACACCGTTAAAATAAATGTGCTTAATATGATTAGGTTTTCTGACGGACTTTGACTTGAGACGTATAATCTCAAAATCCGGTTCGCCATTGTCAACCATCTAGAGTGAACTAGTTTACCAGGATTTCTTTTCGCAAAACTTGCATCACAATGTCCACTATTGATATACTGACATATTTGCAGTAGATATAGTTGATCGGTGCTTAACTCTCGTGTCGATTTGGTAATATCGGGCAACGCACATTGAACGGAACAACTGGTAATACTTCACAGTTAGTAGCAGCCTTGCCAATGGGACCTATGAAACCTTTTGGTCCACTTGTTGTACCATCTAGATGTTGAAAAAGATGATGCAACGTCAGTTCATTAGCGTGTAGTTGGCATATGAGCCATTGGAGTGGACGTTGAAACTTGATTTTCAATAAACGAATAACGCCACCTTTGATTGCTGTGTTAACAGCAGTCCCATCACAACCAATAGCGATTATTTGATTTGCATCGATAGACTTGGAGGAAAGGAATGTCAAAATAGAGTTACAAATCAAATCGTTTTGGCGTCATCAGTTTTCAAAGAAATATGGCCTAGGTATTCAGAGTCCGGTTCTTTCAATATGGTAATATGCTCCTCCTGAGTCACTCTTCTACGACCATCTTCGTGTATTAACGTTTTATCCTTTCTACCATCGTAAAATAATCCGATGGTGTCAGTATCAAAAATTGTAGGTTCATCTGAGATAGTAGCCCTAGCTTTAGAACGAGCTCTTCGAACTCTGCTTCGGTCTATAACCCGTGATGAATCGCTCTCTGTAATAAGACCAATGTCTGGGAAAGCTGCAGAAATGATTGCAGCACCAGCACGATCTGAAACCCCATAACGATCTAATGTTCTGGCAACAACCGGAAATGTGACATTAGTCATTGTGAGTGAAGTAGTGGAAATAAGAGATGGCGATTGGATGTCCTCAATTTCATCACTTTTCTTTAATGTATCTGTCTGCTGAACATTCGATCGTGCCTTTGAAGTTGTAGGTGATTTAGAAGTACTAGGAATAGATTCCACCTCTATTTGCAAGGCTCTTTGTTCTTCACGTTGCTTTTGTTGGTGTAATCTATGTAAATTCATCTCATTTTTTTTTTGGTCGTTTCACGATCTAAACTACCAATCATCATTTTACGGTCAGTTCGTTGGTCGATTAAGAAATTTCGTTCTGGTAGTGGAATTTTTCGGTTTCTAGGACAGTTGCAATCTGTGAACTCTAAACATTTGCAAGTAGCAATATCAAATAATTTCTTGCTATCCTCACCAAACTTGAACAGCTTCGCTTTGTAACCGTCTTCGTCCTTCCTGCCTTTATAAGGTTTCAATAATGTTTTATACTTATCGTGCGAAGCTATAATTCTAGATAATATTGTTTTGTGTTCTACGATTGGTATTGAAGCTTTGCGCCACATCTCCTCTACTCTTTCCGTCACAATTTCACTGGTTTTCCGTACACAGTTTTTATACTGTCTTTTATAGTTTTGAGATACGAATATAAACAACTTCATTATATCTTTAAACGCAGGTAATACATTTTTAGGGAGCTCACTGCCAGAACCAAATATTGGACAAGATACTTCACTCCGGAGTAATGCCATAGTTGTTTATAACAACAGTAAACGAATTCACACAAAATTTGTCACAACACTAAACTTTGACGATTAAGCTTTGAAGCTACAGAAAACGGTACTAAACCAACCGATTATCGAAACAGTACTGAATAGATAGTGAATAATTAATACCTACTTAGAATTGAACTGTAGTGGGAGAGTGAAGGTCCACTCGTGTGACAGGTTATAACTGTTTCTTTGCACCGTTAGGTCGGGGGTTGGCCTACAAATTCAAAATAGACCAATTTCAGTAGCGCCGGAGCAGTTATTCTAATAGAAATAGAAAGAAGTGTTATTGAAGTTTTCGGTTGGTATCCTAAAAGCGAATTGATACCGCATCCCGCGTATGTAAAAAGGCAAAAAAAATTTTTTTTATAATTTCAAAATTAAAATCACGTTGGGGCAGTTTTTAGAGTGAAAATATAAAAAAATGACAATGAACTTTTCGAATCCTTTCCCACATTAGCATCGATTCCGCACCCCGCGTTTGTGAAAATTGTTATTTCATTTTTCCCCATATAACAGCGCTCCACCCTATTCACCATGTTCCCAGAGGTTTAATCCCTGAACATCGGCGTTTAGCCATTTTAAATTTATTTCAACATAATGTAGATTTATTTATAATCACAACCATTGTTTGGTTCTGGGGCTATTTTGCAAGTATTCAAGTAAGTAATCATAACCACATTTTTTAACTTTCACAATTTCAACCATTTTTTCAATTTTAATAGTGGGATTACTTATTTGATTTTAGATTCACTGATGATGAACCGATAGGTTTGAAAACGTTCTGATGAACTCATTTTATTGAATCCATTGGGATTCTAAAAATTTTTAGTAAATATACCTTTTACTAGAAGTGGTTTTTACTTCATGTTCCAGTTTGTATAATGTTTATGTTCCGTTTCTTAAAATTTTATTAATTTTACTAGATGATGCATTCTTAAGGCCGCGTCCCACCATCAAATAATTTGATCAAACTGGTTTGAGCAAACTGAAAGTGACAGTTAGTAACGTCACATCCTGAGTGTTCATTGTGGATAATAATGAAAAATTTTAATTTTAAATAAAGTACAAACAAGTTAGACAACTCAATACAAAAAATTTGATCAAACTAGACTGATAGTGAGAGCACAGATTTTTAGAATTTCAAAAAAACTGCAATTGTGACGTCACTTTGACGTACTTCCTCAAGTACGTCAAGTTTGCTAAAACTTTTTGATCAAATTATTTGATGGTGAGACGCGGCCTTTACAGTCAAGCACTGCCTACAGCTCATAGTGACATCACTGTACGTTAATTCCTATTCCCTGATAAAGCCCCTACGGCTCTTATTACCACGAATATTTTTACATTTATTTTCGGTAAGCTAGTAGCGACTCTACGTCGATGTTAAACGATAAATTTAAGAGTGCTCAAAGGGCAACATGATTCACTGCTCGATGGTATCGTGTGGTACTTGCCAGTTCGATGGACACAGACAGGTTAACATCGACGTAGAGTCGCTACTAACATCAGTTTTTAAAAATGTAAATCATATTTCTCGATGTCACCTATTCTATAGGGTGTCCCGAAAAGATTGGTCATAAATTATACCACACATTCTGGGGTCAAAAATAGTTCGATTGAACGTAACTTACCTTAGTACAAATGTGCTCATAAAAAAGTTATAGCCCTTTGAAGTTACAAAATGAAAATCGATTTTTTTTTAATATATCGAAAACTGTTAGAGATTTTTTATTGAAAATAGACATGTATCATTAATATGACAGTATTATCTTAAAACAAAATTATAGTGAAGTTTGTCCACCCCATAAAAAATTTATGGGGGTTTTGTTCCCTTAAACCCCCCCAAACTTTTGTGTACGTTCCAATTAATTTATTATTGTGGTACCATTAGTTAAACACAACGTTTTTAAAACTTTTTTCCCTCTTAGTATTTTTTCGATAAACCAGTTTTTATCGAGATGCGGTTTCTTTTTTAATATATTTACAGAAAAATGTTATGGGGGTTTTGCTCCTTTAATCCCCCCAAATGTTTGTGTACGTTCCAATTAAACTATTACTGCGGTACCATTAGTTAAACACAGTATTTTTAAAACTTTTTTGCCTCTTAGTCTTTTTTTGACAAGTCACTTTTTATCGAGATATGGCTTCTTTTCCAAAATATACCTAAAAATGTAAATTATAAATAAATTTTCATATTATAACAGGTCTATAATCATACTTAACCATATACAAATATGTGGTGGATTCGACAAATATTCAAAATATGTCGATAAAAACTGGTTTATCGAAAAAGTACTAAGAGGTAAAAAAGTTTTAAAACCATTGTATTTAACTAATGGTGCCACAATAATAATTTAATTGGAACGTACAGAAAAGTTTGGGGGGGTTTAAAGGAACCAAACCCCCATAAAATTTATATGGGGAGCACAAATTTCACTTTAATTTTTTTTTAAGATGTTGCTGTCATAAAAATGCCACATGTCCATTTTCAATAAAAAATCTCTAAGAGTTTTCGATATATGAAAAAAATTCGAGTTTCATTTTGTAACTTCAAAGGGCTGTAACTTTTTTTGTGTGCACTATTGTATATAGGTAAGTGAGGTTTAATCAACCTATTTTTGACCCCAGAATCTGTGGTATAATTTATGACCAATCTTTTCGGGACACCCTGTATAGGGTTGCTAGTTTCATGTACTAAGTAGAATGCACTGAAGATGATCTGATCTAGATTGAAAACGCTTTGCGAATCCTTTTGGATGACTTTTTAATAGTTTTTCAATAAACTTTTTATACCATTATACAAACGAAGTTTTTACTTGTTCTGTATGGTATAAATTAAGATTACATTACATAGTTCCCCACCTTTAGACGTCTGTGACAGGAGTATTTTATAAAATTCTTCTGTCAGAGTGACAGTTGTCATACTCCTCCGATACGTCCAAAAGTGGGAAACTATGTAATGTAGTGTTAATTTATACGTTTATATCGATAATTTCCACCTCCACTAGTTTCATCTCTTTTTACATTACAACATATTATGTTTTCCATCTTTTGCGTTATTTTGCCGGTTATTAGAGCGCTCATCACTGTAGATTCTATAATCACATTTATTTATGTTTTGCAATTAAATTTCAGCTGATTCCCTATTATTTTCGGTAAAAGTCAGGCAGAAATTTAATTTGCTTTTTACTTGAATCAATGTAAGGTTGCCATTCACCTCAATACCAATAGCATTGCCAATAGTGCGCCGTCTTGAAAAGGAATCAGCAATTTATTTTTAACTAATCTCAATCTGAAATTCTGTACCACATTCCGATAACAAAATAAGGAATCGATGGCTAAGACTATAAACGTTCTCCTGTTCCTGGATTGGCTATTAAACGCCGTGACAAGAATTTTCCAGGTGTGAACTTGTCAGTGGAGATTCTGTTCGGTTCTGGGGAGCAATTCTTAAGTTACTTTATTATGTTCTGTGTTGTGTAACATTGTAGCCATCATTAAGATTGTTATTTGCTGGAGAAAATAAAGTTTTAATGTTTGCGTGTTACCATAAAAGATTTACGCTCATAAAATCTGTAGCTGCTTTCACTTTAGATCACTTTTAAGGTGAAGGATTATGTCGGAGTTTTTTACAACTTTTTGTTTGATATGCTTTGTAACGTTACAAACGTCACATCTTTGCTATTTTATTTTTAAATAATTATTTTATTTTAGTTTCTTTAATATTTCATTAGTAATCATCTTCTTCTATTTGTTTTACCTGTTTTCTTCATTAAAAACTCGTTGGCGCCCGTTCTATAGGCAACTTTCATTTCATCTAATCATTCAGTTACAATACCGAACATGCTTACCCATCTTTCTGTACTTGGTCATCATTTCAAATGTCGTTTAAAATGACAGTGACAACCCCCATATTTCATACACAAAGAATTTAGAGTGGTTCTAAAGTTAATTTATAAAAGCCAAAGGAGCTTCAAAAATAAAACATTTTATTTCATCAGACTTTCATATTCTCTTGGGGTGAGTAGTTTGTGACCTTTTTATTTCTATACCTAACCTCGACTCTCCACGTATCATGATATCTTAATTTTAAATATTTTATTTCATCAATTAATATGCATTTAGTAATCAAATTATTTAACTAGTATCCGTCAGTATTAATTTTATTTTATTCCTTTGCCAATTGCTACTATTTACGATTATTTGGCAAAGGCTCGTTTTGGGTTTTACTTCTTGATGTGTGATATGTATTTTATCTTCTAGTTTTTGGGATAAAGATCACCTTCCTCCCTCCGGGAGCTTCAAGGATCCTCAATCGCCGGCGATACAACAACGAGGAGCAAATCATCTAGACTGCAATTAATCTCACCCAGACTGCAACGACTAACATCCAGAGGCCTGTACACCAGGGAAATAAGGCAAAAATATACCATGTTCGGGACACTTGAGCAGCCAGGTTGCAAATGGCTTTTTTTTGGATACTATATACTAGTATGGTATAGTTAGACCCAAACTCAGACATCCAAAGTGAAAGTTATCCTCCAACACCAAATTGTTCTATATGGTCCACATAATGTTCAGAAAAAAGTCACACCATTTTGAGCGTCGGGTTTGAGGGGGAGAGGGGGGAGAATTCTGCAAATTCGTAGTTTTTTAGGTTTTCGTCAATATTTCTAAAACTAAGCGGTTTAGTATGAACCACCCTCTACACAAAATTGTTCTAAATTAAATTTGAAATAAAAAAGGCCCTATGCATAACCCTTCTAAAATGAACGGTTCCAAAGTTACGGAGGTAGTATAGTATAATTGGTCCAAAAAAAGGCCTAACCCAGACATCCAAAGTAAAAGTTTTCCTTCAACACCAAATTGTTCTATATGGTCCACATATTGTTCAGTAAAAAGTTACACCATTTTGAGCGTCCGGTTTGGGGGGGAGATGGGGGAGAAGTAGGTAAATTAGTAGTTTTTTTAAGTTTTTCGTCAATATTTCTAAAACTATGCTTTAGCGTAAGGAATGTTCTATAGAAAAATGTTGTATATAAAATTTAAAACAAAAAAGGTTCTATACATAATTGTTATAAAATCAACGGTTCCAGAGTTACGGAGGGTGAAAAGTGGAGGATTTCGATACTTTTTATATTTACCGATTTCTCCCCCTCTCCTCCCCAAACCCGACGCTCAAAACGGTGTGACTTTTTCTGAACATTATGTGGACCATATAGAACAATTTGCTGTTGGAGGATAACTTTCACTTTGGATGTCTGGGTTTTTGGTATAGCTATATCATAAATATTGCCCAAAAAATATAAAAAGTATCGAAAACCTCGACTTTTCACCCTCCGTAACTCTGACCGTTGATTTTATAACAATTATGTATCCAACATTTTTTGTTTTAAATTTCATGTAGAACATTTTTGTATATAACATTGTTTACGCTAAAGCATAGTTTTAGAAATATTGACAAAAAACGTAAAAAAACTACTAATTTACCGGCTTCTCTCCCATCTCCCTCCCAAACAGGACGCTCAAAATGGTGTAACTTTTTACTGAACAATATGTGGACCACATAGAACATTTTGGTGTTGGAGGAAAACTTTTACTTTGGATGTTTGGGTTAGGCCTGTTTTTGGACCAGTTATACTATACTACCTCCGTAACATTGGAACCATTCATTTTAGAAAGATTATGCATAGGGCCTTTTTTATTTCAAATTTAATGTAGAACAATTTTGTATAGAGGGTTGCTCATGCTAAACCGCATAGTTTTAGAAATATTGGCGAAAAACTTAAAAAACTACGAATTTACCGATTTCTCCCCCCTCTCCCCCCCCCCCAAACCCGACGCTCAAAATGGTGTGACTTTTTCTGGACATTGTGTGGATCATATAGAACAATTTGGTGTTGAAGGACAACTTTCACTTTGGATGTCTGGGTTATGCCATTTTTTGGATCAACTATACTAAACTATACCTAATACATTATAAATACAAAATTGCCCGTCGCTGTTTGGACGAGAAATTTAGTTATTAACAAGTAATGGTCAAGAATGAGAGTTTTTTGGTTTAAATCGCTACAGGTAAAAATAGGGTAATTAAATGTCTTACTTATAATATTTTTCTTTTAGTAGATGAGCCAAGGTTTAAAATAGCGTTTTTTGAATTTTGTTCCGATTATTTGTTGCTTCGGATATTGCAAAATAAAACTAAAATTTCAAAAATAAAAAATTTGCTATAACTTTTGCGAAAATGAATTCAGGACTTTTAGGGCTGGATCCCGCGTATGAAAAAAAAGTTGATTAATAGCAAGCTGAAAATTTGTTAATAGCTTAAGGGTGTCTAGTCGGACAAACTTTGATGTACGGGAACACTGGAACAGGGGAAGTTTTAATTGTGGAACAGGTTAAAAATGTGGAACGGTCAGACCACGAAAACGGCACATGTATTTTGTCCGACAGAACAGACTTAAACTCTTCGAACAGAGATTAAACTATCATGCAAAAATCAGACTGCTATTTATCACCAAATGGGCGTTTTAATGAGTGGAACATGTAGAATATTTCAAATGACAGAGTTTAAGTCTGTTCTGTCGGACAAAATAAATGTGCTGTTTTCGTGGTATGACCGTTCCAAATTTTTAAATTGTTCCACAATTAAAACTGCCCCTGTTTCAGTGTTTCCATATATCAAAGTTTATCCGACTAGACACCCTTAAGCTATTAACAAATTTTCAGGTTGCTATTAATTAACTTTTTTTCATACGCGGAATCCAGACCTATTTTATATTGCACGAAAAGTTGAGTCAAACAGTCCATACAATGTACAACAAATTTTAAGACGATGTGTCAATTAGTTTAAATTTTATTCAATTTGTTTATCCCCAAAGAGTTTTTTTTCGCAATGTTATTGTTCAGAAAATAATAATGATACAGCAATTCTGTGAAAACAGCATGAAAGAGCGTTTAAAAAAATTATTAAAAAGTTATTTTTATCACTCAGAAAACATTTTACTAAGAAAAGGGTCATTTTTGGCTTATAAACAATTTGAATAACTTTGTTAATATTGACTGTAGGCTAAAACTACAATGGAATTTGAAAAACTGATATTTTTATACGAATTTTCAAAGAAAAACTTTTCGCCTAGGTTAATTACGGTCAAAGTTAGCCACTTTTTCTATTTAATTGACGACTACTTTGTTTATAACAATTAGGCAACCTAACTAGAGCCATTTTGAAGTTGAAGATATATAGGTTTTGTGTAAAAGTTTGAGTAAACTTTGAACCTCAAGAGAGTGGTTAATAAAGCTTTAAAAATGGCGTCCGAACGGAATTATTTCGTGGTCGGTGGAGGGGAACTACTAAAATACGTGCACTCAAAAAATGAAACTGATTCTGTAAACATATGCTGCGATTAATATCGCTGAAACTTGTTGATGGATTTTGATCATAATTTTTTTAATTTGTATGTACTCGTAGTCTTATAGATTACGTTATGTACACACAAACCTACCTAACATTACAAAATGTTAGGGGGAACTCCCCTTATCACTCAGGGATATGAAAAATAGATTACGACCGATTCTAAGACCTACCGAATATACATATATAATTTCATAAAAATCAGTAAAGCGGTCTCGGAGGAGTATGGAAACTAACACTGTGATATGAGAATTTTATAGATGTAAATATATAGATGGCTATTAACAAATAGGGGTTGGTGATAGAAGAGTGAAAATTAAGGGTTGTATGTATTTTTTAATCCTACATCAAATAAAATTAAGGTAGATAATTTTGTCAAAAAAAAAAAGAAAAAAATGTCAGGGGGCAACCCCCCTTATAACTTATGGGTATAAAAAATAGATTAAAACCTCTTCAACGTCCTACAGGATAAACGTGTAAAATTTTATAAAAATCGGCCAAGCCGTTTCGGAGTAGTATGTTAACATTGTTACAGGAGAATTTGATGTATATAGAAGTAAGTGCGAATTAAATAATAAAAGTGGCTAACTTTGAACCTAATTAACCTAAGCAAAAAGTTTTTTTTTGAAAATTCGTATAAAAATACCAGCTTTTGAAATCCTAAAGTAGATTTACTCTATAGTCATAGTACAAAGTTATTCAAATTGTTTAGAAGCCAAAAATGACTCTATTTTACTAAACTTTTTTCGGAGTGATAAAAACGACTTTTTAATGATTTTCTCAATACTTTAAAAATATAACTATTATTCTTGCATGTGGTTTCCACATAATTGCTATGTCATTATTATTTTCTGAACAATAACATTGCGAAAAAATAGCTCTTTGCGATAAACAAGTTAAATAAAATTTAAACGTATTGACGAATCGTGTTAAAATTTTTTGTGCATTATATGGAATGTTGGACTCAATTTTTCGTGTAATATGAAAGTCTTAAGGCCATTTTCGCAAAAGTTATAGCACATTTTCTATTTTTAAAATTTTATTCTTATTTTGCACTTTCCGAAACAAAAAAGAATTGGACCAAAATTCCAAAAGTGCCATTTTAAACCTTGGCTCATCTACAAAAAGAAGAATATTATAAATATTTAATTACCCAATTTTTACCTGTAGCGATTTAAACGAAAAACTGCCATTTTTGACCCTTATTTGTTAATAACTAAATTTCTCGTCCGAACTGTGACAGGCATTTTTGTATTTATAATGTATTAGGTATATAGTACCCAAAAAATCCATTTGCAACCTGGCTGCTTAAGTGTCCCGACAAAAACCTTATTTCTCTGGACTACTGGGGAAATACAACATCTAGAACCCCTGAGCCAGTCGCAGAAACAGCAGTACAATTCGACATCAAGAAGTTACCATCGAACCAGATACCAAAGCCATAAGTATAATCTAGAAATTGTTAGTTTTTGGCAAGAATTTGAATATATTTGTTAATGCATTTAATAAGTCATATTTTTATTATATCTTTATTGAACAGTAAACATGATTAGCTAAAGTATTGTTTTGTTTGCTTTTGCTTCCATTCTGAATTTTCATAGTTCATATTTAAGATTAGGACAAGACTAACACACACCTTGGGAGAATGAGCTAGGCCAGAGTGAACGATAACTATCATGGATGATTGAGGTATTATTATTCAATGTTATGTTGGTTATCTGGAGTAGTATGTCGTCTACGTTTCAGTTTTCATTATTTTATTTATTGTTTTATACTTTTTTTTTCGTTTTTAAACTTACTTCAATACATTCTTTCCATTGCATCATTGACCTGCTTCTCTATTTATTTTTTGTTAAAATCCAGTTTTTATGGTCATTTCGTTTTAGTAATACCAAATTTTCTGGTTATGTTTCTCCTGTTCTCCTTGTTCGTTTTCATTTATTTTATCTGCTAATTGGTCATATATCAGTTTCTTAGACCTGTTATAAGCAGGAAAGAAGAGGAAGATAAGAAGGAGAAGCGTAGAAAAGTAGAGGTAAAAAATTCACGAAAATTTTAAATTAGAAAAAAATTAAATTATTGGTAGAATAGATAAATTAGAAGAAAAACAGAATAATATAAAAACAGATTTAGAGCATAAATTGTACAACAACAAAACCTTTAAAATCTATTTTAGAAAGGAAAATAGGCTGGATTTGTTTCAGTTCGTTCAAAGGTAGCCATATACAGGGTGTTTCATTAATAATTGTCCATATAGTAACTGGAGAAACCTTAGCACAAAATACGAAGATTTAACCTAAAACACTTAAATAAAATGTGGTTCCTTACTGAGTTACAGGGTGTTTTATCTAAAAATTTAAAAATTATTTTTGCTCAGCATTTTAAAACTATTCGACGTATCCTTTTCATACTTGGTAGGAAGTATAGGTACTATACAAACTACTAAATTATGTTAAACAGACGTTTCTGTCTGTTACCAGAGGCGTACGACGGGGGAAAGTGGATGGTTGATCCTTTCCAAATTCTACACCACTGGCGGAATTGCTGTTTTAGTTCAATTTTTGGATTCTCCAATATTTTCTATGAAAATAATATACTCCTCATTCGTAACGATAAAGTCATTAGTTTTCGAGATCTTTGAAGTTAAAAATGAAACGACACGGTTATTTTGAATAATGTATTGTGTCGCTTCATTTTTAATTTCAAATATCTCGAAAACTAATAATTTTATCGTTACGAATGAAGAGCATATTATTAACATAAAAAGCATTGAAAAATAAAAAAATTACACTAAAATAGCAATTTCGTCAGTGGCGTAGAATAAGGGAAGGGTAAACCTGCCATTATCCCCTGCCGTACGCCTCTGGTAGTAGCTAGAAACGTCTATTTATCTTAAATTAGTAGGGTGTACAGTACCTACATTTTCTGCCAAGTATGATAAGGATACGCCAAATAGTTTTAAAGTACTGGGTACAAATAATTTTTAAATTTTAATCATATAAATCATACCATAAATTAATCAAAATAACTGTGTCGTTTCCTATTTAACTTAAAATATCTCGAAAACTAATGACTTTATCGTTACCATTGAGGAGTATACTATTTATGTAGAAAGCATTGGAGAATCTAAAAATGGCACTAAAATAGTAATTCCTCCAGTGGCGTAGAATTTGAGAAGGGTCAACCATTTACTATCCCTGCCGTACGCCTCTGGTAGTAGCTAGAAACGTTTGTTTATCATAATTTAGTAGAATGTATAGTAGTCGCACTTTCTGCCAAGTATGAAAAAGATACGTCGAATAGTTTAAATTGCTAGGCAATTTTTTTTTTTTAATTTTTAGATAAAACACCCTGTAACTCAGTAAGGAACCACATTTTATTTAAGTGTTTTAGGTTAAATCTTCATACTTTGTACTAAGGTTTCTTCAGTTACTATATGGACAATTATTAATGAAACACCCTGTATACCCCTCTGAAGATCTCTAATAAGAGTAAAACGTACGTTAGGGCGTTTATGGCGCTCTCTGAACAAACTGAAATATAAGACGTCTCTTAATTTCGTTTTACAGGAAATTATTTTATATTAGTTTGTAACAGTCCGAAAGTCATTATTATTTTTGCTCCACCTTGTATGCTAAATCCGTTTTAGAAATTGTACCGTGTATTGCATAGAGTTAGGTCATCTGTGATTCTTTTTCGTTTCTCATAATATTAGATCGATCTTGTGTTTCTCGTGAATAGATAAATTTTTGTTTCTGCACGTGTTTACGTTAGTTTAAACCGATAAAGTGATCTTTAGCTATAAATCATTCACTAATGTGTTTTTGGCGACTGTGAAACTGGAAAATGTTTATCCTATGGGAATAAGTGGTTCTAAGTGTTACCAACGGGTCCAAGTGTCTTTTTCGTTGATTTGGCAATTTTCGTGGGTAGAAGGTTGCAGGAACTACTAAAATCGGTTTTGTTTATCCTCTTGGTAATTGGCTGAGCTGTTTTTCGTTTAAGCCAGAAGGTTTAACCCAGAGCGTATTTTGCATTCTCCTATTGGTTAAGATTTTGATTAAGTGAGTGCCTTAAGTCTGTACTTGGTCGTTGAGGATTATCGATGGGGAAATCGAATGATTTTGTAGGGGGCGTTTGGTTTCTGGGGATTGAGTTTGAGAGATTAAAAAATTCAGTCACGTTGGAGCTGTGGAACAGTTACGTTTGAGCCGTTAAGTAGTTATGTTTGAGCTGTAGAAAAGTCTAGTTTGAGCCGTCAAGAAGATTAAGATGTAGTTGAATTTGAGTTTCTTCGGCCGGCTGGCTAATGCTTGTAGCTTAGCTCAGCCCGGCATACAACGTGTACTCCGGCATTTTCGCTACTGTTAGGCGGATGTCGATATAATCATACCACTATTGGTATAATTTTTCTTATATGCAGTCAGAATTTATCCGGGAATTTTTCAGATGGTAGTTAGAAGTTTTTTTGTGTTAGCAGTTTCTAACATCATAGTTAAAGCATGGAGTTGCTTTTATATTTTTCTTTGATCCGGTTTAATATACGAAAGGACTAATGAGTTCTTCAATATTTTTGTTCGAGCAGTGCCGATTTGTTTTAAGAAATAAATGCTGAATTTTTCTATAAACTATGGAAACAACCATTCACTGATGTGCTTTTAATGTATCTATTCCTTTGTAAAGTGACTTTAGTGAAGTGAACTGTGCATTGGACTTAAAACCAACCAAGAGAAGATACAGGACTAGCATACAAGGAATTATTTTTTTTGTAAACTTTTCATTTTTTTTTTGGTAAACATTATCTCCTTATGTAAAATCGCAAGAGATCACAGATCTTTTTAATTTTATTTTATTTTGTTTCAATAAGAGAGTTTGGTTCATTGCAAAATATTATTTATTATTGTCTTTTCCCTTTCTCTTGTTTCGTAAGTACAACAAAGATTTAGCTGAGTAAAGACATAGATAAGGTAAGTCACACCATAAGTATTTTATATAATTTGTGTTGACTAGTTTTTTGTTTAATTTTTGATTTAGCTATCTTTTCTTTTACGTTTCTATTTTTGTATATCTATGGTTCCCACAAGAAAACCAGTGGCGCCCAATATTTTATTTCTTTATATTTAATATTCTTATTTGATTTTTCTATTTTTTTTATTTCTAAGCTAATAAGAGAATATTAATAACGTCCCATTAAGAACCAGTCCATATCTCTTCCGTTACTGAGCAACCGAGGACATGTTCTTCAAATTGTGTAACACGTTTACATCCCCTTGTATGACATATCAACATCTTGTCAAATTCTATTTTCTATTAAGGTAAGTTGACCAAATAAGGCCCACTTAATGTTTGTTAGTTGTTTTTTGATAAATAAAATCACGATATAAATCTGAAAACCACAGAGAAGATAAATCACATATTTAAATTTAATATGAGATTGTTAAATTTTGTCAAATGTTTTATGAGTTGTTACTTTTTAGTCTTTAAAAAATGGTTGCTTCTGGGTTTAATTAGGAACACCATGTTCTTAATAAAGCCCACTTCATGTTCTTAATAAGGCTCACTTTTTAAATGTGACAATTATGCCTGGTTGCACCAACAGATCTTCAGCTCCAGTTTAGCCCAGTTCAGCTTATGTCGCATTGACGTTCCACGTCTTAAGCTTAAGGTCTATTGGTGCAACTATACATTAATCAAATTAAACAAAAGTGACATGTAGGACATTTATTTTGTAAAAAATAATAGGTACTTAAAATAATTATTGCAAACAGTCTGGACATATGAAAACTAAGTCTTTATCATCTGCTGAAAGTCCTACACACTCTTCATGAATATATCGTTTGCAGCTGTCACAAAGTCTCATATCCTTAACGACATCCTCATTGCAGACGAAACAATACCAACTATCTTTTCGTTCTTCTTTGTTTTTTGAGGTTTCAAGTGAGCAGTGTTTATTTTTCTCTTCTCCTTTTTTAGTTGTTTTTTGACTATTTTTCCGTTTGCCAAGTTTTTTCCTTTTCTTGATTGGTTTTTAGTGTCATTTAAACCAGCTTCATCAAACAATGATTTTGTGACTTCCTGTGCTCGATAGTTCAGGGATTTATTTCCAGCACCTTTGCGTTTTCCAGTTTCCAATTCTGGTGTTATTGACACTGCGTTGAAACTTACTGACATTTCGTTTTCTTCTTTTGAGCTGTCATGTACTGAAAATTCATTGTCAGAACCGTCAGAACTCTCAGAGCTATCTTGCGTATTTTTCTCCTTTAGAGCTTTTATTTTCTTTTTTCTGTCTGGAGTGGAGCTGCCAATAGGATTATTCGTTGCGGAAGTCGAAGCTGATGGAATAGCAGAATCTTCTGAGTCTAATTTATTTTCTGTTATTTCTGATGGGCAAAAAGCTATGTCAGGAATGACACTCGGATCATATGGGTATATTCCCGTAGCACGAAAACCTGAAATAACATTTGATGCTGCAGTTGCTTTTGGCCATACTTTTGAGAAAATTGTGCCAAACGAAAATTTATTGATCGTTCGATCTGGTTTATTTGCCCAGTAGGTGATAACTTCGTCGTCCCAGTAAGATTCGAAGGTTTTAAATACCGCCTTGTCCATAGCTTGCAGTTCATGTGTGCAATTACTTGGCAGGCAAAAAAGCGTAATTTCATGTGACTCGGCTTCATCAACAATACCTGCATCCAAATGGGACGATGCTCCATCAAAAATAAGCAGTACTCTTCCTATTGGCTTGTACTTAGCAAAATGTTGTACCCACTTAATGAAAAGTGGCGTAGTCATACTTCCTTTCTCGGTCATTTCAATAACTGTTCCAGCAGAAAGATTGTCATACCATTCATTCTTCTTTCTTTTTCCTTTGAACAAGATCATAGGTGGAATTATTTGTCCTATAGCATTTCCACAACCGACGATTGACACATTCTCAGCGTGCTCTTCCGAAATCAAATGAACTTTGACACCTTTACGAGCATATACCTGTTGTGATTTATGAAGGTTTAGGCGGCAACCTTTCTCATCAATATTCAACATAACTTCGCGTAGCTTTTCAAAATAGTCATTGACTATGAATCTGTTTAATTTGGCGGCTCTAGCTGGATTCATGAATTGAGATTTTCTTTTAACTACTTCGGGATGTCGATTTAAAAAAAGTTTGAGCCATTTTCGACCAGCTAAGTTTTTATCGATAAAAGGTTCAGATATGCCATTTCTTTGGCAATATTCATGGACAGAATGTCTTATCACTGTTGATGTCAGAGGCATTCCAACGTCAGCTAGCCTAAAAATTCTTCCACACAACTCAGATTCTTGTTGGGGGGTTAAACATGAAGGGCGCCCAAGTTTCTTTTCCGCTTTTCCACTAAGCAAATGATTCCTAAGTGTTCGATGGGCAATATTAAATTCTTTGGCGGCTATTCTTACTGACATCCCATTTTTAACTGCTTGCAAGGCCAAAGCCATTTGTTCTTCAGTCCATAAAGCTCTACGCATCTTAAGCTTTTTAGTATTATTTCTGAAACAAAGTTAAAAACTTATAAAACTTGTTATTGTAGTGGTCTTAACAAGGCCCACCCGTAGTCTTAATAAGGCCCACCCGGGCCTTATTAGGAATACTGTAGGTGATCAATGTTTTTTATAAATTACCATTATTTACGTTTTAATAAACATAAGGTAATTCAGGTACTATGAAAGTACAACTAATAAGTAAACAAATGTCATGCAGAATAAAAAAAATCGCACTCATAATCGTATTAAATTACAAAAGCATACTAACCTCAATAATAGATTGGATATTTACCGATTGACCACTGTAAACGAATGATCATATAAAAGCGACAGTTCGCGTCGCTGCTCAACTTAGTGTAACAATTTGCACCTAGATGGCTCTACTGCGTCTGTACATTGCAGCATACTGCCATTATTTCTCCATCCTGAGGAATAAGCGCGAGTGGGCTTTATTAGGAACCGGGCTTTATTTGGCGAACCTACCTTATTGTTTGGTTTGCAGGTAATAGAAATCACGAAGGCGTCGATTTGTTTAATTACAAGATGCTTTGAACAAATTATAGGTTCAAAGCCAGCGTCAGCTTGAAGAAAAAAAGAATGTAACCGAAGAAGTAAGTCTTTGGCTGACCACAGGCTAAACAGGAAGAAGATAATGGAACTATAAAGACGTACTGTGGCCATTAATCGTATTTGTGTTTCAATAAAAGTGATTAAAAAAAATGTGTGTGTAATTTGTGCGCACGTAAGAAGTTATACTTCTATTATATGATTTCAACGAAATCAATATACTTTAAACAGTTTATTTATATTTTATTTAAATATTAAACTAATTTTAATACATACTACTTTCCAAAAATTTTTATTAAAACAATATTAAAAATTAAAAAAATAAAAGAATAAAACACACTCAAACACATTGAAAAATGAAACAAAGAAATGATTTCTAAACAATAATTGTTGACAAAATTATTAACTAAACACGTATTTTCTTAAAAAAATATATAATAAATATACTTATAATCATAAAATGTATAAAAAAAATAAAAATTTGCATTGGGGATTTAACCTGCGTCTATCAGGTTGTTAGATTTTAGCTCACCACATACAGAATTTATCTATCAAGACATATGAATGATGTGGGAAGATAAAGGAATTAAACGTTTTAAACTTTTTTGACAGTTGCTTATTCACTTAGTTTAATCAAATAAGTTTGATTCTTGTGGAATTAAAATATTAAAATACAACAAAATATAGACTAAAAAAGCAATATATATGAAGATTGGTAGAAATTATGTTGGTAATCAAATTATGTAAATCAAAACATTACCTACTAGCTAGGTAGGTACATCTGTCCTCACAACAACAAAAACTAATATACACACAATTTGTTTACCCATAACCATTGACGTATTAATAAAGTATCCGAAAATATCCGACATATTGAACAATTTTTGACAGGTCATTGTAATTAACCAATCAGAGAACGTACAACGTTTAAGCTGCGCCCAGGACCAAGACTTTTGATGATTTAGCGCACATATAAATTTACTCCCAACGCACATAAAGAAGTATAACTTCAAAAACTTATATCTCACAATAAAACACTGAAAAACGTTTGTTTTCTATACTTCCACAAAATTTATTACAACTATGTTATTACTACAGCTGTTTCGGCAAAGTGCCTTTCTCAAGTGATATATTTTACAATGGGTTTGCCTTTTTAAGTCTTTAACTGAAGAGGTTGAGGAGTGGGGAGCTGTTTGTCTCGAGTTGGTCATTCAGAATTATATCTGTATTTTTCAATTTATTAATTTCCATTGATTCTAAAAATGATAGCTTAAAGCCTTTATTTTGAATATGTAGAATTTGAAACTCTTCATTGAAAGAATGATTATGATCTAGAAGGTGAAGTGCGTATGTAGAAGTGTCTGTTTTTCTATTGTTGAAAGCCCTTTTGTGTTCTGCTATCCGTTTGTCAAAAGTTCTGCCAGTTTGACCTATGTAAGTTTTCGGACAGTCACCACAAGTTAGTTTGTACACACCACTCTGTAGTTGCTTTTTCTTTCGGCTTTTATTGTTTTTAATATGTTTGCTTAAGTTGTTGTTAGTTCTGAAAGCTGGTGTTATTCCTTTCTTTTTTATGTATCTGGCTATTTTTGTTGTTATTTTGCCAGTATATGTGAGAGAGCAGAAGGTACTGGGTTCTTTCTGTGGTGGTGGATACACTAATTTCAAGGCTTTCTTATGGAGTTTTTGGTTTAAAATGTTGTTAACTGTTTGTTCGTTATAGCCATTGTTTACTGCTATTTGTCTAATGATATTTAGTTCTGTCTCGAAGTTATTTTCTAGAGACAGAACTAAATATCATTAGACAAATAGCAGTAAACAATGGCTATAACGAACAAACAGTTAACAACATTTTAAACCAAAAACTCCATAAGAAAGCCTTGAAATTAGTGTATCCACCACCACAGAAAGAACCCAGTACCTTCTGCTCTCTCACATATACTGGCAAAATAACAACAAAAATAGCCAGATACATAAAAAAGAAAGGAATAACACCAGCTTTCAGAACTAACAACAACTTAAGCAAACATATTAAAAACAATAAAAGCCGAAAGAAAAAGCAACTACAGAGTGGTGTGTACAAACTAACTTGTGGTGACTGTCCGAAAACTTACATAGGTCAAACTGGCAGAACTTTTGACAAACGGATAGCAGAACACATAAGGGCTTTCAACAATAGAAAAACAGACACTTCTACATACGCACTTCACCTTCTAGATCATAATCATTCTTTCAATGAAGAGTTTCAAATTCTACATATTCAAAATAAAGGCCTTAAGCTATCACTTTTAGAATCAATGGAAATTAATAAATTGAAAAATACAGATATAATTCTGAATGACCAACTCGAGACAAACAGCTCCCCACTCCTCAACCTCTTCAGTTAAAGACTTAAAAAGGCAAACCCATTGTAAAATATATCACTTGAGAAAGGCACTTTGCCGAAACAGCTGTAGTAATAACATAGTTGTAATAAATTTTGTGGAAGTATAGAAAACAAACGTTTTTCAGTGTTTTATTGTGAGATAAAATGAACTTCCATCAAGTAACGGTCGAATCCATCAATTAAAAACTTATATTTTTTAAATAGGTATATTAAATTAAATTATTTAAGTACATTTTTATATCCTTCCACAGAAAAATTAAACTTCTAAACATAATAATAATAATAATAATGTTTATTTACTTCTCATTATGCTCTCATATATAACAATATTATAATAGAATAATTCAATACTAACATAATTACAAATTAATTTTAAGTTAAATATTTAAACAGAAACCAATCTTTCAACCACTAGATGTTTCAAGTACTAAACTTACTTTTTCTTCTCAAAATATTCTCTTTAACACATTCTGTCAAACTGGTTTCATTTCAATTTAAATTTCTTCACATTTAATTATTATAAATGCAGATACTTCATCCCGGTTAAAAACATTCTGAAAATTCAAGTTTTACTTAACTGAAACTGAAAGAAAAAGTGTACAATTCCTATGCCATTTAAAAACCAAATTAGAATATCTGGAACACACAACGTAAAACATAAAGTCAACCGCTTGAACTGATTATTTAAGAGAAAGTGAACGGAAAGGGAGAATCGTGGAAAGACGGATTTCCCGGCTGCATAATTTAAGAAAATGTTACAATAGCATTGAGCGAGTTCCGTGTTGGGATAAATAAAGGAAAAATAGCCGGTGCCCGGAATGGACAGCGACACTGCAATTCTATTATTCTCTAACGTAACAGTACACTTTGAAATTTTCAAAAAATCAATTTATTTTTGCATTTTTCAATTCTTTATAGCTTCAAAAATAAGTTCCTAAAATATTTTGGTGAAAATAGAAATATAAAATTGTCGCCAACCGTCACATATAAAATTACACTCAACGAAAAAGGTACGTAATATTAATAAAAATGTTAATTCAGACAACAAAAGCAATACTTAAAATTTGTCCAATTCTTGGTTGTATTGGAACAACAAAGCGATGTTCATCAATTCATTATTTTCGTTCGTTGATCCAATGTATTACGTTTATTGAATGGATGAACATCCATTTATTAATATTACGAACACTGTTCACTGAGCCAACGAACACTATTCATTGAAACAACAATGTCGTTAATTGAGCGACGAAGACTATTCGTTGTGTCAATAACAGTGTTATTTCTCTTAACGTATTTCGTGTATTTCTACAATTATTTCCGTTCATTCCCACAATAAATACGGTTATTCTTACAAGCAATTCTATTCATCCCTACAATCAGTTTCGTTCATTCCTACTATGAAAGTATTTTATATTGATAATTACTGAATGCATTTGCTCAATGTATGATATTAATTGATTAATAATAATTTTGCAAATCCCCCTTTTTTGTTCTAAACCTAATGGACCTTACACTGTGTTATTTCTCCTACGATTTCACTTATACAGTGCGCTGGAAAAAGTGTTGCCCCCTTCATAACTTATTTATTTTTAGCACATAAGCAAAACGCTCGGACAGGTCGATTTTTAAAATAATCAAAGTACGTATATTACAATATCAATGTTTCGAACTTTACTCGATCCCTCTTCAGGTGACAGCTAGAACTTTGATGTTTTTAAATGGGAAAGTAGGTACATCATGTGACAGTTCATTTAAAAGCGTTTGAGAGAGTGATTCCAAAAATGTATAACACTTTAATCCTTTTAGAGAGCGCAGGTGCAAAATTACGATCGAATTCTTTTTAAACGCATTCATTTTTTTTGGAATCCTGAGAAAACTAAGTATTTTTGAAAAATTTAAACGGAGAATAATAGATTACATTATTAACGATGGCTGAAAGTCCCTTATAATAAACAGACAGTTTCTTTTGAATGGTATATTTGAAATTAAAAATCATACTAAATTTTCTTTTTCACCCCTGTGACTTATTAAAATAATCATTATAGAAGTTCTCAGGGACTTTAGACCCTCGACAATGCTGTAATATTTTATTCTGCGTTTAAATTTTTTAAAAATACTAATTAGTTTTCTCAAGATTCGAAAAAAAATGAATACGATAATAGACACACGAAAACTTCCTTCCAGTACGGACTACACTTGGAAACGAAATGAAATTATTCGGCACTTCGGCAGAGGTAACAGCATTGTTTAATAAAAAACGATATAGAAAAGCCGTTACATTTCAAATGGTCAAGCAAAACATTTATTGTTTCAACAACTTCGTTTATTGTTACCATGAACGCATTGATTGTGGTTATTAAACGCAGTAGTAGATTGATTAATGCATTTGTTGTCACAAGAATCAGTTTACATCTATGGAATAATCGAATATTACTCTATATTAACATGTGTACATTGTTTTAATGAAATCTGTACTTTGTCACGATAAATCAAGGTAATTACTTATCATCTACTAAATCAAGAAAGTGGTTTGCTGCCAGAATTACCATTATTTATTAAATATACGAAACTAAGTTATTATCTGAATAAATTGAGTGTTATTGATTAATGTACTCTAGTTATTTTCACAATTATTATTCAATCATTGTGACAATAACCAAATACATTGATAAATGTCTAAAAGTTCGTTAAAACAAAAAAATTAAATTGTTGTTACAACGAAATACTATTCAATAATTACTGTTAATCAATATTACGAACTAATTTTTTTGAGTGTATTGTACTCATTTGCGGCAGTAGTAACACTTATCATACTGAAGGAAAAAGAACTTTACCTGCCGCGATTATTATTCACGTTTACCGAGATTGAATGTAAGTGGTCAATGGCAGTAATCGATTATTTATTTGAGTGAACTTAAAATTTATTTACTTTAATTATTAAAAATATTTTACAAAATTTACGTTATTGTTATTAAATTTACGTCAGAAAGTGAAATTCTCTAGTATTTTGTAATTATATTCATGTAAAACGATTCAAAACTTTACCGATTTAGTAATTACTGAATATTGATAACTATCGATTAAAAATCTACATTCTTTTGCATGATGGCCGAAAGCGGCCATCATGAAAAAGAATCTGTCATCACTGTCATATGAAATCTGTCATCACTATCTATCATCTGTCATTACTGTCATAACTCGTCTGTTACTCGCCTCGCTCGCATCGCTCGCTTTGCTCGTAATATCAGATTCGTTCGATAAATAATCACTTTACTGACTTGTTACATAAAGAACTAATATTATTTTTTTATTTAACACCCGTAAAACCTCTTTTTATACAGGGTGTGCAGAAACTTTACCGACAAATGAAGACATTAGATTCCTGTCTTCGTTTGTCGATAGAGCTATTTGAAGATGGGATCTGATAGTTAGTTTTTCTTATATCTCCAGAACGCTTTTATTTAGAAAAACAAAAATTAGTACACATATTTATCTTCCAAAGATAAATCGATTACATCCATTGCAAATTTCTAGTACCGGTCATAGGCGTCCGTTTTGGGTAGGACAGCAATTATATTATCCTATAATTTTTTGTTTTTAATTTTTAAGCATTTTTGAGTCTGGATTATTAAAATATAAGGTATTGCAGTACTAAAGGTACTCTTACTTTAAGTCGATAGGATATACCGTTTTCTAGAAAAATCGATTTTAAAAATTTTCGTTTTTTGAATAAAAAAAAAAAAATTCAAAAAAAATCTATTTAGAAAAACAAAAACTGGTACGTTTATTCATATTCTAGAAATGAATCGATTTCATTAATTGCGAATTTCCAGTACCGGTCATTTGCGTCCGTTTTGGGTAGGTTAACGGCTATTTTATCACATAACTTTTTTGTCTTTATTTTTTAAGACATTTTGACACTAGATTAATAAATTATGAGGTATTCTAGTATTAAAAGTTACTCTTGCTTTAAGTTGGTAAAACACACCGTTATTTTTGAAAAATTTTTTCATTTTTTTTTCATTTTTTTTTAATTTTTTTTTCAAATTCAGGAAATGAAAAATTTTCAAATCGATTTTTCTAAAAACGGTGTGTCCTACCGACTTAAAGCAAGATTACCTTTTTGTATTAGAATACCTCACAATTTGATAATCCAGTATCAAAAACGCTTAAAAGATAAAGACAAAATAGTTATGCGATAAAATAACCGTTGCCCCAGCCAAAACAGACGCCTATGACTGGTACTAGAAATTCACAATGGATGAAATCGATTTATCTCTAGAAGATAAATAGGTGTACCAATTTTCGTTTTTTAAACTAGAACCGTTCTGGAGATATTTAAGAAAAACTAATTACAAGACGCCATCTTCAAAGAGCTGTAGCTCCCTTAGGAAGCATTTTTGGACTAGGAGAATTTGGTTAAATTGTCTTAAAATTATCTGAGGAATCTCCTTTCTTCGTTTGTCGGTAGAGTTTCTGGACACCCTGTATAATTTTTTTAACAAACCATTAAGTTCTGTTTTATTTATTTGTTTTTTTTTGCAAAAAGAAAGAGAAATAAGTAAAAGAAGATGAATTATTTGACAGTGGTGTACTTTTATATAGCTCAGGAATTGCAGATTAATTAATGGTGAGAGTCAGAATTAGATTTTTCAAATTATTTCACGTCAAAATTTTTAACAAATAAAACTTAAAAAGCGTTTTTCTCAAAATGTCATTGTTTCAACTTGCGGATAGTTAATCTTCGGATTGGCTGGACCGATTTAAATAAATTTTGCTGCGTTTTATTTTTCATTATATTTTATGTAAAAATTTACTAGAATTTGACCAAAAAATAAAATAAATACATATTTTTTAACCATGCATTTTTAACTATGCGTTTTTTACACTTTTTTTTTTCAAATTGAGGTCATTTTTTTGACGAATTTGTCTTTAACGGTAGTAAATTGTCACGTGAGAGACCTTTCATTTTCAAATGCCGACCGTTTTTTTTGTTTCAAAGATTCCAATCCGAGATTAACAACTGTCCACAATTGGTACAACTTTTTCGAGGCCTCGACTTTGGCGCCCTTTACAATATGCGTGTAAATGTCATCATCATCATCATTTGTGCTACAGCCCTATAAAGGAGCCTCGACCTTCCAAGTCTATTACGCCAGTCAGTCCTATCCATTGCCAATCGTTGCCAGTTTGATGCGCCTATTTTTCTCCCATCCTCATCCACACCATCCTTTCATCTGAGTTTTGGCCTACCCCTATTTCTACTTCCCACAGGTTGTGACATAAGGATTCTTATAGGAGGGTTGTTCTGCTGTGATCTTGCTAGACGCCCTGCCCATCTTAGTCTTCCTATTCTTATAAGAGATACTACGTCTTTACCACCAAATTTTTGTTTATGTCTGTGGTATACCTCGTAGTTGTACCCCTTCCTCGAGACCCCATTTTCACAGATGCCACCGAATATTCCTCTCAGGATCCTTCGTTCAAATATAAGCAGAAGGTTTTCATCTGCCTTGGAAATGGTCCATGCCTCTGATCCATATGTCAACACTGGTTATATAAGGGTTTTTTATATGGTTATTTTTGTTTTTTGGCTTAAGTTTCTGCTTCTCATATGTCTACTCCTACTCAGTCCAAAATAGCATTTGTTTGCTAGGATTATCCTTTGCTTGATTTCTTTCGTCATGACGTTCTCCTTGGTGATCAGGGAGCCTAAGTATGTGAATTTGTCCACCACTTCAAAGGTAGAGTTATCAACCGTGAATTGTTGACCGACGTTTCTGGCTCTATTGTTGGGTGTTGATGCCATCATCATAGTTTTCTCCTCGTTTACTTGCAGGCCCATATTTTTTTAAGTATTTGAGAAGGTGGTATACATTTCTTCTAGCTTGAGTGTTGTACGGGCAACTAGGTCCACGTCATCTGCATATGCCAAAATTTGGGATGATTTATTAAAAATATTTCCTCTGTTGTATGTATATTCGGGCATCTCTGACTGCCTTTTCCAGAGCTATGTTGAAGAGGAGACACGCCAGCGCATCTCCCTGTCGCAACCCAACATACGTTTCAAACGCCTGTGATTGTTCGCCCTGTATTTCGACTTTGCAAACAACTTTACGCATTGTAACCTTAGCCAATCTTATCAGTTTATCAGGGATGTGTAATAATTCATCTATGACTTCATACAATTTATTTCTTAGAACACTATCATAGGCCGAATTAAAATCTACGAAAAGATGGTATGTGTCGATATTGAATTCATTGGTTTTTTTTCAGTATTTGCCTTAGCACAAAGATCTGGTCTGTTGTTGATCGACCAGACCTAAAATCACTTTGATATTCTCCAAGAAGCTCCTCTGAATGTGCACTTAGGCGACTATATAAGATACTCGAAAATATTTTGCAGGCTATATTAAGGATGGTTATTCCCCTATAGTTTCTACATTCCAATTGATCACCCTTTTTGTGTAACGGGCAAACGATTCCAATACACCACTCTTCCGGGATTTGTTCCCCATTCCAGGCTCTCAGTATTATTTTATATATTTGATTAGCCAGAGTAGCACCTCCATATTTAATAAGTTCCGAGGGTATACCATCACTTCCTGGAGATTTATTATTTTTAGGTGTTTTATTGCATCCCGTACTTCTTGAATTGACGGAGGTTCTAATGGTGTATTGTTGCTTGCTCCTGGGGGTGGTTGATTTGGATCTTCTACTTCGATAGTAAGTAGTTCTTTATAGTGTTCCATCCACCTTTTCAATATTTCTTCTTTTGTATTGAGTATGTGCTCCTCCTTATGCTTACATAGTCTTAGCCTTGGTTTGAATTCCTTTCTTGCATTATTCAGAGTTTTATAGAATTTTCTTGTTTGATTTTCCCTTTATGCGTGTAACTGTATAAATGAAAAACAAAGACTCTCTAAGAATTAAATATTAATATGTGCCAAGTTTTATATTTATATTTAACAGAGGGTCCGAGAAAAAAATTCTTGAAAAAATGCTTATTTTTGGCCTTCTAAAGTGTACTAGTACGTTGAAAGTGGACGATAAGGGAGAACCGTGAGAGAGACGAATTTCCCGGCTGCATAATTTAAGAAAATGATACAATAGCATTGAGCGTGTTCCGTGCTGTGATAAATAAAGGAAAAATAGCCAGGCTCGAAATGGACATTCACTGCAATTCTATTATTCTCTTATCTATACATCTCGTATTCTCCCCAATACACAAACAAATGGTATTATTTTTTACTCTAATTTTGTTAGGCTTAACTCATTTTGGATTCAGATGTGAATATTCAACAGTCGATCACGTATGCAGAATTAAACACATTGGAAAACAGTTTACTAGAATAAAAATAAACACAAAATTTTTAAAATTGGAGAGAAAAACAATGAGCTGATGGATTTTTTTGGGTACTACATACCTAATACATTATAAATACAAAAATGCCCGTCACAGTTCGGACGAGAAACTTAGTTATTAACAAATAAGGGTCAAAAATGGCAGTTTTTTCGTTTAAATCGCTACAGGTAAAAATAGGGTAATTAAATATCTTACTTATAATATTCTTCTTTTTGTAGATGAGCCAAGGTTTAAAATGGCGCTTTTTGTATTTTGGTCCGATCCTTTTTTTTTCGGAAAGTGCAAGACTAAAATTTCAAAAATAAAAACGTGCTATAACTTTTGCGAAAATGGCCTTAAGACTTTCATATTGCACGAAAAGTTGAGCCAAACATTCCATATAATGCAAAAAAAATTATTTAATTTTTTTATCGCAAAGAGCTTTTTTTTCGCAATGTTATTGTTAAGAAAATAATAATGACATAGGAATTCTGTGGAAACCACATGTAAGAATAATAGTTATATTTTTAAAGTATTGAAAAAAATCATTAAAAAGTCGTTTTTATCACTTCGAAAAAAGTTTAGTAAAATAGAGTCATTTTTGGCTTCTAAACAATTTGAATAACTTTGTTAATATTGACTATAGAGTAAATCTACTTTAAAACAACTGCTGGCAACGTCGTCTATTTTTCAGGCCCAGATAACAAAAGTACAAATGGAGTCGCAATAATTGTACCCTCTAAACTTAACGACTGCGTAATTGGATATAATAGTATTGATGACATGATAATATCCCTTAAAATGAGAATATCCACCAATAGCCTACACCTTGTCTAGGTATACGCTCCTACAACAGCTGCACAAGAAGAAGACATCAACAGGTTCTATGGTCGTCTAGAAAAAACTGTTCGCGCAATTCCGAATCGTGAACTCGTCATAATTTTAGGAGATTTTAACGCCAAAGTGGGGTCATCTAATGAAAATATTGAAGGAGTGCTGGGCAAAAATGGACTGGGACAGAGAAATGAGAATGGCGAACGTCTAGTGGAGTTCTGTGTAGAACAACATCTTACAATTACAAACACGTTATATCAACATCATCCACGGAGATTATACACATGGCGCAGCCCAGATGGACGAACAAGGAATCAAATAGACTACATCCTAATAAGATCAAGATGGAAGTCGTCGTCCATCAACTGTAAAACATATCCTGGCGCAGACTGTGGAAGCGATCATCAACTCCTGGTATTGAACGTTCGACTTCGTTTCAAAGTCCCCAAAAGAACACCCCAGAGAAAAGTCATTTTTTTAAGTCCATCAAAAATCAATGACTTCCAAGAAAACCTAGAAGATGCTCTTTCTTTAGACCAAGTAGACAGTGACCCTGAGAGCACTTGGATCTATCTCAAAGATAGGGTAATCGATGCTGCAAAAGACTGTGAGGCAGCGGTTTCCACTGGCCGTAAGCCATGGATATCCGATAATACGTGGACTGTGATTCAACGCAGAGCAGAAAAGAACATAAAACTAGATACGGAATAAACAATGAATACAGAGCGTTATCGAGAGAAATCAGAAATTAGCGGATCCTATATACATACATCAAATTCTTCTGTAACAGTGTTAGTTACCATACTACTCCGAAACGGCTTGGTCGATTTTTATAAAATTTTACACGTTTGACCTGTAGGACGTTGAAGAGGTATTAACCTATTTTTTATACCCATAAATTATAAGGGAGGTTGCCCCCTGACATTTTTTTTAATTTTTTTTTTGACAAAATTATCTTCCTTAATTTTATATGATGTAGAATTAAAAAATACATACAACCCTTAATTTTCACTCTTCTATCACCAACCCTTATTTGTTAATAGCCCTCTATATATTTACATCTATAAAATTCTCCTGTCAGAGTGTTAGTTTCCATACTCTTCCGAGACCGCTTGACCGATTTTTATGAAATTATATATTATGTATATTCGGTAGGTCTTAGAATCGGTCGTAATCTATTTTTCATATCCCTGAGTGATAAGGGGAGTTCCCCCTAACATTTTGTAATGTTAGGTGGAATTGTGTGTACATAACGTACTCTATAAGACTACGAGTACATACAAATTAAAAAAATTATGATCAAAATCCATCAACAAGTTCGAGCGATATTATTCGCAGCATATGCTTGCAGAATCAGTTTTATTTTTTGAGTGCACGTATTTTAGTAATTCCCTCCACCGACCACGAATTAATTCCGTTAGGACGCCATATTTAAAGCTTTATTAACCACTCTGTTGAGGTTCAAAGTTTACTCAAACTTTTACAGATAACCTATATATCTTCAACTTCAAAATGGCTCTAGTCAGGTTGCTTAATTGTTATAAGCAAAGTAGCCGTCAATTAAATAGAAAAAGTGGCTAACTTTGACCGTAATTAACCTAGGCGAAAAGTTTTTTTTTTTAAATTCGTATAAAAGAACCAGTTTTTCAAATTCCATTGTAGTTTTAGCCTAGAGTCAATATTAACAAAGTTATTCTAATTGTTTATAAGCCAAAAATGACTCTATTTTAGTAAAATGTTTTCTGAGTGATAAAAATAACTTTTTAATGATTTTTTTAAACGCTTTGAAAACGTGACTCTTCTTCTTTCATATTGTTTTCACAGAATTGCTGTGTCATTATTATTTTCTGAACAATAACATTGCGAAAAAAAAGCTCTTTGGGATAAACAAATTGAATAAAATTTAAACTAATTGACGCATCGTCTTAAAATTTTTTGTGCATTGTATGGACTGTTTGAATTAAGTTTTCATGCAGTATGAAAGTCCTAAATTCATTTTCGCAAAAGTTATAGCAAATTTTGTATTTTCGAAATTTTAGTTTTATTTTGCAATATCCGAAGCAACAAATAATCGGACCAAAATTCAAAAAACGCTATTTTAAACCTTGGCTCATTTACTAAAAGAAAAATATTATAAATGAGACATTTAATTACCCTATTTTTACCTGTAGCAATTTAAACGAAAAACTCTCATTTTTGACACTTATTTGTTAATAACTAAATTTCTCGTCCAAACTGTGACGGGCATTTTTGAATTTATAATGTATTTGATATATAATACCCAAAAAATCTATTTGCAACCTGGCTCCTCAAGTGTCCCGAACATGGTATATTTTTGCCTTATTTCCCTGGTGTATCTTTAAGATCGCTCCAGAACCGATGAAAGAGTTCCAAATTCTATGTTAAATTATAAAAATTCAATACCACAAGAAAAATATAATACAAGTTGATAGAAATTTTATTGGCAATAAACAGGGTGTCCCAGACTAATTTATCCAGGCTATTTCTCTTAAACGAATAGAGATTTTTGAATTGGACAAAGCTGTTCTGTTTCATTTCTAATATACTTTTATATGGCGTAGAAAAAATCATCCCCTAAATATTCATCCCTTAGTTAGAACCCCTAACTTTTAAGTTTTTAATAGAACCCTGCACATTTTTTTATAATTTTGGATTTGGTCTTCCTTAGTCTGTAAGTAATCAAGAAAATACTGGTTTATTTTTTATTTTTGTTAAAAAAATCAAAAAAGCCTACGAATTGTAGTCCACCTTCTGCAACACACATTTCGAATCGTGCCAGAAGATTTCTGGTACATGTGACTTGATTCATTGCAGGAGCAATTTGGCAACTTGCTTGTCTTATGTTTTCTTTTAATTCGCCTATATTTGGCGGTTCTGATTGATAAACAATATCTTTTATCGGTCCTCAAAAGAAAGAGTCAAGAGGTGACAAATCGATGACTCTCCAGAAATTATGTCTCTCTCCCTTGTCGTTTCCCCGTTACTGCGGATTGTGATTTCTTCCAATATTCCTAACAATGTTTCTCCCTTGGTCTCTATCTTCAGCTGCTCTAAGAGCTTCGCAGAATGAGTTTCCAGCTGAATGCTTTATTTGGTCAGACCATCTAGTTGATCGTCCTCTTGATCTTCTCCCCGGAACGTTTCCAGAAACAATTAATCTCTCCAAACTGTTATCACCTCTGCGAACCACGTGACCAAAGAATTGCAGAATTTGTTGCAGACATATTGCGGACAGCCTTTTTTTAATATTGAGTTGGTTTAGAATGAAAACGTTTGTCCGTACCGTTTGTATATCCAAGGTATGCGTAGCATTCTTCTCCAGCACCACATCTCATAGGCATCAATTTTTTGGCGCTCGCATGCGCGAAGTGTCACAAGTCTCTGCTCCGTATAGAAATATTGAGAATACAAGGGCATTCACCAGTCCGATCTTGATATTTTGAGAGATATATCTGTCTTTCCAAACTTTAGTTAGGCGACTCATCGCATTTTTTGCCATACCAATACGTCTCCGAACTTCTGCTTCACAGTTACCATCGTTAGTAGTTATACTAGACCCGAGATAGACAAAGGTGTTTACTATCTGGTATTCCTGTAACATGTTAGTCAGTTCAATAGTGTCGAATCTGTCGACCACCATTATTTTTGTCTTAGCTTTATTGATTGTCAGACCAACTTTATTATTTTCGTACTCGAGTCTTCGCAGAAGATCAACCATTTCTTGCTCATTTACTGCTATAAATGTAGTGTCATCAGCAAATCTTAAATTGGAGATTTTCCTACCAGCTACTGTTACTCCACCGGCCCATCCTTCTAAAACCATCCTCATGACATGTTCACCATAAATGTTAAATAAGTCAGGTGACAACACGCATCCTTGTCTAAAACCTCTCTCGGTCTTGAATTGGTTTGAGAACTTTGATGTACGACGACTTCCATCTTGATCTAACATAATATAAAATGCCAAATAAAATTATGTCAAATTCTTGACATAATTTCTGAAGAGTTTGCTTTAAGGTTTTAAGGTTTAAAGTTTAAAGATTTCAGTTGCCTACCTGGACAGGCGAGAAGTGAGGTGCAACTTTCAGATTTCCATCAACCTTGTTTGCTCCAGCATTCGTTGGTTCGCAAATTTTAGAAACCACGAAGATGTTATTAGAAAACTTGGTCCCAATAAAGTTTTATTTTTAATATTATTTTAATTTTAATAAAGTAAAACTTTCGCTTGTTTTTTTTATTAATTTGTAAGTTTGTATGGGTTTCTTTAAATAAAAGTGATTCGTACGTACGTCCATGAAGTAACGCATAAATTCATTATTTCGTAAACCGGCGACTGTAACGAAAAATCCCAAAACAGATCGATTTTTATTTTTAGATTACAATTTTTTGGCATATATATCATACTAATGACGTCATCTATCTGGGCTTGATGACGTAGTCGGTGATTTTTTTAAATGAGAAGAGGGGTCATGTGATAGCTCATTTGAAAGGGTATTCAATTCTCTATTTACTAGTATAAACATTAACATAATTATTTATACAGGGTGTTGAAAAAAAAATTTTTAATTAAATTAATTTAGACAAAAAGAAGAATGTATGTAATTTATTTAATTCAAAATACGTTTTACTATTGTCAGAAAATAGGCAAAACGTGTTTATTTGACAAATATATATTGCTTTGCTTAAATTGAATGTTAAAGCTCTCACCCACCTGCCTCTTATAAATTTGAACATTTCGTTTAAGCGAAAAGCAATGCTTATTTTTTAAATAAATCATTTTTATGTTTTCTGACAGCAGTAAAATGTTTTTAGAATTAAACAAATTACATACATTCATCTTTTTGTCAATTAATTTAATTTAAAAATAATTTTTTTGGACACCCTGTATAAATAATTGTGTTGATGTTGATATTACTGAATATAGAATTAAATACCCTTTCAAATGAGCTATTGCATGACCCCTATTCTCATTTAAAAAAATCATCGATTACGTCATCACGCCCAGATGAATGACGTCACTAGTATGATATATATGTTACCGGCAATGTGTACAATTCAGGCATTGTATGGAATACCTAGGCATTGTATACATTGCCGAGTGAATCCAGGCAAAGTATGAAATAAACTCATTTCTTAACAATTGTACAAACTTTGCCTAGGCATTGTGTATAATGCCTAGGCATTATATAGAATGTCGAAAGTTTTGCAGGCAAAGTATAAAATGAACAACATTGTTAAAAATTGTTTATTGCAAATAACAAACATGAAATGTATTAAACATAGGATCTGAAAATCCTCATATTTTACTAGAGTAAAATTTAAAAGTGAAATATTAATTTAAGAAATTACTTGTTACGGCAGGAAAGAGAACTATGGCACTTCGAGTTGCATTTTCGATTGTTTTTAACCACAAACCATACATACTCATAGACGTTTCACGTAAATTGTCAAGGTCAAGACAGCAAATTAGTTACCATTCCAATCCAGAGATGTCGCTGTCAGTGAATTCTCTTGTCATATTTAACAACTGACAGTTGATAATTAAATTAATTTGTTATTTACTTTTTATTTTACAGTTTGTGGCTTGATTATTTTATTATAGTGGTGTTACGTTTTTAATTAGATTTAATCACAATTTTAATAAGTGTATTAACCTCCTCTCCATTTTTATGAGTAGAATTTTTAGTTTACATTGATCATCCCGTGTTGTGTTTCTCCACATTAAAAAAAAACAATATAATAGATCCTGAAACAGTTTGTGAAACAGACAAGTGTGTCATCAACATTTCGGACCTATGTATATATTTTTGGAAGTTTGTAAAAGATTATAAGGTAATATTTATCTAAACAATCATCCTATGTACATGTACAAGGTTCTTTCAAACATTTTCATTCAACTCGATACACATCAGTGCTTTCACGTGACACATAGCAGTAGTGTTTAGCATTTTGAAAACAAATTGGAATATTTGAAGTTTTCGGTAAAATATGGAATAAAACATTGAATTGTCTTTCTGTTGTTTTAATTTCCTGCGAAATTTCCTAAAAAGTCCCGCAAAATTTATAATTTGAAATTCTCACGTAACTAAAATTTGTCAATTTAGTTCCCATTCCAATCAAGAGATGGCGTTAATTCGATCCGAAAGATTAACATGGTCGTGAAACGTCTATAAGTATGTATGGTTTGTGATGAGACAGATGTATAATATAATATAATATAATATAACATACATATCGATCTAGGTAAGTAGATCGATTTTATTCATAGTCCAAGACTCGACACCATACAGTAAGACCGAGAACACTTACTTTGGAGAAGGAATTCTGTTTTATGTTTCATTCCGTTATTCAGTTGTCAACAGGACACAAAACTCACTATTTATTTTCAATCGCAATTATCTCTTTCTTAAAAAAAGGCGACACCAGGCGAAGTCTCAAGGAGGGGGCAATTGACCCCATTGACCCCCCCTTGGATCCGCGCCTGCAAGAAATCGTAATTTAAAAATAAAAATCAACCTGTTTCGGGATTTCTCCTGAAAGCGTCGGTTTACGAAATAATGAATTTATGCGTTACTTTATGGACGCACTGTATTTCCTGTCTAAAACATACCTTCAAACCTTTCCTCAGAGCACGCCAAATATCCATAAAAGCTACAATAAAAATAAAGTGTGTTTCGACAATTTTATCAAAAATTCAAAAAGTGTCCGTTTTTTGTAGGGCTGAGTGTATATACTTCACTCTTTCTTTGTACGTATTTTCGCCCAACAAACATTTTAAAGAGTTTTACGGCATTTAATCTACGGAAAAGCTTATGACCTTCACTATTTGCATTGAAATTGTTATGTTTGCAGTTATTTTGAAAAAATGAAATTTTTCAAATTTTTTAGAAAAATTTTTTTTAATATAAAACCAAATGTTTTCAAAAATAAGCACTTCAAACCAATCAAACTTACAGATCATATCAACAATACACATACAGTTAAAATAGATGGTAAAGCCAAACGATTAATTTCATTTAGGGTGCTAAATAGAGGGAAGTTTTCACGATTTTTTTTACCAAAAAGGGGCCTTTTTTTCAGTCTAACTCGTTTATTTTTGATGCTGTAAACTTTTGTAAAAAACAAATAATAAGCTTTTTTTCGATACATTAAAAATGTTATTAAGGGTTTCCCGAAAAACGCTTCTTTCTTCGGTGATTTCGCGTTGAATTATTCGATTTGGAATAAGACGAATAAGAACGTATTTTTCATAAGCTACAACTTTGCTTCTGCACAATTTGTAGACTTTACTGGTACACCATTTTTTTCGTTTTTTTATAATCTACACTTTTGCTAAAAATATTTTTTTCCATAAAATATTTACTTTTTGAGTTATTTGGGAAAAACTGTCTGAAAACGTAGTTTTTTTGTCGAAAAATCAACATTTTAAATCGCGAATAACTCGAAAAGTATTGACTTACGTAAAAAAATTTATAGAACAAAAGGTGCGTAAAATAAGTCAATTTATCCATTTCCGCTTCCATTTCCGTAGAACGTAATTACAAATTTTCATGCAATTCGGAGTTGCCCCTGGAAATTACACTCCAAAACGGCCATATATTGGGCTATAAATATCCTTGCAGTATATAGAGCCTTTGCCCAAGTAACTATGATAACCTCGTATATCTTGATATATGTGTTTTTCATCGCAAATGAGGTTGTGTTTATTATTATTTACGAGGTTTTCATTTTTCATTGCTTATTGCACACCTCCAATACAAATACTAGGTCGATATAATACAAATCTTTTGATTTGAGGTTCATAAAATGTTTCTATATGCCGGACTACCTTTTGTTGTTCACAAATGGTCGAATCTATCAAAAAAACACTCCAAATTAAGTACCAAATTCTTGGTTATAAATATACGTGGTATTCACACTAAATCAAGAGAGCAATTGATATATGTACGTGGTTTCTTTTTTCGACTGTAGAAAATAGTCTAGCGTATTTGGATTTTTTCTAACAGTTGTAAATCGTGAGATACATGGTTTTCAAACTAAAACCACCAAAATGTCTTTTTCGAAAGAAAAAAAATGAGATACGAGGTTTTCACACTAAGCCATCGTTGTATGTTTATTTTATATATTGCATACTTCTATCCCATATTTGTTGTTTGTATGTACCATTCATCCGTGTCTTTCCAAATTGTGGTTTGAAGCATTTTATATTCTTCTTCTGTTCTGCTGCTTTCTCAATGTTTATTGCTTGTTTCCGCTTTTTTGTTTCTTCCATACTATTTTTATAAAGTCATAAAAGTTAAGCACTAAGGTATTTATTAAGAGAAACCACAATGTTAGTCTGAAATGTAAGAAAATAGTAAAAAAAAGAGTCCCAAGTTAAATTAAACGTTCCATACGTTGTAATTTTCGCTCTAACGGTTTAGCTATCCCGATTAAGAGTTCCCAACGGTTATTAATAATCCATTCTTCCTGAAGTTGCAATTCCCGAATTGTTTCTGGAATGTTTGCATGCCTCCTAATGCCTTTTAAATCTCGGCTACGTGTTGGCAAAGTCATCGTTCCCATATAAAGCTCATTCAATAATCCCTTACCACATTCACAATCGCGATGGCGATATGTGGACGGGGATTGTCGTGCGTGTAGGTGAATAGGGACCCAGGAAGGGTCCAACGTATAGTAGAATGTCTCTTATTAAAAAATCGTTCATCTAACTCTGGTTTTTTATAATTAATGAATTTTTGCATTAAATTAAATGTACACTGATAAAAAAGAGATTACGGACTAATACCACACTTACTAGTATAGAAGACCATTATACAAAATAAACAAGCTGGAACTAAACCAGTGTATCAAAAATTGAACAAATATTAATAGGCCTGGATCACGCGTACCAAAAAAAGTCGATTAATAGCAAGCTGAAAATTTGTTAATAGCAAGGGAATCGGTAAAATGTTTCGGCTCCAATGCTATTTAAATGGGATTAACTTTTTTCGAATCCTGAAAAAACTAATAAGTATTTTTGAAAAATTTAAACGCAGAATGAAAGATTACGTTCTTACCGAGGCGAGGGCCGAAAGTCCCTGAAAACTTCTATAATGTTTATTTTAATAGGTTACAGGGGTGAAAACTAAGGAAAATATAGTGTGATATTTAATTTCAAATATCTCATTCAAAAGAAACTTTTTATTTATTCTAAGGGACTTTCGGCCCTCGATAATAATTTAGTCTTTTATTTTGCGTTTAAATTTTTTTAAAATATTTATCCGTTTTTCAGGATTCGAAGAAAATGGACACCATGTCCGTGGTGATATTTTCTAAATTTAACATTCGCTATCTTTGTCATACAACGCACTGAGTCGAATAGAATATGGTGACAAGACAGTGACAATTTTAAATATTTGACATGGCATCGGGAATATTTTGAGTTGTTGATTAAATAATATTGATAGTGTATTTGATAAATAAGACGCGAACTTAATAGAAAGTTATTTATTGTTTATTATTTTTGGAAGATCCAAGCAGAGAATACACCAGGATATATTCAGTGATCCAGGTATTTTGTTGTTAAAGATGTTCAAAATTGTGAGCGTTCCATAGTAACAATATATTATTAAAAAATCACTTTATCACTTTTCCTTTTTTCTCGATTGGGTATTAGTTTTTGTTGTATAGTAGATAAATTATTACAATCACTGAATACATAATTAGTGAAAAAATTATCGGGTATAATATCACAAGAGAGTGAGAATAAATTGAAAATAATGCGACAGTTTTTCGAAAATTTGTTGTCTGGCAATAGACACGACAGCCCGCAGGGCTCGAGTGGCTATTGCCCAATGACAACAAATTTGAGTAAAAATGAAGCATCATTTTCTTATTTATTCTTACTGTCGTGTAATATTCGTAAGATTATATTTTAATACGTATATTATGTATATTTTCTTAAATGTGACAGTTGCCAAAACTAGGAAACTGGTTGCCATTAAACAGAAACAGTCTACTTAAAAAAATTCTATCGGTAATTTTCTACAGTAGATAATTCTCAGTAGTAATTGCACAAGAGCTCTAAAATTATTGAGTTTTTCCCGAGTGACAGTTTGACAGTTTTAATTTCACGAGCCGAAGGCGAGTGAAATTATGTCAAAGTGTCACGAGGGCAAAAATTCTATATTAATTTTAGAGATCGAGTGCCGTTTGTTGCGATTATTTCATGAATAAAACTGTTCAACACCAAAATTTTATTGTAATTTATTTATGTAAGTACAAATTAGTACAATTAAACAAACAGTTGTTATAAATATTAATTTGACGGTTGAAAGTCATCACTTTTATAATTTTTAAAACATTAATTATTATTAATGTCACTGAATGTATTTTTTCGTAGCAACGAAGAGCATCTGACGTAATATACTTGACAACGGGAAATTATCAAAAATTATCGGGTATAATATCACAAGAGAGTGAGAATAAATTGAAAATAATGCGACAGTTTTTCGAAAATTTGTTGTCTGGCAATAGACACGAGAGCCCGCAGGGCTTGAGTGGCTATTGCCCAATGACAACACATTTGAGTAAAAATGAAGCATTATTTTCTTATTTATTCTTACTGTCGTGTGATATTCGTAAGATTATTTTTTAATACGTATATTATGGATATTTTCTTAAATGTGACAGTTGTCAAAACTAGGAAACTGGTTGCCATTAAACAGAAACAATCTACTTAAAAAAATTCTATCGGTAATTTTCTACAGTAGATAATTCTCAGTATAATTTTAATCTGATTGGACAGAATTAAACACGTGATCAAATATCTTACTGTACGATTGGAAATTAAAATCATTAAAAAATAATCGATTTAATTTAGATTTATGTAGCTTTCTATTGGTCAGAATCTCCTATGAATGAAATAATCAGTATAATTTTAATCTGATTGGATAGAATTAAACACGTGATCAAATATCTTACTATACGATTGGACGTTAAAATCATTAAAAAATAATCATATTAATTAACTGAATTATTAATTAAGGCAATTCATCATACAAGTAAGAGTTATCCAAGGACGTTCAAAGCCATCTCTTTAAAAGTTAATGATGACATTGTCAAGTAAAGTTTACATATCTATACCAGTGAGAATTTTGCTACACGTAATTTGCCGTGTAAAGACAGAAAAAGTAGGGATAGCCGTAAAATATTTGCGCCTTCACTCTTAATGGTATCTAGTCGGACAGTTTTTGATGTACGGGAACACTGCAACAGGAGAAGTTTTAATTGTGGAACAGGTTGAAAACTTGGAACTTCAGACTACGAAAACGTCCCATGTATTTTATTGGACAGAACTTCCACCTGATTTGTTACCCTTTCATAAAACTCTCATGCAAAAATCAGACTGGTATTTATCACAAACTGGGCGTTTTAATAAGTCCGACACGTAGAACATGTCAAATGACAGGAATTATGTCAATAACTCAGAATAATCATCATTATTTCCTGGAATTTAGTGTCTATAATTTTGATACTTAACTATACTGAACACAAGAAAGAACACAGTAGACAAAGAAACATAGCACGAACTAAACAAATCTAACAAACGATTGAAAATAATAAGAGCCTCAAAGTTCTAAAGGGAAAATTAACAAATAGCAAAAAACAGATAACGAAATTAAAGATTTTTTTACAGAATTATACAAATGTCAACAAAACCATGATGTTGTTCTGAAGCTATTTTCTTGTGGCATTTTTATAATAAATTACTTTTAATGGGAAATAAGCAGTAGTATTTTGTATTTTGACAACGAAACCTGATTTGGGCTTCGAAACGTTAATAAAATCATTTTTTTGGTAAAACTGTGGCTTATTTCCCATTAAAAGTAATTTATTAAAACCATGATGAGCAACCAACAGAAAAACAAAATGAAAATAAATAAAGCTAGGGAAAAGTGCACTTACCACTTTATTTACACATAATGGCGATCCAACAGACCTCGAGAATTATCGACCCATAAGCCTTTGGAAACAAAATTAGATTTTTAGCAACCTAGGGAAAAGGCAGGTTTTAGGAAAAAATTGATACCCCTTTACGACCCCTTCCACTGCATAAAAGGGATTATAGAAAAATCTATCGAGTACAACTGACCATTGGTCTCGGCTTTAGTAGACTTTCGCACAGTATTCGATACGATAGAAATGAACAGTGTAATGAGAGCGTTGGAGGAAAGTCGTATAGATTGTTGGTGTTCTAAACTGCATAACTGCATAACCACATTACCGTACAATACACAAAGATACAAAATGTATATAAAAACAAAAGGGTAATTAGACAGGACGTTATGGGGGACATTAGACGTTATCTCCCAAACTCTTTACAACAGTTCTGGAACATGCTTTCAAATAATAGGATTGGGACGAAGATATGAATCCACATCTGACACATCTACGATTTTTGGACGACATAATGCTGATATAATAACAGATAACTTAAAAGATATTTGAACTATGGTTACTGAGTTAGATGCCGTGTGTAAGGAAGTTAGTTTGAACATAAATTTTGGAAAGACACAATACATGGTAAACCTGGGACCAAGCGAAAATCTAATAGTTGACTTCAACGAAAGATTATTAGTTCATAAATATAAAAACATAGGTCATGTGTTCCAAATAGCCAGAGACAATCAAACTGTTGAGCTGCAAGTAAGGATCACTTTATTATCTTTCATGATCCTTTATTCACTTGACATCTTCCAGAGCAACATACCAAATTATTTGAAAAAGAAGACGTTTTACCAATGTGCCTTACCCTTACGCAGGTCACAGCAACCAAACTCAGAGTGGTACAAAGAAGAATAGAAGGGTGGTTAAATGAAGGGACAGGATTCCAGATGGTCTTATAGACAGGATTCCAGACGAAGAAATAAAAATGACAGGAGTCCTTCCTTCCACAGGATGAATAAAGAGTAGAGGACCTAAAAAATTGCAGTGTGGAGACCACGAACAGACAGAAGAGGTAGAGGTAGCCCACCTATACGATGGCAAGACGACGTCAAAAGAATCGCCGGAAATTGACTGCAGGAGGCTCAAGACTGACAGAACTGGAAGACATTAGGGGAGGCCTATGTTCAACTTTGGATGCCGAAGGTTGGATGATGATGATAATGATGATCGGCACAAGAAATAATTTAAATTTTCTGATCAAAACAGGACAAATTTGCTCAGTATATCTTTAAACAAGAATAAAAAACCGCTAAACGCCGTAAAAATGAGTGGCGCATACAACATTCCAGCTACAAAACAGCTGATATTAATAAACGTGGCGCAAAAATGTATTTTCATTTTGATGCAAAACAAAATTCTAGTTTTATTTTGAAAATTTTTTGCATAATATTTGCTAAATTTGAAGTAAAATGCGCCACAAAAGAGTAACTTTGATACAGTTTGCATTTATGAGGCTCTTTGTGGCGCGTTTTACTTCAAATTCATCAAATATTATGGAAAAAATCATTCAAAATTAAACTAGAATTTTATTTTCCATCAAAATGAAAATACATTTGCGCGACACGTAATATTCATATTATGTCGGCTCGCTAATCTCAGACACAACGGGCTGGTGATTTTAGTGGGTAATTTTTTTGTTTTTTGCCAATTTTGCCAAAATTGGCAAAATTACTAATTATTTAGTAATTATGAACTACATACTTAGTAATTATTTTTTTGCCAATTTTACTAAATTGGCAAAATTACTTACTAAAATCACTAGCCAGTTGTGTCCGAGTTTAGCGAACCGACTATATCAGCTCTTTTGTAGCTGGAATATTGTATGCGCCACTCATTTTTACGGCGTTTAGCGGTTTTTTATTCTTGTATCAGAAGTTTTTCAAAATTTGTTATATATTAAATGTATGAAGTTGAATGTAATGTTTCTCGATTACACGTTAAGCGTTATAAATGGTGGCCTTTGTCGCATTCTCTCCCAAATCATCTAAAGTGCAGTCACTGAAGGTGGATATGAGCTATTACCTTTGATTTCGTTGAGCCTCCATCGATTTGCATGACAATTGGTGAGTGGTTAGAGGATATCTTAAGGAACAAAGGTGACATGGTGCCAACTTGCGCTTTTACCCTAGGGGTGGATGCCATCCCTCCTCGGGGGTGAAAATTATTTTATTAAAAATAACCCCACAATTCGATAGAGGGGCAAATTAGAAGCAAAATTTGTTATATAAAGTTAATAAAATAAATCAAACCTTTTTGAGTTATTAAAGATCAAAGATTTTAATTTTTCGTGAGAAAAATGCATGTTTTTAACTGATTTTTCATAAATAACTCAAAAAATATAAGTTTGTACAAAAAAGTTATTATTATTAAAATTGAAGCTAATAAAAAATCAAATAAACACCCTACAAGAAAAACCTTTCAGTGTTAACTAAAAGTGAGTTATAGGTAATTGAATGTTATATTTCTTTCGTCGAGTACCCAAATCTAAGTATTCCATCTTAAATACCGGGAAAATGATGCATTTTATAACATAAACTTATTAAACATTTATCAAAGTTCATAGAAATATCTACCAAATAAGTCCTCGAACAAGTTAATAGCATTCAAATTTATGCACCAAAAATGTTTCAAAATTTATCTTTAAAAAGATTTTCCAAAAAATGTTATTGTTTTTTTTGTAAATAACTCCGTTAATTTTTAAGATATTAGGTTCACCTAAAAACTAATTAAAATCTAATTCCAAGAGCTATTAAAAACGTCAAAACTAGTCTTTTAAACCTCTTAATCTTTTTAAAATAAAAGGTTAAATGGCCCCGGTTACATGGTTCTCGCAGCAAAATTGAAATTTTAAACGTTTCTATCTCGGTTATTTTTTTTACTCTACGGAAATAGCAGAATCGGTAGAGTATTTGGAACAGAAAAAACTAAAATTTAGTTATTTATCATTTTTTACCTATATTGAGTATTTTTGGAGTTATTATCAAAAGAAAATGAAAAGTACGATAATTTTTAAAATTTTGATTTTTTTAAAATTATATCTTTTTTTAAAAAATATGCGTTCTAAACCGGTCAAAATTGTTGTAATCATTAATTATGTTAACCTAAAGCAATTCTTGTGAGGATTACTACAAATTTTAATTTTTGTGGAAATGGCGTATATTTTATTTTTCACTTTTTCCTAAAAAAATCGAAAGGGTTCTTTATTTTCATCAAAACTTGCTTAATTTTGATGCTATTAACTTTTACTTGAGCTCATTTGATAGGTATTCTGAAGTACTTTGACAAGTGCTTAACAAGTATATTCTATAAAATGCATCGTTTTCCCGTTATGTAAGCTTGAATACTTAGATTTGAGTACTCGTCGAAAAAAATATACATTCAATTACCCATAAGTCACTTTGAAATAACATTAGTTTAGTTCTTTAAGTGGGGAGTGTATTAAATTTTTTATTATCTTTACTTTTGGTAATAATAGCTTTTTTACAAAAGCTTGTAGTTTTTGAGTAATACGTGCAAAACAGCTTTAAAACATGCATTTTTTGAAGAAAAAATAAAATCTTTGATATTTAATAACTCAAAAAGTTTTGATTTATGTTAATAACTTTATATAACAAATTTTACTAAGAAGTTGCCCATATATCGATTTCTGGTATTTTTTTTAATTAAAAAAAATTCGCCTCTGAGAAGGGGTGGCATCCACCCCCAGGATAAAAGCGCAAGTTGGCATCATGTCACCTTTGTTCCTTGAAGTATCTTCTAACTACTCATCAATTTTCATGAAAATCGATGAAGGTTCAACGAAATCGGAGGTGAAAACCTTCAGTGACTCCACTACTAGTAGTTACGACACCAGACTTGTGATAAGACATTCCGAGTTCATATCCCAGCCATCCTAATAATTATGGCCGGCAAATGAACTCAGATTGCTTGATTAAACTTAGCGTCGTAACCACTACAACTACATAACTACATTTCGACAATAATGGTTAAATTGATTATACTTTTAGAGCTCGATAACTTCTGAACGGCTTAACCAATTTTGATCACTAAATATGAGTTTGAAACGTATTGACAAGTAGTATCTGATGCATCTAAGGTCAAGTATAATAACTGAAGGTATTACAGGAATTATTGAGCTTGAAAAACCGGTCTTCCCATAAGAAATAGATTTGATCATACTTATGAACCCTGTAACTTAAAAATTCGAATTTTTCCAGATATGAAGTATACACCGTTAGACGCGTCTAGAGTCATCCCACAAACGCTCAGTTGTTGGCGCAATTCGTAGGTTGAAATTTTGAGTAATTGTCGAAAAACCAAAATTTTCAAAGTTTAATTGTTCAATTTTTCGGCTATACTGAGCCGTGTGTAGGTATGATCTTGACCACTTAGGCACCATTTGAAAGCTTAACCGGACGCTATTAATTTGGTGTATTTGCGGTTTTTTCAAAACTTTTTAAGTCCTCTTCAAAATACCACCGAAATGTTAACGTCGAATCAAACCCTGCTATGTCCATAGTTTTATGAACAAAAAATTACTGCTTTTTCTTGTATATTTTGTATGTTTTATGTTTTCCCATCAAAATGATTGAATACCTACTTTTATTGCGCCTAAATGCAGTTGAAAATGAGCAATATTTTGTGGGCTTAAAATCAAAATCTGCTAAATCCAAATTAAAAGTACAAATTTCTGAAGATGTAAGGGGCATGCAGAAAAATGACTATACTAAATTAGTTTGCCATTTTATTACATTTATTGATGCCACTTTTATTAAGAAATGCCTAATACTTTTTGGGAAATTTATATTTTTAATGTTTTTTTTTCAATAAAAAAAAAATTCAAAAAATGGATCTAGCAGGTTTTGATTGTATAGGCCTCAATTGTCATTAGACTGTTAAAGTAACATTTGTTTTTTCCTGTATAATTGTCACTGAGTCAATGTATTATTGAATTCGGACTGAAGTCGTTTATTAATCCTGTTTTTACCAATTACTGTCTTTGCAACGCTTTCTCACAGAGAAAAATTTCGGTAGTGACATGATCTCTATTATTTTTTAATTACATAAAAGTGCACTCACCCAGTATTCCTAATCTGTAATTGATCGTGATAACTACCAAGTCCGCATAGGAAGCAATTACGCTGCCATCGTACGGGTTACCGGAATTCCATTCGAAAGATTCTCCGTGTATGTAGACGATTACTGGACGAAGAGACTCAGAAGAACCTGAAAATAAAGATAAACGTTGAGATAAATCTTTCTTAATAATCGGTTATATTCTATCTTCCAGTAGTCGAGAGAAAAATTTATTATTTTTCAATTACAAGGTAGTCCAGGAAAATAAGGTTTTTCTCGTGACCCCTCCAGGCAAACGACAGTTTAGCCCAGTAAATGAACTGGTAATACGGCGGTAACCGTGTAATTTTCAGGGACAACTCTGAATTGTATGAAAATTTTTATTTAGGTTTTACTTACCCTCCACTTCAAAGTTGAATTTATGCCGTTGGTTGCTTTTACATGGGGGTGACAGTCACCCTTTCTCGGGGGTGAAAAACATACGTTCAAGATAAGCCCGGAAATGAATTTTACTGATTATAAGAAACTTTCGTTCTATAGAGTTTTTTATGTAAGTCAATATTTCGAGTTATTTGCGATTGATAATGTTTATTTTTTGACAAAGTAATATGTTTTCAGACGGTTTTTCGACAGTAACTCACAAAGCAAATATTTGATCGAAGAAAATATTTTTAGCAAAAATGTAGCTTAGAACAAAAAGAAAAGAGTTCTGTATTCGTCAAGTCTATAGATCTAGCAAAAGCAGATTTGTAGCTCATGAAAAATACGTTTTTATTCGTCCAATTTCAAATCGAATATTTCATCGTGGAATGACCAAAAAATGAAGCACTTTTCAGGAAAAACCTATTTAAACTTTTTAAAAGTGTTTAAAAAAAGCTTTATTTTAATTGTTTATACGTTTCTAACATTAAAAATAAGCGAGTTACGCTCAAAACAAAGTTGGTCCCCTTTTTTTTTTGGTAAAAAAATCATGAAAATCTCCACGTGTTTAGCTCCCCAAATGAAATTAATCGTTACCGCTTTACACATAATTTACTTTACTTATCTATTTTTTTATATGATCTGTCAGTTTCACCGGTTTAAAGTGCACAATACACATACATTTAAAGTAATGGTAGGGGAGCACAAGCGGGAATTGTTGCAGTTACTGGATCGCGTCAGATTATCATACGGGGAGAAACCTGGTACCCTGCAGATGTACCTCTACCATATAATGGCTCTTACCACAGCGAAGTTCGTTAAGGGGGACCCGAAAAAAAAATCTATCCTTAAAAATACTTGAAATTGTCAGATTACGATAAGGTAAGTTAAGTACATGCAAAAGAGTGTATATTTCAAAAATCTGACGATTTGAGATATGGAATCCGTAAGGAAATGGGTGCGTCCCAAAGTTTCACAAGAAAAAAGCGAATATTTCGCTAAATGAATGACAGACCGAAAAACTAAAAAATACGTACCAACTCAATATTTTTTAAAAATCTATCGAATGATATCAAACACGACATCCCACGGAGAGGGGTGGGGGGTAAATTTAATATTTTAAATACGAATCACGCGATATTTCGCGAAATAAACACCAGATCGAAAAACTGAAAAATACACTTATTCAATATTTTTGAAAAATCTATCGAATGGCACCAATAACGAATGAGAGCCCCCATTTTTTATTGCAGATTTGGATTCTTTACGTATAAATGAGCAATTTTTATGTGAGTTAATTTTTCGAATTATGGATAGATGGCGCTATAATCTAAACAAACAATTATTGGAAATGGAAAATTAAATTAAAAATGGACAAGTCCCCACTAAAATGGAAAACTTTACTTAACTTTTTTTGGTTTTAGGACCTACTCTTCACAACCCAATAACAATCAAAATTATTCAATCCAATCAAAAAAAAAACAACCAAATTATTCAATTTTAACTATTTATAATTGGAAATAAGCCACAATATTATTAAAACATGATTTTTATTAACGTTTCGACGCCCAAATCGGGTGCCGTTGTCAAAATACAAAATACTAGTAGTATTTTGTATTTTGACAACGGCACCCGATTTGGGCGTCGAAACGTTAATAAAAATCATTTTTTAATAATATTGTGGCTTATTTCCCATTATAAATAGTTAAAATTGTAAAAATGCCACAAGAAAATAGCTTCAGAACAACAAATTATTCAATCCAATTATTTCTAAATAGTATTGTTTTATGTATTGCTTTGAAAATAAAAACTCAAATACTGAAGATACAAATTCATTTGCAGAAAATTTTTCAATATATACGAAAGACGAAGTAGTTTTCAATCCTAATAGTAAATTATTAATATTGAAAATATTAAAAATATTACTAAAAGCTTTTTAAATTGAAAACTTATTGGTACACTTTCCTGGTGACACCTCCAAGACTTCTACAATTTGCAAGTCAAATGGATGCTGCAGTGAAGACGAGAGGGAAGGAATTCTACATTATTCAATTCACATCCCCCGTCTGCAGCTGGTAAAGTTCCAACGGAAAAATTCACCTAGTTATTCTACGGACTAATACGACTATAAAATAAAAATGTATACCATTTTTATTCAGTTGAAATGCGAAGGCAAAACAATCTTACTTTTCAATTAGAATACGGAGTGCAGTCCAGTCCCTTTAATCGCGATTTTCGGCTCTTATTGGAGCCTTCATCGGAAAGAACGTAGGCACTGTTCTCACTTCGCATTGCAACTGAATAAAAATGGTATACATTTTTATTTTCAATATATTTTTTTTGCGTATTTAATTTTTTTTTTAAATTTTATTCGAAAATAATATTATGACACGTTATATTTCCTTACAACCCGAAATTCCTTACTCCAACGTCATTGTGAAGGTTTTTATATGACCTAAAAGTTTCTTACTCTCAAATTTGTTTCAAATGCTTAACTATTTGCTGATAGACAAAAACCGAAAATTTGCCGTTTTTTACCTTAATTTGCTAATAACTAATTGAGCTCAAAAAAATCGACTGAAGGGAACATAAGGTTCTTGTTAGAGAGGTCCATATTACTCAAAACAGCTGTCGTTTGCCTGGAGGGGTCAGTGTCACAAACAGGAATATTTTTTGCTTATTTTCCTGAACTATGAAGCACCGAAAACGAAACAGAGGGATTTTCGGGCAGCTAATTAATTTTCTTGGGGCGCAGACCCGTCGATTTTGTTTACACTTATTAATCAATAGTTCACTATCATGTCTGCAGCACCCTAGGAGTGGGTGGCATCATCCCTAAAATCGTAAATGGCAAGGGGACTCAAGTGATCCCCAATTTAAAGGTTGTTCGATTCTATTTACATCAATATAATGCATGATGTTCTTACGATAATTTGGATTAAAGGCAACAAAGAAACAAAACTAACTTGGGTAGGTACATACAATGTCAGAGATATATATTAATAATAGCCTTTATTCCCCAACAGTTTCCCATTTACAGAGGAATACAAAGAATAAGAAGTTATAACAGCACTGCATGCTTAATACAAATAATAGAACTTAAAATCTAAGGTTGCGCAACTTAAAGTAGAATAATAAAACAAAAAGAAAAAGAATAAAATATAGGTAAATATTACAGAGATAATAAAACAGAAAATTTATATGCTTATATGTGGTAACTTATTAGAAATTACAAATAAGTATTGCATTTGTTTTTCAATTCCGAGACACTACAACAAAAAATGTCACAAACAGATGAAAGTTTGTTTGCATTAGCACACATCATATTAATCGGCGCTTTTAACATTAGATTTGTTTGAGCTCTTTTGCACAGAAACGTCTCATTTTGTCTTGATGCAGGCCTCGGAACAAAAAAATCTAATTGATTTAGTAACACTGCACAGTCTATCCCACCGTTTAATAACTTATGTAGAAACAATACTGATGCCTGATTTCTACGTTTTTCTAGAGAAACAAAGTTAAATTTTCCAAATAAATTAAAATAATTGCAACCTCTAGCAGGGTAAACGCCGTCAACTTTAAAACTAAGAAATTTTAAGAATTTCTTTTGCACCCTCACAACAGCTGTTGTATATTGAGCATAAATAGGATTCCATATTAGAGATCCATATTCCAATTTTGTTCTCACTAAACTAAAAAATAGACGTGACAGCGCAGTTACATCAGTAAAATTCCCACAATTTCTAAATATAAATCCATATGTGCGGTAAGCTTGACTGACAATGAGGTTAATATGAACGTTAAATGTTAAATGAATATCAAAATGAACCCCCAAATCTCTAATTGTTTCAGTTCTCTCCAAAATTGTATATAGAGGATGACCAAAAAGATTTAGGTTCATCTCGTAGTGAGTACTGTATCTTTTGTACCTATACTGTATCTTTTCATAAGATTGGTAAGCATTTTTAATTTCTTGCTTAATATTTGACCTAAATCGACTAAATTGGTGATAATAAATAATATTATTTGTAGATTTCAACTTTTTATGAAGTTTTGCTTTTACTTTGATGTTTTTAATTATTTCACTAGTATACCAAACCGGATATTTATGCTTAAACTTTTTAAAAAGCGGTACATTGGCATCTAGAATTTTATAAAATTTATCATAGAAATATTGAACTGCAGTATTTACGTCCGTACAATTAATTAAAAAGTGCCAATCAGTTGTTATGAAATCGTTGTACAAAGATATGAAATTAGCTTTTTTATATTTATATGTTTTACTGTTGACATTTGTGTTAATATTATCACATTTTTTACGAAGCCCACTGATTATAATGGATAAAGATGGATGGTAGAGATCTTCGTTTACTAATGGCACGTAATCTCTAGAAACAGTACAATTTGTATTACTAATTACTAAGTCAAGCATCCTATTGTAGTTATTTAAGATGTTGTTACATTGCCTCATATTTAAAAAAGCTAATAAATTTTTTACTGAAGCAGCCTTCCTGTCATTTAGATTATTGACTACAAAATTTGGGCAATTAAAATCACCTAGTATAATAACTTTATCAGAGTTTAGTACATCCCAGTTCTCTAGTGCTTCTAAAAAGAGTTCAAACTCATCAATTGTGGTAGATGGTGGAATGTACAAAACTGCTACAAAAAAAGATTTAAAAGCTAGATGACATTTACATACTAAAAAATCAACCTTTGGAAAATTAGTATCAAAATCAGAAGAGTTAACCAGTTCAGATTTAATAGTTCCGTCTACAGCAAGTAACACCCCTCCACCAGTAGAGAGATCTAGTTGATTAAATTTACGATCACTGCGATATACTTCGTATTCACTAGTAAACAGTTCACTCGAATTAACATCTGCTTTTAGCCACGTTTCACTGAGTGCAACAATGTTGTATTCACAAGTCACTTTTGGTGTTGAGACCTCTTACGTTCTGGTAATAAATAGATATATCACAAGTACTGAGGCTGCTGGGGGGACTTAGTTTAAAGGTACCACCTTAGGTATATCGTTGAAGTATTTAATACGGCAGTTTTCTCCGGCATTTGTTCGGTCCGCTAACTCTTGCTTAATTTTTTTAAAATATTCCATCTGCCTTTTGGTACGGTCTGCTGCTATGATGAACTTATTAAATTGTCTCGATGTTTTCAATTGTTTGGAGTTTTTTAGAATTTTTGTTACGGTGTATTCATTCTCAAATGCTACTTTTATAGGACGAATCTTATTGTTGGTGAAATAGCCCAATCTATACGATTTAAAGTTAATGTTTAACAAGTCAGGAGCCACTACACCCATAACATCTCTGACAATATCTCCATCCGATTCGTTCTGCTCCGCTATCGATTTTTGTTGATCAGGTTCGGGAACATTAAAAATGACAATATTTTTTTTTCGTTTTTGCCGCTCAGATATTTCAGAAATCATTTCTTCGAAATCAAAGTCTGGCGAATTTAAATTTGTATTTTTTACTTCTTTTAACTCTTTAATTTCGTTCTGCAGTTTCAGAATTAGAGCTTTTAATTCCTTTAAATCATTTCCTACCGCTCTACATCCAACACAAGTCCAATCATACCCTTTTCCGCTATTTAAAGTGCGTACCTCGTTAGAGGTAATATCCACACACGAATGTTTGAATTTATCCTTGCATACGCAACACGTAACCATTAAATGTTCCTCAAATAATTGTTTGCAACAATTGCAAGCGATCCGTGTAGGCATGATGATATTAGAAACAATAAAGTCGGAACACCAGTGGCAACTTATCAGTTAAAAGTAATGAGTCGATAAAAAGAGGATTGCTAGACCGTATTTGTATTTGAGGTTAGCAAATTTGGGCAAAGCAAATTTCAATTAATAGAATTCCTATCTGCATACGAACATTTATAGAGATGAACTAAGTATTTATAAATACCTCTGTAGTCAAAAGCACAATTATTTCCAAATAATTCACTTTAAATCACTAATTTACTACTAACAATGAAATCGATGATGTTTTTAGACCAGTGCCACACACATGTCTAATTATATATTGTAATGATTTTAACAGTTTTTTAATTTATTAATGAATTTTAACACTTAATTTACTTAGCTTTTATTTTAATTAATTTACACTTATTTTGAATTTATTTATACTAACACTATTTAAACTAAAACATAATTTATATAATACATTACCTCCGGACAATAATACGTGCTTATATCAAATAGGATTTTTACATTCAGTCTCCTTCTAAAATCTAAATTCATTCTCTTATAATAATATATTTGATTTCCAGTTAGCTGGTCTTCCAGTTAACTGCATTTGGTTTGGAATAGTTTTTCTCCTAAAAAAAAACTGGTCGATTTACCGCAAGGGCGAGGGAGGCATAGAGTCCCATCAATAGAATTTTCTAGCGGGCCATTGACAGATGGTTAACGTAACAATATGAAACGGAAAATTTAAAGAATTAATTAGGGATATAAAAAATTAACAAATAGACAAATTAGCTTTACAAGGAACAAAACAATTAAATACAGAAATAGTAGAAATAGAGGTTAAAATAGGTATTTTTTAAAAGTGGTTGAAAAAACATATTATTAGACACAGGTTTTATGAAACAACGAAGATAAAAAACAGAGTGATTAATTTCCAGAATGCCAAGAGGGAGGGAATTTAGTCGCAGCATCCGTTATAGCTTGCAAATTTTAAAAGCCTTGGAGGTGTTAGCAGAGAAGGTTCCCATTGTTTTCAATCTGGTGGGATGTAGAGTAATATTTTTAGTGTTATTTTATGTGCTATTAGTTTGAAAACTTAGTATTTTGCTAGCAGTTGCCGCTAGGGCATCTCTGCCATTTCGTTCGTTGCAATCCGTAACTGCACGCCGGGGTTTGTCCTGGTTGGGTCAGAGAGAGCAACATATGTGCCTCCTGATGAGAGAATAACAAGTTTCGAAACCCGTAGAGGTCCTTGCTGCACTCTCTAATTGAACTAGAATATAATGCGGCTGTAGTTCCGTGTTGCAACGAAATTGAAAATGGTTATTCATTTTTGATTACATGTTTACTCTGATTGGAGTAAGAAGGGAACCATTCTCGTTGGAACTTTACCGCGCTGAGCAGATGGGACGTGAATTATAAATTGTAAAATTCCCTGATCTTATTTAGTCTCAGCATCCGTTGTTAAAAGAATACATCTAAGTGCGGACATTTTTTTAAATGACAAAAAAATGTAAAAAATACATGATGGTTGTAACTTATAGTATTTATTTAAATGTATGTACATACTATTTTAACAGGAAATGAGCCACACTATTAGTTAGAAATTAAATTTATTTGACGTTTCAACTTCCACTTATCCACGGATATCATTCCAAACGAAATATATAGCAATGCCCTGCACTTTACTAACAGACAGCAAGTAAAATAGTAATGAAAGGTACGTGAGTAGTGTCGGACACACATGTTTCGAAGGTTTTCAGTTATAATTATTATTAAACGTTAAATTGGCTCGAACGTGAATTACCCTTCACTCATAGTTAGGTATAGACAATCCGAGTAGTAGTTCGCAGATTTTAAAATGGTTGAAATTACCGAAACGAGCTCAACTTAATAATCAGCCCCGTTTCGTGTCAGCGCCGAATCGGCTGCTACAAAAAAGGCAGCTAATTTCGAAGCCGGTTGCAGTAGAAGTTACTAACAACCAGATAGCACTTAAAAAAAGAAGGAATATATAGCAATACCAGAAATATATAGCAATGTCCTGCACTTTACTAATAGACAGCAAGAAAAATAGTACTGAAAGGTATATGAGTAGTGTAGGACATAGAGTTTTGAAAGTTTTCAGTTATAATTATTAAACGTTCAATTGACTCAAACCTGAACTACCGTTCACTCTTAGTCATAGACAATCAAAATAGCAGTTAGCAGAGCTTGACATAGTCGAAATAACCGAAACGCATCCAACTTGATAATAATGATAATCAGCCCCGGTTTGTATCAGCGCCGCATCGAATGATACACAAATAGCAGCTAATTTCGAAGCCGGCAGCAGTAGAAGTTACTGAGAACCAGATAGCAGTTAAAAAAAAAGCAGAAATATATAGTAATACCAGAAATATATAGCAATGTCCTGCACTTTACTAATAGACAGCAAGTAAAATAGTACTGAAAAGTATGTGAGTAGTGTAGGACATACAGTTTTTGAAAGTTTTCAGTTATAATTATTAAACGTTCAATTGACTCAAACCTGAACTACCGTTCACTCTTAGTCATAGATAATCAAAATAGCAGTTAGCAGAGCTTGAAATAGTCGAAATCACCGAAACTCACCCAACTTGATAATCAGCCCCGGTTCGTGTCAGCGCCGAATCGGCTGCTACAAAATAGCAGCTAATTTCGAAGCCGGCAGCAGTAGAAGTTACTGAGAACCAGATAGCAGTTAAAAAAAAGCAGAAATATATAGTAATACCAGAAATATATAGCAATGTCCTGCACATTACTAATAGACAGCAAGTAAAATAGTACTGAAAAGTATGTGAGTAGTGTAGGACATACAATTTTGAAAGATTTCAGTTATAATTATTAAACGTTCAATTGACTCAAAGCTGAACTACCGTTCACTCTTAGTCATAGATAATCAAAATAGCAGTTAGCAGAGCTTGAAATAGTCGAAATCACCGAAACGCACCCAACTTGATAATCAGCCCCGGTTCGTGTCAGCGCCTAATCGGCTGCTACAAAATAGCAGCTAATTTTGAAGTCGGTAGGAGTAGCAGTTAGTAAGAACCAGATAGCAGTTAAAAAAAGCAGAAATATATAGCAATACCTGAAATATATAGCAATGTCCGGAACTTTACTAATAGACAGCAAGTAAAATAGTACTGAAAGGTACGTGAGTAGTGTAGGACACACATGTTTCGAAAGTTTTCAGTTACAATTATTAAACGTTAAATTGGCCCGAACCTGAATTACCGTTTACTCATAGTTATAGACATTTTATTTTTATTTATTTATTTATTTATTTATTTATTGTTCATACATATGACCTGGCCTCTAGTGACTAATCCAGGTCGTTTTTTTCCTGATGGGATTACAGATATTTTTTTATATTTTTACATTTTTTACTAAACTACTAAATCTATTTTTACAATTAATAATTTGCCATAATCTATTAATTACATTTAACAAATTTAAAGAAACAATATATATTTGTTAAAATATTTTTGGTATTAATACTATCAACTCCCTTCTAAGTTATAAAGACAGTCCCTCTATTTTCAGAAGAGAGTTGGTAGTTTTTTTTTTAATTTAATGAATTATTTATTGAATTATTATTTTTATTTATTTATTTTATATTGAATTATTATTATTATAATTGTGAATATCTATTTTTGAATTTATATTTTATTTTATTTATTTTAACTTTATCTTACTCAACTTCATCAGTGTTGGATTATTTGTTGTCTTCTTCTATTACTATAAATTTCTTGTTGTTTTTTAGATATTATTTCTGTTAGATTGTTTAATATTCCAAAATATTCTTCATTTTGTAATATATCTCTTATTTCAATTCTTTCTAATCTTCTTCTCATTTCTCTATCTTCTTCGTTTTCTATAGTATTTTCACAATGTAACACTATATGTTCTGGTGTACCTATTTCTCCACATTCACGATATGCATCATCTTTTAAGTTAAATCTTTCCAAATATGTTGGGTACGTCCATGTCCTGTTAAAAAGTGTACTAAACCTTGTTTTGGATTAAAATAATTTGGAATGTTTTATAATATTGGTATAAAATTGTATAAACGTCTAGATTTTGTTGAATTTTCCCATTCATTTTGTCTTTTTCTATTTATTATTTCTTTTAATTCTCTTTTATTTCTTATATCTAATCCTATTATTTGTATTAGGTATTTTTCATATTTTTCTTTTTTTAGCCAATAATTACATGCTCTTTTTTGTGTTTCTAGATGCATTGGCATTACTCCAGTTAAAACTGTGAGTGCCTGTGTTGCAGTTGTTCCAAATGCTCCCGTCATTCTTACAAGAAATCCCCTCTGAGCTCTATTTAATTTTTCTGCATTTTTTTTATTTATTAATCTATGTGCCCATACACTTGAACCGTACCCTACAATTGATGCAAGTATTGTACTTAGGTATATTCTCATCTGTCGGAACGAAATTCTATATTCCTTCTGTGCTAGACTAGCAATGCTATGCATGATCTTTGTTGCCTTTTCACAGACACAACTCATGTGTTGTGTAAATAATTTTTGTTCGTCTATTATAATACCTAAATATCTTGTTTCCTTTTTCTTTTTATTGTTTTCCCTCTAATTTTTTATAATTGGATTTTTTTCTAAATTTCCTTTTATTAAACTATATGTTGTTTTTGAATCTGATATTGTTAATTTTACTTTATTCATCCAATCATTTACTCTTATTAACACTTCATTTGATTTATTTTCTGGGAACGTTACGCCACTGTGTTGATAAACAACGCAATTTTGAGTGCTCTGATATTTCATCCGAATTTCGGAAATATCGAGAATTAGAAATTGTAAGAGTGAACTGTGAGCAAATAATATACTACAACAAAGTGCTGAGAGTGTTAGTGACACAATAGGACTAATAATATTCGAGGTAGGCTGAAATCAAAATAACGTGGCGTCTTATCTGTTGGTAGCGATTTATCTATCCGCAAGGTTGAATTGTAGATGATCGTTGGCGCTAGCAGATAGGCAACACATATTACACATTCCATAGGCGTATCAGAGGAATACGGAATGGATGAAATGAGCGAGATGGTTAAAGAAGTAACAAACGGAATGAGAGAGATAGCAAATGAAATGAAAGAAATGAGAACTGAGCGTAAAGAATTAATAAAAATTGTCAAAGATTTAACAAGTGAATGGAAGCAGAGTTTGGAAGAAGTAAAAGAGATTAGAAGAGAAAATGAAGTAATGAAAACTAAAATCAGGGTGCTAGAATATAAACTTGAAGCTATGGAAAAGAAAGAACGTCGAAATAACATTATTATCACCGGATTTGAAACTGCAGGAGATACTATAGAGCTAAAAGAAGATATAGAGAATCAGTTGCAAACTTTTCTTGGAACAAAGTGTGAGATAAAAGAGATAACGAAACTGAATAAGAGAATGTGCAAGTTAGAATTGAGTACATATGGTGATAAAGCAGACATAATGAAAAATAAGAACAAGTTAAGACATATTAAAGGAAGAAAACTTTTTATTGATGATGACTATACGATCCAAGAAAGAGAGATTCAAAAACAACTAAGAGAATATGCAAATGAACAGAGGCAAAAAGGTAATGTTGTAAAAGTTAAATACCAGAAGATCATTATAAATGATGAAATATGGAAATGGAATATGGAAACTGGCACAATTGAAAAAGAGAGCAACAGAGCTAATCCAAAAAACTAATAAAAGCAGAGGCGGACAAAACGACGACAAATTCGGCAATGAAAACGGAAAAAGAAATGGAACTGAAAGTTATAGATAAGAAAGGAGAAGTATGGAGAACAGCGACATGGAATGTTAGAGGAATAAGTGGAAAAGAGTTAGAATTAGTAGAAACCCTTAGCAACACAAACTATGCTGCAATAGCCATCACTGAGACAAAAAAAAAGGGAGCTGGGACACAAATAATAGGAGATGGAAATCTATTAATATACAGTGGTGTAAAGGAAACTGAATGGGCCAGATCAGGAGTAGCCTGTTTGATACCCAAAGATAAAGTAAAAGGTATAAGAAATTGGGAGTTCATCAATGAGAGACTATTGAAAGTATCAATGAATTGTAGTAAAAGCGATATTATAACTTTGATTGTAATATACGCACCTGGCGAAAGTGACAAAGCAAACGACAAAAATCAATTTTGGGAACAACTACAGCAGACAGTAGAAGATTATGAGGGAACACTCATAATATTGGGAGACTTCAATGCTAGAGTGGGAAACGAAAACATGAAATGGCAAGGAGCTATAGGTAGGCACGGAGAACACACAATTAATAAAAACGGGAAAAGGTTGCTAGAGTTTTGTATAGATAATGATTTAGTTATAGCCAACACTTTCTTTGAACACAAGGAAATACACAAGATAACAAGAGCAATGCCCCAGCGAAATGAAAAATCAATAATAGACTTCATAATTGTTCCTCGGGAAAAAAGGAGTAAAGTTAAAGATGTCAGAGTGAAAAGAAGCTATGATATAGGTAGTGACCATTATCTACTAGAAGGAGTATTCAAGAATAACAACAAAGTCGAGGACCGAAAACAGATACAAAACAAAAACTATAGCGGAAGAATAAGAACCTATAAGCTGAGAAACTTGCAAACAAGAAATGAGTATATAGAAAAAACAGAAAAACAGTTTGCAAGGATTGAAAAGAGAAGACAAAGTAGAAATGTGGAAGAAAAGTGGATCAGATTTAAGGCAATACTATTAGAAACAGCAGGGCAAGTTTGCGGGTATACCAGAAGAAATAATCATAAAAAGCAGACAAGCTGGTGGAACAACGATATTAAAAAAGAAGTCAGAGAAAAGAAAAGGCTATGGAAAATGTACATACAAAAAAGAAATCAAGAGGCATACGATAAATACAAGGAACAGCGCAACAAAGTTAAAGCAAGGATAAAACAAGAAAAGCAGAACGCCTGGGAAGAATTTGGAAGAACTATGGAAGAAAATAGTACCCAAAATACAAAATTATTTTATAGAGTATTAAAGAATATGAGAAGTAAAACGGAAATTAAACTACAGCAGATAAAAGATAGAAACGGAAATATAATAACTGAGGTTGAGCCCATTATAGAAAGGTGGAGAGAATATTTCAAGGAGCTTTTAAACAATGAAAATACAACAGCAGAGAATTGCACACAGATAACAGACGAAACACCTGAAAGAGGGCAAGAAGACGTTTATGAAACTAAAATAAAGATGGAAGAAGTTGAAGATGCACTAGAAAAACTAAAAGTTGGTAAAGCAGCAGGGATCGACGGAATAGATGCTGAATTATTGAAATATCTTGGACAACAGGGTAAACAAGAATTACATGACCTACTAAATTTAGCGTGGACAAACAAAAAAATCCCAGAGGATTGGAACATTTCAATAATACTGCCTATACACAAAAAGGGAGACACGAAAGAGTGCAGTAATTATAGGGGTATATCACTTCTCTGCTCAGCGTTGAAAATCTACGAAATTATCCTAGAAAAGAAACTACGAGAAATAGTTGAGCCTCGACTGGCGGATATACAAAGTGGATTTAGACCATCACACAGCGTACAAGATCATATATTCACACTACAGCAAATTACTGAAAAAACACTGTTAAAAAACGATACACTGTACCTGGCGTTTTTAGATATGAAAAAGGCGTTTGACATGGTCAATAGAGAAGGAATATGGCAAAGCCTGATAAACAAGGAAGTAGATGAAGAACTTGTAAGTGTAATAAAAAGTTTGTATGTCAACACAAAAAACCAGGTCAGGACAAGTAACTTAATCTCCGGCGAATTCTCTAATAACGACGGGGTTAGACAAGGTGGAGTGTTGAGCCCACTGTTATTTATTTCCGTTATGGATGAAGTTATTAAAAAGTGTTGGAAAAAAACTAAAAAATGCGCTATAGGGTATAGAAATTTGCAACAAATAAAAATTGAAGCCTGTGCATTTGCTGATGACATTGTATTAGTTGCAAGAACTGAAAAGGCTCTCGCAGATAACATTAAAATCTGGGCTGAAGAACTAAAAAACTACAACTTAATAATAAATATGGAGAAAACTAAAGTAATGACAATAGCCAACAAAGAAGCAACTGTAAATATTGAAATCGAAGGGCAAAAAATCGAGCAAGTAGACCTCTTTAAGTATTTGGGAATAATGTTAAACAACAAAGGTACACAAGAAGATGAAATTGGAAACAGAATAAAATTGGCAACGAGAACTTATTATTCACTGTATAAAAATTTCCTAAACAAAAAAGAAATATCGAGGAAAACCAAAATGACAGTATATAAAACTGTATATATGCCAATTACAATATATGGGGCAGAAAACTGGGTACTTAATGACAGACAAAGAAAAAGATTACAAGCTACAGAAATGAGATACTTAAGAAAAGTGGTGGGAGCAAGAAGATTAGACAAAAGAAGAAACGAAGATATAAGACATGAATTACAGGTAAAATCGCTCAACGAAAAAGTTGAAGAAAAGAAGTTAAAATGGGCTGGACACATGATAAGAATGAGTGGTGAGAGACAAGTAAAAATGACATGGGAGGCCAAAGCAGTGGGTAAAAGCAGGAGGTGCAGACCAAGGAAAAGCTGGAACACTAGTGTAAACGAAATACTCAAGAAAAGAGGAACATCGTGGCAAGAAGCAAAAGTTTTAGCAGCAGATAGGAAGAAGTGGCGTAAATTTGCAGAGAGTATTATATAAAGGAGGAATCCTCGACACCTAATGGTAAAAGAGGCAACCGATTATGTATGTATGTTGATTTATTTTCTAATTCTCTTCTTGAGTTTGCATCTATGATCAACAACAAATCATCTGCATATGCTATGCTTCCAAGCACTTCAGGATCTATATATCAAGTTATAGACAATGAGAGTAGCAGTTCACAGTCTGAAATAGTCGAAATTACCGAAACGCCCTCAATTTGATAATCAGCCCCGGTTCGTGTCAGCGCCGAATCGGCTGCTAAAAAATAGCAGCTAATCTCGAAGCCGGTAGCAGTAGCAGTTACTAAGAACCAGATAGCAGTTAAGAAAACAGTCTGCTATTTAGCAACCCATCACTTAAATGAAGAAGAATTGCTTTTATTGACGGCCAGTCTTTACAGCCGTACACAGCAATAATTTCTTTGCCTCTTCCTGTGATCGTGTTGATGATTCCTCGAGTAAGCATATGATTTTGAAAATTTTTGGGATTTGTATGATCCCAGAAATAGTTTAGAAGCATAAAAATAACATCAATAAGTAATAAATTTTGTAAAAAATATTAAACATTGCAACACCGTAATTTTAGGAATTTAAATGATTTAATAAATAATATGATACCATTAAAATTTCCTGTAGCTTCGCTTTATAATTATTCTTCAAGAATAATTGTTACGTTTGCTGCTACTCTCTAATTTCCTCTGTGTGTAATTGGATCACCCTTAGATTAAACAGACTAGTTAGGATTCACTCGGTATTTAAAACTCTCATTAGCTAGACCGTTCAACGGAATTGATGAAGCGTGAAAATTCTACTTAAAACGTTTTCTAATTAAGGGGCGGATTAGTAGCTCACCCTAATTTTTTATCACTCTTGACCGGTGCCATCGTTAAAGTTCGTTAAAGTAACTTTTTCTCACATTCTGAGCTTACTTACCTGTAGGCGGTCGTTATATATAATATAAGGTTTAGACATTTAGACGTGTTATATTTCTCTTAAGACAAAAATTAGACACAATCTACTGTTTGAAGTTACAGTGATGTAAAATAAAAATAAAAAATGGTTGATCAACGAAGAAATTCCTTAACCATCTCTAGTGCAGTCACTGAAGGTTTTCACCTCCGATTTCGTTGAACCTCCATCCATTTTTATGAAAATTGGTGAGCAGTTAGAGGATACCTCAAGCAACAAAGGTGACATGATGCCAACTTGCGCTTTTAACCTGGGGGTGGATGCCACCCCTTTTCTAGGGTGAAAATTATTTTATTAAAAATAATACCATAAATCGATAGAGGGACAAATTCTAAACAAAATTTTTTATACTAAGTAATTAACATAAATTAATACTTTTTGAGTTATTAAAGATCAAAGATTTTATTTTTTTGAAAAAAAATGCATGTTTTAAAGCTGTTTTTCACGTATAAGTCAAAAACTATTAGCTTTTACAAAAAAGTTATTTTTACCAAAATTGAAGACAATAAAAATTTGAATACACTATTTACTCAAACTACTAAACTAATGTTAATTCAAAGTGAGTTATGGGTAATTGAATGTATATTTTTTTCGATGAGTACTCAAATCTAAGTATTCAAGCTTAAATAACGGGAAAACGATGCATTTTATAAAATATATCTACTAAACACTTATCAAAGTACTTTAGATCACCTAACAAATGAGCTCCAGAAGAAGTTAGTAGCATCAAAATTAAGCAAGTTATGATGAAACTAAGAGAAACCTTTCGAATTTTTTAGGAAAAAGTTAAAAATAAAACATAGGCCATTTCCACAAAAATTAAAATTTATACTAATCCTTACAAAAATTTCTTTGTATTAGCATAAGTAATGATTTTAATAATTTTCACCGGTTTAGAATGCATATTTTTGAAAAAAAGGTATCATTATTTAAAAAAATCAGAATTTTTAAAATTATCGTCATGTTCATTTTCTTTTGATAATAACTATAAAATTACTCAATATGCGTAAAAAATGGTAAATACCCAAATTTTAGTTTTTTCTATACTAAATATTAAACTTTTTTTACCATTTCTGTAGGGTGAAAAATAAGCGAGATAGAAACGTTTAAAGCTTAAATTTTGCTGCGAGAACCATGTAACCGTGGTCATTTAATCTTTGATTTTTAAAAAAGTAACGGGTCTAAAAGAATAAATTCAACGCATTTTAATAGCCTTTGGAACTACTTTTCAAACCGTTTGTAGGTGAACCTGATATGATAAAAACTAACGGAGTTAATAAAAAAAACGATAACATTTTTTGGAAAAATTTTAAAAAGATATGGTTTGAAAAATTTTTGGTGCATAATTTTAATGCTATTAACTTGTTTGATATCTCATTTGATAGATTTTTTCTAAGGAATTTCACAAATGTATAATAAGTTTATGTTATAAAATGCATAATTTTCCCGTAATTTAAGCTTGAATACTTAGATTTGGATACTCGCCGAAAAAAATATGCATTCAATTACATATAACTCACGTTTAGTTAATACTAAAACGTTTTTTTAGTAAGAAGTTTATTTAATTTTTTATTAGCTTTAATTTTGGTTATAATAACTTTTTTGCTAAAACTTATAGTTTTTGAGTTATCTATGAAAAATCGGTTAAAAACGTGCATTTTTCTTACGAAAAATTAAAATTTTTGATCTTTAATTACTCAAAAAGTTTTGATTTATTTTAATAACTTTATATCACAAATTTTGCTTAGAATTTGTCCCCCTATCTAATTATGGGATTATTTTTATTAAAATAATTCTCACCTCGAGAAGGGGTGGCATCCACCCCCATGGTAAAAGCGCAAGTTGGCACCATGTCACCTTTGTTTATTGAGATATCCTCTAATCACTCACCAATTTTCATGCAAATCGATGGAAGTTCAACGAAATCGGAGGTAATAGCTCATATCCACCTTCAGTGACTCCACTACTCAGAGAAACGAAAAAATCATGAATTATGTAATTGAGAATCCTATAATTAAAAAAATAGACATTTCTGAAAAGTTTGGAAATCCCCAAGCACATAGCAAATAACACAAGTCAACAAAAAAAATTTGTGTCTGTTATTTAATAAATATTTTCTGTTTGTAGGTACACATCGAAAATTAAGCAAAAACTTCATAAATAATAAATAAAGTTTGCTTTTGTACCTTTAGATAGTGAAAAATAAATATACGGTCTTCTGGCAGATTTTTTGAGGAGCCGTTGCATTTAAGATTGGAGAGAAGGGTGAGGAGGGACTGTAGGTGTGAAGCGATAAGTGGCAGATCAGGGTTGCCAGATTGGGGGAATTTCCCCCAAATTTGGGGTATTTTTTCTTGTTTGGGGGATTTTTTGGGGGTATACACTGAATGGGGGATTTTTTGGAGGAAAACTTTTTCGCATTGGGGTTTTTTGGGGTATAATTTTAAGAACACATGCCATTGCTTGGCCGATTTTGAATTTCAAGTTAAACTGTCATTCACAAAAATCTTTGAATATAAATTCATTTACAGTCGATTCTGCCATCTAGTAAAAACTACTTAACTTATTTTGTAAAGCATTACAGTTTTCTTCAATAGCGATACAACAAAATTTGGTTTTTGTGTGCTTGATGGTGCATTTAAATATTCATAATGGTACCTGTGTGAAACACAGAAAATCGTATCTCCTATTGTTTAACTTTATTTACTTTTCTAGAATTAACTTTGAAGAAGGTTATACTTCTGGTGTGTTCAATGATACGCATAATTTATTTAAATTAGTGTTTGTAGACGTGTTAATCTAAAAATATGCCTAAAGAAAAGGAGTATACCCGAAAATACCGACTTGCTTGGGAATCGGATGCTGAACTTAAAGAAAGGTAATCTGTTTAATAGAATTTTAATGGTGTGGGTCATTAATAATTAATTATTCTATGTATGATGGATTGGTCCTGTATCAGAAGATGACACAAAATCATTTTGTAAGATATGTAAATGGCAGATTTATAATATATTGTATAAAATCTACTAAAATTCTACGCTGGTAAAATGACACTTGACAGCCAAAAAAGAAGAAAAAATTACAGATGATAGCCCAAAAAGAAGAAGAAATGACAGATGACAGCTCAGAAAAAAGAAGAAGAAATGGCAGATGAATTTTGGGGGATTTTTTTTTAAATGTCATTTTTGGGGGAATTTGTAGTTCAGGCTGGGGGAATTGTATAAATCGGTCTGGCAACCCTGTGGCAGATTGACATGGTAGTGCGCGTTAGCATTGCAATGGAATAACGTATTTTATGTGTCTCAAGGCCTAAAAATGTTTTACAAAAAGTGTAAAAATGATGTGGACTCGTTTTGCTATATTTGTGGCAAATTATTTGAAGTGGGAGCCCAAAAATTTTGTTTGCCGGCTCTACAAGAAGCTTAAAACAGTTGTTCTTCGTTAAAAACGCTTAAAACGTTAAAATTGTGCTTTAGTTTTGAAATATGAAGAGTACGTCTGACCAGTGATATGGGATTTCAAAATGGTTGGTTTTCTGGTGCAAATGCAAGGCGGATACACTAAATATCCATATTACCTTGGCTTATGGGATAGTAGAGCCGATGTACTTCACTACCAGTAGCATTCATGGTCTCATCAGAGCGAGTTCCAAATGTGGAGCTCCATTATGCTTTAATGTCTGCATTGCAAATAAAATTAAGTCACATGAAGCAGTTTGTAAAGGCTCTTCGTCAAGATTCTGAGGCCTTTCAATATTTAAGACAATTTTTGCGATACTATTAGAGGCTGACAATTAGAAAGAGCTTATTTCTAATAATATGCTTGTCAGCTTCAAAGTCATGGATTCCAGGATGTCTCTTAAAGTACACTAGTTACATGCTCACTTGGATCAATTTAAAGACAACTTAGTTGCATATTCAGAAAAGCAAGGGGAACTCTTTCACCAAGATGTAATGAACTTAGAAGAACTGTATCAAGGAGAATATAATGAGATCATGATGGGTAACTTCGTTTGGGGGCTCTTACGAGACAGTCCTTGTTTTCACAATATAAATACCAAAACTATTCATTTTTAAAGTTTTTTGTATTCGTTTTTGTATTTATGGGTTTTACATATATCGTCTTTTATAAATAGAGGTAATAAAAATATATAATTTAATTTTTTTAACTTTTAAAAATAATTTAAATTAAAAAATAGTGCTTTTTCATTTTGGTAAGTACCTACATTTCGTTCTGGTAAGTACAAAAGCAAACTTTATTAAATAAAAATATTTTTTTTTTTCAGTTATCTAGGCATTAGTTTCTTCAGGCATAAGTAATCAAAATCAGAGGTACAGAACGCAGACTCAAAATTCATGTTGACCTGTGTAATTGTATAATAAGGAATATTTATTATATGTCGGCGTCTCCGGTCGGACTGTTTGCCAGTACTGTATACGCATTTCAGCATATTCATCTTTTAGCTCATCAGATAAACTTTTAAATTTTTATCTTTTATAAAACACCTTTCCACATCAAATAAAAGCAACTCTAACGTTATGAAATTCTCTGTCCATTTTCTTCAAAGGGCACTAGATGGCGCTTAATATACATATTCCTGTTCATCTATTCTTTTCTACATTATTTTATAAAGTGAAACTTTTGAAACGTGAAAATATCAAGATGCATTTGCATATAAATATCAATATTCCTTAAAGAAAATAGATAGACAATTCCATACTATTAGGACAGACTGAAAGACATAGCAACAAATGCCTTTTTAAAACATTTTTATATACTTGGCTTGGTCGGTGTCCGGACTCCGCAAATTTTGTAATCCATTTTAAAAATAGTTCTAGGCTAAATAGTTCTAGAATCTGAAATTTTCAAAATAGCTTTGATCTAGCTAACAATGCAATATTTAACTGCTATTATACAGGGTGATTGATTAGTAGGATAAAGCTAAAACAAAAATTGTAGCCAACTTTGAGCTTCACATTACAAAATTAGTTACAATTTTACAGGTTTTTCGACAACACAGTGGCAGACCAAACCTATGTTTTTTTTTAAATGGACCACCCTATATTTTATTTTATATTCGAAATCTTCTTATCTTCTCCATTACAAAAATATAAAGGTTTGGTATGTTATACAGGGTATTTACAAAGTTATAACAAATTTTATATGAAAATCGTAACAAGTTTAACTCCCTGTATAAATAAAAATAAGCACAACAGCAATGGTTTATTGTTTATTATTTTTTTACTTATTGTCAAAATTTTCATAAATGATTGATATTCCTGATTTTCTTTATATTGAATACAGGGTGAGTCAAAACGCAAGTACATTATTTTCTAAATAATTTTAAATGAAACACCCTGTATTTAATATCACTATCAAAATGTACTATTACCGTACTTTAATTTATATATAACATTCTCTCTAAATTTAGTTTTTGAGATATTTTCATTTTTCAGAGCAAATTATTAATTACGGGTCTATTAATTACGGATCTTTCCAAATTTTAGGTAAGCCATGACTGAATTGTCTAAAACTGACAATTTACGATTACTGATTATCAATCTGTAATCAAAGTTGGCTACAATTTTTGTTATTAACTTTTATTCCTATATATTACTATAACGGATCTACGGAGCTTTTCCCCACTAATCAATCACCCTGAGTGGATAAATCGATTTTTTTTATTTCAAACTATTTTAAAAATGTGGCTAATGCAATGATATTTTAAAGTACGTTAAAAAATCGATATCTACAAATTGATGGTGGGTCAGTGGCATTAGACTGCAGACTGAGAGTTCTCTATTTGGAACCATTGACATATTAAGCGTAGACTCGGCATACCAAAAAAGCGTAACGCGGAAACAGCATGGAAACAGTCGATCGGTGGTTTATCAATCTCTTTTAACCAAGCGATCCCGCGCATGTGACTGACAAAGATGGCTAGACCACTCAATCCTATGTCGACGTTACACCTCGATGCATTGAGTGGCATATCCCTAGCCAAGTCTATCCTTTTACATGTCTCTGGTTCGAATACGGCTGTTGCGTATCTTTAATTTTTTTAATTAATATAATTAAAAGTTGATATACTTAAAATTCGTGTTTTATAAGTTAATTATTATATATAAATATTATCTATACCATTTTAAACAACCGTGGTATTATAAAAAGTACTTTTTTATACTAGTGTAATTTCTGAAATTATAATTTTAACGGTTAATACACCTACTAAAAATTCATATTTTATTCTTTCGAAACATGTTGTGTCCTATATATAACAAAATCGTGTTATTATAAAAAGTACTTTTTTATTATAGTGTAATTTTTGGAATTTGAATCATTTTATATCGTCAAATTATTTTATATTCTCCCCTATAAATAATAAAAACGTTTTATTATAAAAAAGTTCTTTTTTATAAAAGTGTAATTATTAAAAATGAAAACAATTCTCTGCAATAAAGACCTTAGATTAGAACTGATTGTAAAAGCTCTCTCTAAAATTCTACGTGTTTTCTATATTACAATATGGACTTGAAAGCTGGACACTACAGCAATAACACATAAATTAGGTACAGCCATTTGAAATGTGGTATTGCAGAAGAATGCTGAGAGTAGCATATACACAGAAGAAAGCAAACAGAAAGAAGTATTGCGAGAAATGGGCAAAGAATACGAAATAATAAACACAATAAAAATAAGAAAGTTACAATATCAAAGCAGAAAGCAGTGTGCACAGCTATTACAGTTAATAGGGGACGAAGGGTTCAAAATATATAACACGTTCAAGTTCTCAACAGAAGAAAAAGACAGGTTAAAACTATTAATAAATGAAGCACATTTCAAACCAAAAAGCAACGTATCAAATGCAAGATATTGCCTGTTCACCAGAAAACAAGAAAAAGGTGAGTCAGTAGACAAATTTATAACAGATATTATAAACAAGGCAAAAAATTGTGAGCTAGAGAATTTGGAGGACAGTCTGATTAAGACTTGCATAACTTGTGGGGTAGCAGAAGAAACGATGAGACAGAGACTGTTAAGCAAGCCGCACACCAAAGAAACATGAAACGAAAAACATGAAACATGAAACGAAAAACATGTTTCATGAAAAGAAAACACTGCTAAACAAATCTCAAAGTCCGCCTATCAATGAAACGCGTGTGATTCATGCTAATGACACATTTTTATTTTCGGAGAGTCTCATAAATGGCCGGACGTATTTGTTTAGCAGTGGTTTATTTCCATGAAACGTAATTTACGTTTCATGTTTCTTTGATGTGCTTAGAAGAAGATGAGATGAGCTGGGAAAAAGCAATCAATCTGTGTAAAAGTATAGAAAGTTCGAAAATCCAGTCTGAAAAAATGAAGTCAGAGGAAAGTTCGGAAATCCAGTCTGAAAAAATGAAGTTAGAGGAGGTAAAGTACATAAAGAAAAAAAACTTCAATAAGAAATGTTTAAATAGAGCCCAGTGGGAAGACAGAAGAGTGAATCCTACTTATTCGAAGTCCCAAGACAGTTCAATGGTAAATCTGGAAGCAGTTCAGGGTACAGTAGATGTGGACTGGAGCACAGAGGCCAACCCTGCAATGCATATAAAGCTAAGTATAATTTATTTAATAAAATAGGGCATTATGCAAAAGCATGTTTTCAAAAACAAATTAAATATGTAGATGTAGATGATTCAGAATCAGATGATTTGTTTATAGGCTTGGTAAATACTGAAAATAGCAGTTTTGATGATGATTTCGTGATAAATTTTAAAGTCAACAAGCATAAATTAAGCTGTAGATTAGATACAGGGGCAATGGCAAACGTAATATCAATAAATAAGTTAAATTCTCTAGAAGTTAATGTTGAACTACAGAAAACAAACTGCAGGTTAACAACTTTTTGAAATGAAACATTTTCAAGGTCATTGGAAAATGTAGTTTAGAATGCAAATATAAAGATAACATGTACAACATAATGTTTTATGTGGTAGAAATTAATTCACCAACGGTATTAGGTCTTCCTACATGTAAAGCTTTAAATAATTTGAAAAGAATCAATACTATAGAAAAAATTGAAGATAATTTGAATTCTAGAGAAGTTACATTTAAAAATGATTACTCGAATGTGAAAGAAATATTTAAAGAAGTTTTTTCAGGTATAGGCTGCTTGGATGAGCCATACAAAATCGTGCTAAATGAAACTGCACAACCAGTTACACATCCTCCAAGAAAGATTCCACTACAGTTAAAGGAGAAACTAAAACTTGAATTAGCTGAAATGGAGAAAAATGGAATAATTGAGAAGGTTGATGAACCTACAGATTGGGTCAACTCTTTAGTCTTCGTAAGAAAACCAAAAAGTAATTCCATAAGAGTTTGTATAGATCCTAGAGACTTGAATAAAGTTATCAAAAGAGAGCACTTTCAACTCCCTACGATTGATGAAATAGCTGCAAATTTAGAAGGTAACGTTTATTTCAGCAAGCTTGATGCCTCAAAAGCATTTTGGAGCATAAAACTTGATGATGAAAGTAGTAAATTATGTACTTTTAACACTTGCTATGGTAGATATAAATTTTTAAGACTGCCTTATGGCATTAGTTCAGCAAGTGAGGTGTTTCACAAAAGATTCAGTAAAATATTTAATATGGAGGGTGTAGAAACATATATTGATGATTTAATTGTTTATGGCTCATCAAAACAACAACATGATAAATGTTTATATCAAGTTTTATAAAGAGCTAGGATAAATAATGTCAAATTTAATTATGAAAAATGTAGTTTTGGTGTAAAAAATGTAAAATTTTTAGGATTTAATTAAAATAAAGATGGTCAAAGTGTTGATAGTGATCAAATTAAAGCCATTCAAGATATGAAAATGCCAGAAAATAAAAAAGACATACAGAGATTATTAGGAATGATAACGTATTTGTCCAAACACATAAAAAATTTGTCAGACTTAACCGCACCTCTTAGGGAATTAATTAAAGAAAATGTAGAATGGCATTGGTCACATAAACATGATGAATGTTTTAGTAAAATTAAGGAAATAATTTCAAAAAGCTCAGTGTTAAGACATTTTAATATAAATGAAAAGTGTTTAATATCGGTTGACTGTTCAAAAGACTCAATAGGAGCTGTACTTTTACAAAAAGGTCAACCAGTAGCTTACATATCAAATGCTTTAACTTTAACACAACAAAATTATGCACAAATTGAAAAAGAACTTCTTGGAATTCTGGTGGCATGTGAGAAATTTCATAATTATATATATGCTTCCAAGTTTGATATAGAAACTGATCACAAACCCTTGATATCCATAGTAAAGAAATCCTTAATGAATGCGCCATCACGACTTCAAAGAATGTTATTTAAATTGCAGAGGTATGATTATAATCTGATGTATAAAAAAGGTAAAGAATTATATATAGCTGATACGCTATCGAGATGTTGTTCGGAATTGTCTGTAATAAAGAATGATTTAGATATTGAACTAGAATCACAAATTTGTTTAGTAAGATTAAACATTAATATTTCAAGCAATCAACTGCAAAAAATCAAAGAAGAGACTAGCAAAGACAAAACTTTAATTGATCTAAAGACTTTCATAAAAAAAGGTTGGCCAAAACAATTAAATAATGTACATAAAGATTTAAAAGCATTTTTTAAGATTAAAGATGAAATAACCTTCTTTGATAGTTTGCTGATGAGGAATAGTCAATTATAATTCTTCATCTAATGAGGAAAGAAATGTTAAAAATAATTCACTATGGCCATCAAGGAATAAATAAATGTAAAATGTTAGCTAGAAAAAACATTCAAAAAGCTTATTACGATAGAGGGACAATAAATTTAAAACCGCTTAGAAATAATGAAACAGTTTATATTAAAGATAAAAACAAATTGAGAGAAGGTCTTATCACACATAAATTAAGAGATAAAACGTACTCGATTAAATTAAGAGATTCTGGGTCAGAAATTGCAAGAAATAGACAATTTTTAGTTCGCATTCCTGCAACTTCTGACGATGAACATTCAGATAACGAATCTGAAACTAGTGTGTCACAAAATTTTGAAAGTGTCTCTGATAACCATTCTGATCATCACTCTCCAATAAACTTACCTCCACAAACCTCTTCAGGTCGAATTGTTAAAAAACCTGATAGACTAGATTTATAAGTAATTTTATTATAAAATAAAGGGGGTAAAGGATGAATGAAACAATTGTGGAAATTTATAAATGTTTATTTAAAGATTTGTTAAAGAAAGTTATGTTTATTTTGTCATTATAAAAAGAGGGGGATGTGATGTATGTAAATAGGTAGTATTCGGAACGCACTCAAGTTGGTAACATTGTAAGAGTGACGTGACAGCGACAAGTACAATGAAGCGGAAATAAAACCATTCTGAATCTATATAAAACCAGCTCTTTATAAAACCAGCCAATAAATCAATCCTAAATAAACTTGATTCAATCTTTTTTGAAGGTGTTAGAATAGCTCTTGGTTGTATGAAGTCAACTCCACATGCAGCACTATTAGCAGAGGCAAACTTACTAGAACCAGAACAAAGAAGGAAACTATTAACCATAGGGTTCTTGAAGAAAATTATATGTATTAGAAACCACCCTGTAACCAAATTAATCTCAAATACCAGAAGAATATTAATAAATAGACCAGCCTTTTGGAGAGATGACTATTTGATAGCAGGTTTTGCTGAATTCATGCCATATCTCAAGGACATTTATAAGTCAAACAACTTCCCTTGTTATGAAGTCCCTTATAATACACTGTGTAGTATAGTGAAGACAGTCCCATTGAGTCTAAAAAAAAATGATACCATGATCAAAGAACAATTTTTAATAAACACAGAAAAATATAAAGCAACCCATACCTTTATATTCACTGATGCATCGAAGTAAGATCTTACAACAGGGTTTGGAATCAGTATACCAGATATCAACATCAAATACAGCTCAAAGTTACCAAATCACCTCTCCATATGTAAGGCGGAGATTATAGGAATCTATGAGGCAATTAAATTAGCACTTAGAAAAAACTTATTCAGAATAATAATTTTTTCGGATTCCAGCAGTGCAATTAAAAAAATCAGCAGTTGTTCAGTCAAAAATATATCAGAGTTTTGGCCTATTGAAACAAAAAGACTTATAGTTCATGCAACTGAAAATGGCTTTGACATCAGATTAGCATGGATACCAGGACATTCAAATATCCCGGATAACGAAGAAGCTGACACCCTAGCTAATATAGGAAGAAATTTGAACATACCAATGGTCATGCCCCTCGATGTCCAAGACATATATACTGACATTAAATCTAAAGTGTATGATGATTTCAGAAATAAATGGAACAACCTAATCAGAATCAAAGACCATCAATACCGAAAAGTACAACCTACGTTTCCTAAAAATAAATGGTTTGCTCTTCTTCCATTCATAGATCGAAGACACATCACTACAATTATTAGGTTACGTACACGGCACTGTCTAACAAAAGAAAACTTGCATAGGATGAACCTGACAGACAATCCCTATTGCGAATGTGGGAAAATAGAAAATCTTAATCACATATTTTTTGAATGCCCTATTAACTCCATTCCAAACTGAGATATCTACATTTTTTTCGCCAATAAAGGACTTCCCACCCCGATAACAATGTATTCAATTTTATATAACGTAGATGAAGAATCAATTAGAGCAATTATGAGGTTTCTTAGCATAAACAGAATAAAATTATAATGCTCAACTAGCTACAACTTATTTATAATTCATGCTTATTACTAATAGATTATGTTTGTTATTGTACCTTGTACAAAAAGTAAATATTTAGTCAAAGTTATCACCATAGCCAATTTACTTCAAAAAATCAAGAAGTAGACATATTCGGCGGGTCCGACATGGTCATAAGCCAGTCAACGTCGAGACCGCCAACCTGATCGAGCTGGCCAAATTGCATAAAGCAAGGCCAATAACCAAGCAAGCAAGCAAGCAAGCATTCTGAATCTAGACACGATAGATACAAGTTGTTTCATTATAACCTCTCCTCCAAAGTTAACCTAAGAACCCTACCACGTGTTACATTACATTATTACACAGCATACGTTGTAAATCATCTTCACTTTGAGAGATTAGTGTTGCATCGTCTGCATAGCAAATTATTTTTAAGTTGTTTTTCTCCTATTTGGTATCCTTTTCTGGTTTTTATTTTTTTATCATTTCGTCCATGATTAGGTTGAACAATAAAGGACTCAAGGTATCCCCTTGCCGGCTTCAATTTTGTCAGTTAGTTCATCTTCCACTTTTACTTTTATTGTGTTGTTCTGGTAGATGTTTTCGATCGTTTTAATTGTTCCTAGAGGTACACTGCCTGGGGTAATTGTGGGGTGGATCGAGTAGCTCTGCGGTTACCAGAGCCGGTCTCAAGCCCGGATAAAATGTGAAGGGTTGATTGGCAAGGTTAGCGACCTACCAATCGGAAAAACGAATACTGCTCAAAGAAACAATGTGAAGCCTCGGAACCGGATTGATCATATGAAGACGACCATGGCGAGAAAAGGATATGAAATCTTAAGACTAATAATACAAGGAAAGATAAAGGGAAGAAGGAGTATAGGAATAAGGGGAGTGTCACGGTTGAAAAATTTAAGAGGCTGGTTTAAATAAAGCTCAATACAACTCTTACTAGAGCCACTCTAGATAAAGATAGTGATATTGATATTCAACCGCTTCCTAATTGGTTTTTGACAAATGTATTTGTAGTATTAAAGTAGATTCTGCATTAGCTGTTTCGGACAGTTTTAGAGGATTTCGAAAAATTGATTAAATCCGTTATATTGGGGGTCATGATATTAAGGTTACAATATACAGTGCTAGTCAAAAGTCCCCCCCCCCCCTAGTGCTAGTCGTATCTTTTGAACGGTTGTACTTATAATAGTTAAATAGGGAACTTGCATAAAATTTTAAATTCGAAAAAAATTATGTAAATCACAACAGAACATAATTTAAAACATATATCAAAAAAAAAGTTTTTTTTTGTCTTTCGTTTGGCCCCTACAGTCAATTAAAAATTCAAATTATAGCAGCCAGCCCAAAACGCGCCCTCATTGGTCGTGACGTCATATCATTGTAGTATTAGATGTCCTCGCCATTAATTCATTAGGTTTTGCATTCGTTTGACACTGACACTTAGTTTTATAAATATTTTGATAGTTGCCATTTCTGACTAACATTTGAGTGTTTTTGTTAAAACAATTTCGAACTAATATTTAATTGTTTTTTTAACAATTTTTAACTATCGAAGCTTATCAAGAGAAATCCAAAGAAATTACCGGAAAGATAAAGAAAAATATGTGTCTAATATTTGCCAGGAAGTAGAAATCCATTTACATCGAAATAAAACAAGAGATCTCTTTCAGAAAGTAAAGTTACTGGCTCGGGAATTCAAACCCAGAAATTACGCTATAGATGATGAGACAGGTAATATGGTAAGCGATATGGATGCGGTTCTGGAGACTTGGAAGAAATACTGCACAGAACTCTATAAAGCTGAAACCTCTAACATTAATCATATAACACTGCAAGTCTCAACAACAACCCTAGAACCAGATATTGTCAGGTCTGAAGTCGATGAAGCCATAAAACACCTTAAAAGAAATAAATCACCTGGTTGCGATGACATCACGGCAGAACTTTTACAGAACAGGGTTGAACATGGTCTCCAATTAATGTGGAGACTGTGCAATCATATATGGAGAATTGGCAAATGGCCCAGTGATTGGTGTACCGCACTATTTACTCCCATTCATAAGAAAGGCGTAACCACAAAATGTAGTAACTACCGAACCATCTCACTAATTTCACACCCAAGTAAAATTCTGTTGAGAATCATCAAGTGTCGCATGAAGACATACCTGGATAGACAAATACCATAAGAACAGGCAGCCTTCGCAAAGGATAAAGGCACAAGGGAGCAAATTCTTAATATGCGACAACTCATTGAGAAAGCACGAGAATTCAAAATTCCGATGATCATTTGCTTTCTGGATTATAAGAAGGCATTTGATTGTGTAGACTGGACAGTTTTATGGAAAGTTCTACATGAGATGGGGGTTCCTGATCATCTGTCAATTCTGGTGAAAAGCCTATATGAGAACAGTGAAACCAGAATAAGAATTGAAAACCATAAGTCCGATCCTTTTAAAATAGGTAGAGGAGTCCGACAAGGATGTATTCTATCTCCAAGTCTTTTTAATTTCTATGGGGAATAAATAATGAGAAAAGCACTCGACAAATGGAATGGCGGTATTTCTATCGCAGGAAAGAAGATCTCAGATATGCAGATGATACAACATTAATAACTGCATTCGCAGAAGAAATGTCCAGCCTGCTGCAGCTAGTGGAAGCCGAAAGCAATAGATGTGGCCTCAAGATCAATAAACAAAAAACAAAAATTATGATAGTAGATTATTCAAATTCACTTCAGACAACAGGAGCCTTAGACCAGTTTGAAGTGGTTAACGAGTTCAATTATCTAGGATCCTACATCAGTAATACAGGATCGTGTGAAACAGAAATACGTAGGAGAATAGGCATGGCCAAAAACGCTATGAGTCGATTATCGAAAATCTGGAAAGATCGCTCCTTGTCGAAGAACACCAAAATAAGATTAGTACGTGCCTTAATTTTTCCCATATTTAATTACGGATCCGAAACATGGACAATGAAATCGGACGACAGAAAAAGGATTGACGCCTTTGAAATTTGGTGCTGGAGAAGAATGCTTCGGATCTCATGGACGGAACACAGAACAAATCACTCAATCCTCCAAGAGCTTAATATTCAGACTCGACTTTCCTCTGTTTGCCTCTCCACCGTCTTAAAATTTTTCGGCCATATTGCAAGAAGAAGTGATGATAATCTTGAGAGACTTATAATTTCGGGAAACGTTGAAGGGCGCAGAAGTAGAGGTCGCTCACCTACTCGATGGACGGATCAAGTACAGAAAGCCAGTGGAAAAACATTCTCTGAATCCATGAGGGAAGTTCAGGACAGAAGCCGATGGAAAGAGATAGTTGCTCGTATTATAGGGAATCACGACACTCAGCAATGAGGAAACGACTGAGGAGGAGGAGGAGAAATTATTAGTTGAGTGTTTTTATTACTTAAGAATTTTTTTTTAAATGACCGAATAGGGTTTTTCTATAGGGCAGTCTGATATCTTACCTATAGTAAATATGTGTATGGTGGCCACATATTTTCAAAAGGGTAAAAAATTTTCCGTAGGAGAAGTTCGGTGAGTTAAAGCAGATACTCCGTTTTTTATAATCAGACTGGTAATCCAATAAATATTTAATTGGGGTTTTTAATATTTGTACTTTTACAAAATGGCACTAAACAACACTTATAGTTTTTTCTTTTATTTTCCATAGTAAACCTTCTTTCCTTTCCATCAAAAACTGTATCAAACTCCAATCTTAACAAACTGGTATATATTATTACAATGACATACGATAAATGTCATTAGAATATAAATATAACCATAAACATAAACAAAAATAAAATATAATGATGTGATGTCACGGGTCATTTGAAATGGTTTAAATACACAGAAGATTCTAAATTTGTACGTCTAAGTTATTATGAGTTTTTGAAGCTTGAAATTTTGGAAATCTCACTTTTAAACAAAACTGAACATTACTATGTAATAAAAAAGATGTGCAAATTCCCTATTAAATGAATACTAAAATTGTAGTTTCGCATTTAATTAATAAAGATTCAAATGTCCGCCTATGGTTAATTGTCAAATAAGTTGACGTTGATGTAAAAACAACTAGATAATTAAAAAACGTCAACTTTTTTGACAAATAACCATAGGCGGACGTTTGAATCTTTGTTAGTTAAATGCGAAACTACAATTTTATATTTATTTAGTTTATTCATCAAAATCCACTATAAAATCCAAACAAAATTAGTATGATTAAATAGGTATTTTTAATACCCTTCAAAGATGATATCATTTTCATAAGGTTCCGTTTAAAATTATCGGTCAACGTGGCCCTGTAACGTCATCTGTCACTATTACGTCACCTGTTATGACTATTTGAGAAGCCTACGTTCGTTTATTTCCTCCCTCCAAATTTTACTATTAGTAAAACCGTTCAAAAGACAAGAGGGAGGGAGAGGACTTTTGACCAGCACTGTATATTATATATGTAATACATGAATACTGAAATGAAAAAGAAGAAGGAAGATACAATAAAATCGTCTTGTTATTAATTCTACCGTAAATATTTAAAAAGGACTAGGGTTATCACTGAGAATTCCTTCGAGGATACCAAAGTTGTTCACAAGAATTTAAAGGGACAAAATTTTAATTTCGTAAAAGAGACGCATTGAGTATTGAATCCGATTTTGTTCGGTATCATTATGGATCAAGTATTAAGAAAAATACTACGTATTTTGTATTATAAATTTCAAAGGAGTCGCTTGACATCCTACACCCTTTTTTATCTGTGCTGAAACGTCTTTTAAACAAAAATATATCAAAATGGGGAATATAAAATGAGAGAAATAGAGATTAAACATTTTATGTTATGGCGATGAATTGTAGCAGTCAACAAAAATAAAATGTAAAACAATACACAACGCTATTTTTAATTACCATACAAAATAATACAATTTAATGAAAAATATTTAATTTTAATTTTAAGACGATAAAAAAAATTCGTATATATATTGAATTCCACAGAAAATATCATTTTTCTACAGCCGTGCTAAAAGAGCCACTTTCCCGCACGCATTTCGTTTCCGAAAGTTGCACTTTCCCGCACGGCGTGCATGAAAGTAAATTTTCCCGGGAAAGTACCTTGTAACATGGCATTATAATACATGCAATAAACTAACATTTAGGTATTATTTACTAATTTATTCCAAATTTATCTTATTGTGCTCATGTTGTGATGAAATTAGCGCGATTATTTCATTCATAGGAGTTACAGAAAAGCAAATTAAGGTGATAATTTTTGATAATATCCCGTCGTTAAGCATATTACGTCAGGTGCCCTTCGTTGCTACGAAAAAATACATTCAGTGACATTAATGACAATTAATGTTTTAAAAATTATAAAAGTGATGACTCAATCGTCATATTATATTTATAAAAACTGTGTGTTTAATGGTACTTTGTACTTACATAAATAAATTACAATTAAATTTTGGTTTTGAACAGTTTTATTCATGAAATAATCGCAACAAATTGCACACGATCTCTGAAATTATTATAGAATTTTTGCTCTCGTGACACTTTGAAAATTCAATAATTTCAGAGCTCTTGTGCAATTACTACTGATAATTCGATGAAATAAAATTATTTTGACATAATATTTAAAAGTCAGATTAGTAGACAATTACAATGGTTTTGAATCGTCGTCATGGAAACCAATATCGTCGTCGTGGTAACCCATTATATTGAAAGTTTGGTTTTGACAACCTTGTCAAAGAATTAAATTGTGTATTTTCACTTCTAAATAAAAATTGATATAACTCTATGTTTTGTGTCTTTTTTCCAAACGTACGGCCCTAGAAAAAATATTGTTCCTAACTCATGCGGAAAGTGTCTTCCCCGCACTCGACTGCTTGCCCGAACTCCGCTATCGTGTCTTTCGGGTCAACGGCAGTCTCGTGCGTGAAAGTATCATTTTCCGCACTAGTTAGGAAAATAAATATTTTCTACGGCCGTGCTAAAACATCCACTTTCCCGCATGCATTTCGTTTCCGAAAGTTGCACTTTCCTGCACCAGTAAATTTTTCCGCACTGGTGCCGGAAAGTAGAATACCTTGTAATATGGCTTTATCATATTACTATGCAATAGGTTACCCCGTCAAAATAGCCCCGTCGAAAAAGCTCCGACAAAATAGCCCCGACATAATATCCCGCACACAAAATAGCTCCGACAAAATAGCCTGCAGACAAAATAGCCGCGGAATAATAGCCCGCCGACAAAATAGCCCCGACAAAATAGCCCAGACAAAATAGCCCCGACAAAAAAGCTCCCTTCAGAATTGATCATGAAATAATCCCTTAAAAATACATTTTTTCGGAAATGGTAATTATCCTCTATTCAGATGTTTATCTTAACCACATTAAATAAAAATGGTATTTTCAGAGAACTCGAGTCCTGTCTTCTCTGCCTCTTGGAAGTCTGAACATTTAATTTAAGCGAAAATCAATGTTTATTTGTGATATAAACATTTTTTTCTGTTTTCAGGCAACAGTAAAATGCATTTTAAATTAAATAAATTACATACATTCTTCTTTTTTTGTCAAATAATTTGAATTAAAAAAAAGTTTTTGGACACCTTGTATAAATAATTATGTAATTGTTTATATTAATATTAAATAACCTTTCAAATGAGCTAGCACACGACCCCTATTCTCATTTAAAAAAATCATCGATTACGTCATTACGCACAGGTGAATGACGTCACTAGTATGACATATATAACAGAATATCGTTATTTAAAAATAAAAATCGATCTATTTCAGGATTTTTCCTAAACGTCGCGGGTTTACGAAATAACGAATTTATTCCTTCCATTTGCACCATACTGTACGTCTGAATTGCCGATATGAATGAGTCAGATTAAATTAAATTATTAGAAGAATTTTTTTACTGAGCAACAACATTTTTGTTTAATTTATTAATATTTTGTATTTTGACAATGACGTCCGAAGTAGAAGTCGAAACGTTAATAAAATATTTTTTTTAAGTAAATTGTGGCTTATTTCCCAATTAAAATAGTGATTTAAAAATAAACGGTACTACGTTAAAAGGTAAAACTTTTTATTGGAGGTGTTTTCTAAGAGGCTCTTTTAGCCGGGGCTATTTTGACCGGGGCTATTTTGTGTGCGATCTATTTTTTCGGGGCTATTTTGTTTGCGGGCTATTTTGTCGAGGCTATTTTGTGTCTGGGCTATTTTGACGGGGCTTTTTTGACGGGGCTGTTTTGACCGGGCTATTTTGACGGGTCACGATGCAATACACATGCAATAAACTAATATTTAGATATTATTTATTAATTTATTTCAAATTTATCTTGTTGTGTTGATGTTTTAATGAAATTAACGCAATAATTCGTTGAAATATAATTATTTTGAGATATTTTAACTATTTAGAATGGGAAATAAGCCACAATATTATTAAAAAATGATTTTTATTAACGTTTCGACGCCCAAATCGGGTGCCGTTGTCAAAATACAAAATACTATTTTGTATTTTGTAGGCGACCGATTTGGGCGTCGAAACGTTAATAAAAATCATTTTTTAATAATATTGTGGCTTATTTCCCATTCTAAATAGTTAAAATTGTAAAAATGCCACAAGAAAATAGCTTCAGAACAACATTATTTTGAGATAGTATTCAAAAGTCAAATTAGTAGAAAATAACAATGGTTTTGAATCGATGTCATGGAAACCAATATCGTCATCATGGTAATCAATGTTATTGAAAGTTTGGTTTTGACAACCTTGTCAAAGAACGTATTAATTTGTGTATTTTCACTCCTAAATAAAAATTGACATAACTATATTTTTTGTGGCTTTTTTCCAAACGTACGGCCCTAGAAAAAATATTGTTCCTAACTCATGCGGAAAGTGTCTTTTCCGCACTCGACTGCGTGCATAAACTCCGCTATCGCGTCGTCCGGGTCAACAGCAGTTGCGTGCGGGAAAGTATCACTAAAAACATTAATTTTGAAATTTCAAAAATTTAATGAGTGAAATAGTGATATTGGAGTGTAAATATGTCTCGACTTAAAATCACTGTAGAAGCTGTTTAAAAAGACATAAATCATTTCAAAAAATTTAAATATTTGTATTCTTTTAAAATAATGATTCTGTTTCTTCTCTGGATTCTCTGAATTTTCTCAACCACACAATGGAACTGAAGTCGCAAATGACCAGCAAAGGATTTTAAAGCGACATAATATTAGCAGTGTCTACTTCTACTATAGACGGAAGTGTTTATTGTATCAATTAATACAATTTAAAGACAAATTAAAGATAAAAAATTGTGTTAAATATCTTGGGACGTATTTGGATCGTAAATTGTTATGGAAGGATCAAATTAATTCTATTATAAAGAAATCAGAAAATTCTATGAATATCCTTAGAGCTTTTTGTAGAACCGGTTGGGGAGCTGACCCGAATATTGCATTGCTATTCTATCGCTCAATGATTCGACCAATTTTCGATTATAGTTGTCATTTATATGGGTCTGCGTCAACAGGATATCTTAATAAAGTTGAAATCCAAAGGAATAAATGTTTGAGACTCTGTCTCGGTTACTTAAAATCTACTCCTATTACTATTATTAAGATTGAAGCTAAGGAACCACCACTTACTCTACGTAGACAGTTTTGTACAGATAAGTTTGTAGCTAGAGCTATTTCAAAAAACGTCAGCTACTTAAGGACTATTCGTAACTTGAATATATTAGATTTAAGCCACAAATATTGGTATACTAAAAAAACCCCCATATACGTTGAAAGCTATAGAAAATTGACAATGTATGAACACCAAATATACAAAAATAAAATACCTCCAATTTACACTAAACCTCCTGAAACTCTCTTTTCCAAGATAATACAAACAAATTACATGGACTCAAACCTTCCAGGCAGTATCATCAACAAAATAATTAAAGACAAGTGGCCTATGTTTCAATATATTTTTACTGACGGCTCCAAAATTCAAAATAGAACCGGAAGTGCAATATATCACTGGAATTCTGAATACAAAGAATCATGCCGATTGCCTAATGAAGCTTCAATATATACTGCCGAATTATCAGCTTTATTACTTGCGCTAAAATATATAGCCTCTGTTGGTATGGACAATTATATCATTTTCACCGATTGTAGAAGTATTGTGGACAAACTCACTTCTATCCAATCGACAAAAAGTCTAAACCACATTGAGATAGAAATTAAGAGTCTATATTATGATATTACTTCCTCGGGCAGTTCAATTATTATTTGTTGGGTTAAAGAACATTCAGGAATATTTGGAAATGAAGAAGTCGACAAATTAGCTAAATCTGCAGCTTTAACCAAACGAAACATAAACAACATACTTCTACCAGTAACCGATATAGATAATATCAGTAAAAACCATTGCAAACAAAATTGGCAACGTGTATATAACCAAAGTACAACGGGAATAAATTTTAGAAATTGCCAACCACTAATTCCCAATGAGAGATGGTTTAAACAAGAATCAAATAGGCTATTTATAAAAACAATAAACAGAATGAGGTCAAATAACGCACTCACGCCAGCATACAAACACAGCATAGGTATCAGTGATAACCCATATTGCGCCTGTGGTGGAATGGGAGATCTACAGCACCTAATATTGGAGTGTGGACAGTACAGACAAAATATTAAAGTGATGTATGAAAAGTTAATTGATCTAAATTGTCCTTTACCTGTCAATTTAAACGAAATTCTTTTTCCAAAAAATAAGCAGACGTTAAAATGTCTTTACGAATATGTAACGTCCTGTAAATTTAAATTTTAAATAGGCTTAGATAATAAAATTAAAAATTGTAAAAATATCACACAAAATTGAAAAATGTATTCATTAATATATTATAACACCCTGTAAATTTAGATAATAAGTAGGCTTAGATATTAACTTAAAATTGTTATTGTAATACCATACAAAAAAAACAAATAGTCTGGCTAATTGGCTATGTCAAAGCCATTAATAAAAAAAAAAAAAAAAAAAAAAAAAAAAAAAAAGACAAATTAATCATATTAGATAAATTATAACCTATGTTTTTTCACAGCTCCGCCTTCTTTTATTAAATTAAACGAACAAATTCAACTAACAAATAAAAGCAAAACGTCAAATTAATAAAAGTCTAATGTTTGCGAAAATATCAGTAACTAAAAGTTATTTCAACAACCTTCACAAGTATTTGTTTTATTTTACAGTTTATGTGATTTTCCCAGAAGTTAAATTGAAATACTGAGATTCTGAAGACAAAAAGGTTTCGAACATTATTATTAGATCGGTAAAATCCGGGAGCCACTTTATTTTTTCCGCCTGTGCCAATCCAATTGTCCCCAAATTTACTGGAAACCGAACTTTTAGCAACAAGTGAAAGCGTAGCATTTTATGTCTCTGTCTACGTGCGGGTAAAAAAATATTTCTAACATATCTGTGTAGTTAACACCATATAAACGGCGGTTTTTTTCGGAGAAGAAAAATGGTCCATAAATTTTAGTTGTGAAAACACAGCACACCAAACGTTTACCTAAGATCTCCCTTTTGTTCGTGTATTTCATACCGATTTTCTTGTTAGTACAGTGTATGAAGGTAAAAATTAACTATTACCTCCGATTTCCGTAAACCTACATTGATTTTCATGAAAATTGGTGAGTGGTTAGAGGATACCCCAAGAAACAAAAGTGACATGGTGCCAACTTGCGCTTCTCCCCTGGGACGGATTCCATTACTTCTCACGGGTGATTGGATTTTATTAAAAATATTGTGACAATTGTGCATTTAGTGATAGAAGCATATAATTTGGACCAAATTACGATACGAGGCCATCTCAGATTTTGCCTTTTACAAAAATGGCGGGCATTCAAAATGGCGACTATACATATGTGACTAATAGCACGATAACTTTTGAACAAGATTTCCGATTTCAACCAAATTTGGTATATAGGTTCTTTTTTTGACCTAAAAGATCGAGGTCTTGAACAGAAAGAATCGGTTTACCAGAAGTTGTGCTTTTACTGTTTTTTATGTAAAAATATGTTGCTTTTTTTTCAATTGTTTCACCCTGTATATATTAATTTTTCGAAAAATTAATACCGCCATTGAAAAAAACGTAAAAATATTTTTTAGGAAATATTTTAAACTTTCTAGTTATGTTAATTACCATTTAATAAATGCATAACGTATCTTCACATGTACGTATGTGCGGCAGACTCGTGCAAATATTATAAGAATTATTGTGCATTTAATGGCAGAAGCATATCATTTGGACCACATATACTACACATATAAAAGTTCAAATTTAGATATAAGGCCATCTCAGATTTTGCCTTTTATAAATATGGCGGGCATTCAAAATGGCGACTATACATATTATGTGACTAATAGCATGATAACTTTTGAACTTAAAGCCCGATTTCAGCCAAATTTGGCATCAAGGTTCTTTTTTTGATGAATAAGATCGAAGTCTTGAACCGGAAGAATCGGTTTACTAAAAGTTGTGGTTTTACTGTTTTTTATGTTAAAATATGTTGGTTTTTTTTTTCAATTCTTTCACCCTGTATATAATAATTTTTCAAAAAAGCAATACCACCATTGAAAAGACAGTAAAAATACATTTTTGGAAATATTTTAAACTTTTTAGTTATGTTAATTACCATTTAATAAATGCATAACGTATCTTCACATGTACCTTTGTGCGGCAGATTTATTTTGAATGCCCGCCATTTTTGTAAAAGACCAAACCTGAGACGGCCTTATATCTAAATTTAAATCTTTGTATGTTTAGTGTGTGTGGTCTAAATTATATGCTTCTACCATTAAATGCACAATAATTCTTATATTATTTGCACGAATCTGCCGCACATGGGTTCATAGGTACATGTGAAAATAAGTTATGCATTTATTAATTGGTAATTAACATAACTAAAGAGTTAAAAATATTTCCTAAAAAATATTTTTACTCTCATTTCAACGCCGGTATTACCTTTTAAAAAATTAATATATACAGGGTGAAAGAATTGAAAAAATAAACAACATATTTTTATTTAAAAAATCAGGAAAAACACAACTTCTGGTAAGCTGATTCTTCCGGTTCAAGACCTTGATCTTTTAGGTCAAAAAAAGAACCTATATACCAAATTTGGTTGAAATCGGACTTTTCGTTCAAAAGTTATCGTGCTATTAGTCACATAATATGTATAGTCGCCATTTTGAATGCCCGCCATTTTTGTAAAAGGCAAAATCTGAGATGGCCTCATATCTAAATTTGAACCTTTGTATGTGTAGTATATGTGGTCCAAATTATATGCTTCTACCATTAAATTCACAATAATTCTTATAATATTTGCACGAATCTGCCGCACATAGGTACATGTGAAGATAAGTTATGCATTTATTAAATGGTATTTAACATAACTAAAACGTTAAAAATATGTCCTAAAAAATATTTTCACGCTCTTTTTAATGCCGGTATTACTTTTTTGAAAAATTTATATATACAGGGTGAAATAATTGAAAAAAAAATAACATACCTTTACATAAAAAGTCAGGAAAAGCACAACTTCCGGTAAACCGATTCTTCCGGTTCAAGAGCTTAATCTTATAAACAAAAAAAAACCTTTGTACCAAATTTGGTTAAAGTCGGAATTTTCGTTCAAAAGTTATCGTGCTATTAGTCACATTTGTATCGTCGCCATTTTGAATGCCCGCCATTTTTGTAAAAGGTAAAATCTGAGATGGCCTCATATCTAAATTTGAACTTTTCTATGTGTAGTATATGTGGTTCAAATTATATGCTTCTATCGTTAAATGCACACTCCTTATAATATTTTTCACGAATCGGCCGCACTAATAAATCGATAGAGAGACAAATTCTGAGCAGAATTTGTTATATCAGGTAAATCAATACTTTCTGAGTTATTAAAGATTTTCCTCTTCTTCTTCTTCTTCTTCAGCCTAAAGTAATCCAACTTTGGACATAGGCCTCCCCCAATTCAATCCAGTGTTTTCCATATTGAGCCACTTGCTACCAGTCGTGTCCTCAAATCTTCTTAATGTCATCAGCCCATCTCATTTGTGGCCTTCCTTTGCTTCACCTTCCTAACCATGGTCTCCATTGTTGTATTTCGTGGTTTCATATTTTATCCTTCAGTCGAGCATTGTGTGCTGAAAAACACCATTTTAGTTTAGCAGAATATTCTCCTGCGTCTTTTACTTTGGTTTTATAAGTCTCACGCTGAGCATTGGTCTTTCCATCGTTCTTTGTGTCTTTACTATTTTATGAAAATTGGCCTTGGTGAGGGTCCACGTCTGTGAACCATACGTGGGTATAGGGAGGACACACTGATCGCAAACTCTGGTTTTCAAATATTGTTCTATTTTGTGTTTTTCAAGATCCAACTCAATTTTCCAAATCCTACCCACGTTAACATTATTCTTCTGGTAATTTCGGCAGTTTGATTTTCTTTGTTGACTTTCATTATCTGTCCCAGGTAGATGTATTCGTTTACTGTTTCTTAATTTATGTCTTTCAACATTATTTTTCTAATGTTCGGAGTATTCGTCATTATTTTTGTTTTTTTCCAAGTTCATCTTAAGACCTACTTTTTCCGAAGCTTGAAATATTTGCGTCATCATGGTCTGCAATTCTTCGAAACTTGTAGCGAATATTACAATGTCACTCACTATATCTCAAATGACTCAGTTTTCTTCCATTAACATTGATTCCTTTATCTGCTCAAAATGTCTTTGAACACGTCTTCCAGTTCCAGTGTGAATAGCTTTGGTGAGAAAACGTCTCACTGTCGAACTCCTCTATTGATTGGTATAGCTTTGGTTTTCTCATCTATTTCTATTTTCATTGTAGCTTTCTTAAAAATATTATGTACGAACATTCTGTATCGAGAGTCTATCCCGCAGTTGTTCATAGCTCTCTCTATTGTCCAAAGGTCTATGGAGTCGAATGCCTTTTCATAATCAACGAAGTCAATGACTAAGTTCAAGTTATATTCATTGGCTTTCTCTATTAGCGTTCTGACTGTGAAAAGATGATCCGCTGTACTATAACCTTCGGAAGGGTTTCCGAAAGGGTATTAAACATCAAAGATTAAAATTTTTCGTGAAAAAATGCGTGTTTAAAGGCGGCTTATAAAGCCGCCTAACTCAAAATAACTCAAAAAACTACACTCACCGGCAGAAAAAACCGCTATCCCAAAAAATGGGTCATTTTTAATGTCTTGTATTTCCTAAACCTGAGGTCCGATTTAAGTAATTTTTTTAATATGTTATAGCCTTATTCTTTATCAATATCGCTGTAATAATATCGTTGCTAGACAGGTACATTGTCATTGTATACAGGGTGTACGAATCAAACTGTGTTTTTTTCTCAAATTTTGGAACACCCTGTGGAATGTTCTAGCTTCTACAAAATACTGAAATTAAAACCCAACTATAGCTTCAGGTTTTCTTAACATTTTGTTTTTTGATTCATTCGCTTATGTTGGATAATAAAAAAGTTAGGCACTTTAACAACTAGCTCTGTTTTTCGTCAATATAGGGTGTTTTTAAATAAGTACGGCAAACTTTTAAGGGGTAATTCTGCATGATAAAATAATGACAGTTTGCTTTATAAACGAATGCCCGCAAATGCTTTGTTTCCGAGATAGGGGGTGTTGAAATTGTTTTTACAAACTGACGATTTATTTATTGCTCTAAAACGGTTTGTGATACGCAAATGAAATTAGGTAGATTTTAAGAGGTAGTTATTGCGCATTTTTTGGCATACAATATATATTCACCATTGACGTGCATACGGGATATATCTAAAATGTTTATACCCGTATGCACGCCAATGGTGAATATAAAATTCTTAATTGTATGCCAAAAAATGCGCAATAACTACCTTTTAAAATCTACCAAATTTAATTTGCATATCACAAATCGTTTTAGAGCAATAAATAAATCGTCAGTTTGTAAGAACAATTTCAACACCCCCTATCTCGGAAACGAAGCATTTGCGGGCATACGTTTATAAAGCAAACTGTCATTTTTTATCATGCAGAATTACCCCTTAAAGTTTGCCGTACTTATTTAAAAACACCCTATATTGACGAAAAACAGGGGTAGTTGTTAAAGTGCCTAACTTTTTTATTATCCAACATAAGCGAATAAAACAAATAACATAATGTTAAGAAAACCTGAGGATATAGTTGGGTTTTAATTTCAGTATTTTATAAAAGCTAGATCATTCCACAGGGTATTCCAAAGTTTGAGAAAAAGACACAGTTTGATTCGTACACCCTGTATACAATGACAATGTACCTGTCTAGCAACAATATTATTACAGCGATATTGTTAAAGAATAAGGCTATAACATATTAAAAGAATTCATCAGGTTTAGAAAATACAAAACATTAAAAATTACCCATTTTTTGGGGTGGCGGTATTTGGTGCCGGTGAGTGTATAAGTTTTTACAAAAAATTTATCATTACCAAAATTGAAGCTAATGAAAATCGAATAAATTTCTTACTTGAAAAACCTGTTAATATTAATTCAAATTATAGTTAATTGAATGTTGAATGTATATTTTTTCGGTGCATACTCAGAGTTGAGTATGCACCGAAAAAATATACAAGCTTAAACAACTGGAAAACGATGCATTTTATAAAATATACTTACTAAATATTTGTCAAAGTATTCAAAATACCTATCAATAAATAAGCTCTAAAATAAGTTGATGGCATCAAAATTTATGCTCTCAAAATTTTTCCAAAAAATATTATAGGTTATTTAGAATAACTCTGTTAATTTTTATATCAGGTTCATCCCAAAACCATTTGAAAGGTAATTTCAAGGACTATAATACGGTATAAAATCTAATCTTTTAAATCATTAATTTTTAAAAGATAAAAGGTTAAAGGTTAATTTATTAAAGTTACACGGTTCTCGCAGTAAAAGTTAGGCTTGAAAGATTTGTATCTCGGTTATTTTTTTCATACTAAACTAAAAACTTTGTTAACAAAATAACTCAAAGTTTGATTTAAAATTTATATTTATAATTTTTACGTATGTCGAGTATTGTTTGGAATTATTATAAAGAATGAAATTAACAAAAATTTGAAAAATTCTGATTTGCTTAAATTATACCTATTTTTTTTCAAAAATATGCGTTCTAAACAGATCAAAATTTTTAAATCATTACTTATGCTAAAATAAAGAAAGTCTTATAGGGATTCCCATAAATTTTAATTTTTGTGCAAATTGCGTATGTTTTATTTTTCAATTTTTCCCAAATGTCCTCTTATTTTCCTAACACTGGCCTCATTTTGATACTATTAACTTCTTCTGGAACTCATTTTATAGGTATTTCTGAGTACTTTAACAAGTGTTAAATAAGTATATTTTATAAAATTCTTCGTTTTTCCGTTATTAAAGCTTAAATAACGGAATTAAAACTAAAATATTTTTTAAGTAAGCAATTTATTCAATTTTTTATTAGTTTTATTTTAAGTAATAATAACTTTTTTGTAAAAACTTTTTTTCCAAAAAGCTTTCAAAAATAGTTTTTGTGGTTTTTATGAAACCTAATTTTAAAACATGCAGTTTTTTTCACGAAAAATTAAAATCTTTGAAGTTTAATAATTTACAAAGTATTGTCTTATTTTAATAACTTGATATAAAAATTTTGCTTAGAATTTGCCCCTTTATCGATTTATGGGGTTATTTTTAATATAATAATTTTCACTCGCTAGAAGTAATGGCATTCACCCCAGGGTAAATGCTAAAGTTGGCACCATGTCACTTTTGTTTCTTGAGCCACTCACCAATTTTTATGAAAATTGATGGATGTTCACCAAAATCGAAGGTAAAAATAGTTAATGTTTAGTTGAAACACTGATAAATTTGTACACGAATGAATAAAGAAAGTAAAAAAAAATAGTATATCAAAGTGTGTAAGAAGTAATTTATTTCTTTAGCTGAGTGCTTTCGACATAAGCGTCATTATTCGAGCTAATGGTCGATTAGAAAAAAGGCACACTACTTGAGCCATATGCGTGAGCATCTTTTTTTTTTTTTTTTATTTTGGCTTAGACTTACCGTCATACTGCCAGACACATAAGGAATACAAGTTATCAAGTTATACAAAACAGGTTTAAAACAAAGATAACAACTAAAAGGTATTAAGTAACACTAAGCTTAACAGCTAAAACTACTAACTACCAAAGGTATTAATTAAAAATGTTTAAGGGAATTATAATGATAATTTGCTGTCTTTTAAAAAGTTAATTAAAGAGTTGTATACACCTACAGAACCAAGTGATAATAAATATAGTATATTCCAAGGAGTTGCTACTTTACATTTTAATAAATCATTTATTAATTTAGATGAGTAAATTGTATTTTTAGAGCAACCAAAAAATATATGATCTAAATCACTTTCCTCTTCACAATGCTCACATTTATCATTATCCAAAACCTGTATTTTAAATAAATGCTTTGGATAACATGCGTGCCCGAATCGTACTCTAATAATAGAAGTTATGTACTTTCTAGAAGCTCTACAAGACTTGTACCAAGGAAATTTGGGAATATCGGGCTGAATTAACGAGTATCTATTTTGATTCACAAAAGAGTATTCCTTCCACTGGTAGCTCCACTCCCGATGCAGTGTTGACTTGAAAGAGATTATACTATCAGTCAGTGTTATTTTATGTAGGATACTGGTATCGGATGAAACGCTTTCTTTGGCTAATAAGTCGACATACTCATTATGTTCAAATCCTGCGTGTGCTTTAATCCAGATAAAATGTACGTTGATTCCTTTGGTTAAAAGATTTTGTTTAATATGTTTAATTTTATAAATGTATGGGCAGTCTTGGATGTTTGGGGGTCCATACTTACCAAGAGATTTCAATACTGCTAAGGAGTCAGACAAAATTATAATATGGGCGAAATCAAATTCAGCTACATATAGTAAAGCTTCATATATTGCAATAGCCTCTGCTGTATAAATCGAAGTCTCCGGTTTCAGTTTGAATTTCTTTTCTATATGTCCCGATGGTATAAAAAAGGCGCATCCAGTTCCATCTGCAGATTTAGACGCATCTGTATATAGAGCTATTGACTCATTGTAACTATTCGTTATGGATAAAAGAATATTTTTATTTAAATATATGTTTTCACTATAATTTGGTACAATAATATCTGTAGGAGAAAAGAAAGAAGAGTACGCGTAGTTTTTGAATAAGTCGTTCGTTTTATCTATATTTTTTAAGAGTACTATATTTTGATTATAAGCTTCACACAGTAAGGGAGATTTCTTTTTTTGCCAATATTTATTGGTTAGATCATGGCAACTTAAAGTCACTATTTTTTGGTATAGAAGAGGGTTAATTAAGTATACTTTCATTAAATATTTTCTGGACAAAAAACTTCGTCTTAGATTTAAAGGAGGTTCCAAGGCTTCCAAATATAAAGCTTGTACTGGAGTGGATCTCATAGCTCCTAGACATATTCGTAAGGCTGAATTCTGTAAAACGTTGATTTTGTTTAGTAGTGCATTACTTGCTGATCCATACAAAACACTGCCGTAATCGAAAATAGATCGTATGTAAGCTTTATAAAATAATAAACTTACTTCAACATCCGATCCCCACCAAGTTCTATTAATTGATTTAAGAAAGTTTATTCCCTTATTACACCTGTTCAACATGTCGTCAATATGTAACTTCCAGGTCAATTTTTGGTCGAGTATCATTCCAAGATATTTAATTTTATTTTTAAAAGAAAATTTATGCCCACCTAAGGTGATTGTGCTAATATTAGGAAAGTTATGTCTGGTAAATAAACAAACTTGTGATTTACTGCATGATAATTCAAAGCCATTTTCAATAAACCATTTTTTATGGAGACCATAGACACTATTCAAGTTTTCAATGGATTGCTGATATTTCTTGTGTTCTGTGTACAAACAGAAATCGTCAGCATATTGTACAACATTAAATGCAATATTGTTAATAGTGATGTTGTGTAGATCTGCTGTGTAAATGTTAAATAAAATAGGGCTCAAAACGGAGCCCTGAGGTAATCCTTTATTATTAAGTCTAGGGCCTATAAGAGTATGATTATTTTTTAAATAAATTATTCTATTTTTATACAGGTTTACAATGTTAGAAGCAAACTGTGATGGAATATTAAAAAATGTAATCATTTTTTCTTGGAGAATTGAAAGAGAGACAGAGTCATAAGCACCTTCGATGTCTAAAAATAAAGCGGGCACATAACTGTTCCTGGAAAAACTGTTCTGAATGTCTACAACAAGAGTTGTTAAGGAATCTAAAGTTCCATAACCTTTTTTAAAACCATGTTGGTTAGCGGGTAAAGGATTTTGATCCCTTAGCCACCAATCCAACCTAATCTTAACCATCCGTTCGAGAGTCTTCAATATACATGATAATAATGATATCGGTCGGTAAGCTTCAGCTAATTTAGGGTCTTTCCCCGGTTTGGGAATAGGAACGACTATAATACGCTTAAAATCTATTATGCTGTTGCCTTCAATAATTATCTGGTCAAATATATTTAAAAGTAATTGTTTTGCGTTATCTGGTAAATGTTGTATCATAGGATATTTGATTGCATCGTATCCTGGTGAGGTACTAACGCGATTATCAAGGGCAAATTCTAATTCAGTTCTCGAAAAAGGTGTAAGGAGAAAATGATTCTGATCAGATGGAAGCGTTTTAGAATTAATAACATCTAACTGGTTATTTACGTAAGGTGGAGCTATTTTATCGAAAAAATCGTCTACCCATGAATTACTTAGAGGTAATGAAAAATTAACTTTTTTCCTATTCATTTTTCTTGCTTGATTCCAAATAAGACTAGATGGAGTTTGTTTATTTAATTTTGAACACCATGCAACCCAACTTTGTTTGGCCTTTAATTTCAGGAATTTTTTGACACGAGCATTTACTTCTTTGCATTTACAAAAATTTTCAGGAGAAGAATTGTTTTTATAGTTTATTAATGCCTTCTTTCTTTCTGCAACGGATTGATCACATTCCGAATCCCACCACGGAGGGGGAGTCCGTTTGCATTTAAATGGTTTATATTCAGAAATAGATTGTTTAGAAGCTTCATTAATACAGTCAATAAGGAAATTATATTTTTCTTGGGTATTTAAGGATGTGTGAGGTTTTTCGTTTAATAAGGTATCAACAAGCTGAGAGTATAATGACCAATTTGCTTTTTTAATGTTCCACTTAGTACTGGGATAAATGGTATTAGCATTAGTTCCCAAGACATCGATCACAACCTTTATAACGAAATGATTTGATCCCAAGGTATCAAGATCTACAGACCACGAAGTTTTATCAAAAAGGGATGGTGAGCAAAACGTGACATCAATCATGGAATCTGAGTTTCCTGGACTCGTTTGGCAAGTTGGTTGTCCATTATTCATTACTACATAATCTAAATTCTGAATTGTCTCCACAATTTGATGGCCTATATTATCATTTTTATATGAGCCCCACAAAGAATTATGTGCATTCATATCTCCTCCAATGATACAAGGGTGTTTTAGTTGAGAAAATAACTTATCCCAATCTTCGGTTTTGGTTTTAGTTTTTGGGCACCTATATACAGAGAGTAAACTTAAATAACTTTGTTTATAGTTGATTTTAATACCACAAGCAAGCAAGTCTTGAATATAATTTTTTTTAATTGTTATGCGCTCAAAAGGAATACCAGTTTTAATTAAAATAGCAACTCCAGAATAGCCGTCATCGCGATCTTCGCGTATCACATTATAACCTCTATAAATATATACAACATCCCGTTTAAACCAAGTTTCACTTATTAAAGCTATGTCAATATCTTCGGTTATTAAAAAGTTAATAAGGCTGTTTTTGTTAGCAACAGCTGATCGAGCATTCCATTGTATTATTTTGAGTTTAGATTTGTTCGTCATTAGATGAGTTATTTTTTAAAATATTATCTAGAACATTATTAATACCTTTGGCTAACAAATTCATGTCAAGTGATTTTGCCTCTTCTAAACAATTAATATTTTGAATAAAACTTGAGAAAAGAAGTACTAAGGAATCTACTAACTTATTTTTATCATTGTCTGTATTAGGAAAACTTTCCTTATTTAAGGGAGGTAAAGGTTGAGACGGTCCAAATCTGAAAGGGATGAGATATGGTGTAGGATCTTCGGAAGTTGGAGATGATACTTTTCTTTTTTTATTTGCACTATACTCAGTGCTTGATGTACTACAGCTTGGTTGGCTAAAACTTTTGGGTTTCTGTAGGTGAGGCCTCAATGGCTTGAGATAAGGAGATGTACTAACTTCAAAGGAGTTAGTTAATTTTGGAAATTCTTTGTCTGAATTTGACAATATTTCAAATCTGTTATTAGAAATAAGACCAGAAAATGATGAGTCACTCAAATTTTTTGCCTCCAAATATGAGATTTTATGTTCAATCATGATATTTTTTATTTTTTTTTGATGTTCGAAAAAAGGACAGTTTTTAGAGATCGATATATGCTTATCAGTTTTACAGTGTATGCAATACTTTTTTGTTTCATCACATGTATGTATGTCATTTTTAATTTGTCCACATTGTATACAGTATTCCTGTGTACCTTTACACTGTCTAGAAATATGTCCATATTTGAGGCATTTATAACATTGCGTCACTTTACCCAACAATTTTTCCACTTGGAAAAATACATAATTTATCACAACATAGTTTGGCAAACAATTGCCTTCAAAAGTAATTATAACATTACGTCTAGGGACGTATTCTGTATTTCCATCCTTTTCTACTTTCCTGTGCATTCTTTTAATATCAATAATTGGTGAACTAGAGCTCATATATTTTTTCAAATAGTCAATATTATATTTGGTATCAACATCGCGTATCAGTCCTTTGATTTCCAAGAGGTGATTTGGAATGTTGTACGCTTTTAAATTATCGTCCTTTAAGTGACTATTATTGACTAAATTGTTTGCATCCAAAATATATTTGAGGATTACTTTAACACGGTTTCTTCCTATACTTTTAATTTGCTTAATATTATTAATCTTTAATTTTTGATGCAAAATATCTGCAACAACCATTGGATGCAAACGGGAAATATTCTGATCATTGGTCTTCTCAACATAAACACAACAATTTTGAAAGTCGTAACTATTACAATTAATATTAAAAAGTTTTACCTCCCTTGTAGCAGAAGAATTTGTGGTGATAGTTCCTGTATCCATGTCTTGATTACTATCACTAATAACTTCAGCAGTATTTAGTTCGCACACTGGCGTCTTTTTTATATTCTCCCCCATCTGGGGAGAATATTTTCACTTTTGTATCACTATTCTACAATATGTAAATGTTTTTACCCACGATGAAATTTAAATGTTTTAATTGTCACAAAAACTGCTAGCTGAATGTCAATATTTAGGTACGTTTAACCATGGCCAAATTTTAAACTGTTCACACAAAAGTTAAACACCGTGAAAAGAAGCCTAGGCTGTTTAACCCATAGGACTGAAACTTCTTATCAATAATAATTAAAACCACTATAAAATTAATTTAAGTTAAACTACTAAAAAATTAATTTTTTCTGGAGCTATTTTAGATGCAACCGTATTTGACGTTTATTAATGTCAAAGTGTGTGAGCATCTTGACAATATTAATCTGCATTACAATGTGTAATCATGTATGTATATGTATGCTATTGAGTTGATTTGTCCAGTCAGCTGTCTCTCCTAGGTTAAAATGGTTGGGTGATACACCCACACTACGAAAATTTTTTTTATGTGTTTGTAACGTTTATGTGGTCGTTTTGTCTATTTTTTCTGTTTGAGGGTTGTACGGGGGACAAAACAACTCAATAGCATACATTATTACACATTGTAATGCATATTAATATTGTCAAGATGCACACGCATATCGTCGTCCTAATGTGAAAAGTGCATAAGTCCAAAATACCTAATTTTAAAAGAGAGACAGAAAACTAACTGTGCATAAGTCCACTTGTACAGAACTAAATATAATGTGAAAATTGCATAAGTCCGTTTTCATAATAAATTTGTTTCAATTATCAAACAATATGCTGTGTCATTTTAACTTGTACCCTGTAGGTACTCGCCCGTTTACAATAAAAATACTTTTGATTGTATAAACATCAGAAAAGCACCGATACATTTGAAGGGTTTGGACACTAACAAGAGCGGACTTGTGGGACTTGTGCAGATTTCATATGGTTTTCAACATTAATGGACTTATGAAGAATTCATATTAGAAGAAAACAGAGCCATACATAACTTTTGGATAATGCTAACAGATGCCATCAAAAGTCTAAAATTGAATATTTTGGACTTATGCATTTTTCATATTAGGCCGACGATATGCGTCAAGTAGTGGTATTTTCTTCTAATTGACTTAATAATAGCTCGGATGATGACGTTTATGTCGAAATCGCTCAGCACAAGAAATCAACTACTTCTTCTCCTTCTCACTTCCTTTATTTTTAATTTTTGCCTTCATACACTCTACTATTAAGTAAGATCTCGCTTTTTTTCGTGTATTTCATACGGATTTTCTTTTGGTGAAATTCTGCAATTGTGATTGATAACAGCCTCGTTTTGAAAGCAGCTTCTTCGGACATTATCAAATTACAGTTGGGGAAATTCCTCGTAATCTTTCATACATAAAAAGCGTTTTTGGCAATCTCTCTCTACAAATTTTCTCGAATTATATTCTTAAATAGTGTCGGTTTCAAGGCTTGTATAAATTTTCGATTAATCATATCAAAATGAAAAAACTCTCCGGTCTCTCCATGTTCAACTTATAGGCATCTAAAGTATCATTTATAATACTTACAAGTGATAATTTCGACACATCACAACGCTTTTTGGATAATTACTTAGCTTAATATAAATATGGTGAAAATTTAGAAAGATTTAGGACGGGAAGAAACGGAGAACCTGAACCTGGAAAAGAAGACAATTATTACAAGCTGCAATGAATACATATATCTGGGAATAAAACTAACTAGTACAGGACGAAACGAAGAAAATATTAAGGAAAGGATAGTAAAGGGAAAATAGGTGATAGGAGTCCTGAATTCGGTACTGTGGCAAAAAAATATAAGAAGAGAAAATAAAAAACGAATTTACAACACAATATTAAAACCAGTGTTAACTTATGGAGCTGAAGTCTGGTAATTAACCAACAAGTACAAAGATAAATTACTAGCCACTGAGATGGATTTTTGGAGAAGGTAGCAAGAAGATCTAGACTAGAACACATAAGAAATGACGACATTTGACAACAAATGGAAATAGAAAGAACAATCATAGATGACATAGAAATAGTAAGACGAATGGACGAAAGGAGAATCCCCAAAAAGTGTTAGAATGGACCCCCACAGAAAAACGAAAATGAGGAAAACCAGCAACTACATGGATAAAGGGCATCTCCAAGGCGATGTCTGAAAGAAATCTAAGAGAGGAAGACTGCCACAATAGAAAGGAGTGGCTATTAGCAACGGAAAGGGGTAGAACGCTACAAAACCGATATAATATAAGAAAATTTAGAAAGATTTTGCTTTATCATTGTGTAGATTTACCATTTTGCAGTTATTATTTTTTTTCTTCTGCTTTCGGCCTGTTGAGCATATTTGAAAGCACATGAGATAGCTAGTAGTTCACCAGTAGCGTACAGTCTACAGGCCATAGGCCAAGGAGAAATTTTATAGAGTTCGATAGGCGTTGTACGTACAGACGTACATAGTCCAGGGCGCATCTATTTTGAGATGGACATTAAGAGGTGACTCATATTTTTTTACAGAAATTGCTTAGAACTATCTCAGATAATAATAATTGAGATATCATCACATTCAAAAAGGTCGGGAACATTGTTTAAATAATCAAAATGTCAAAAAATGAAGGAAAAATTTGATTTTTTTCTTCGTTTTTTGATTATAACTTTAAAAGTATTCACTTCAGAGAAAAGTTGCACTAACATAAAAGTTGCGTAATTAAATTTCCTACAATATAGAGTTGGTTATAAAGTTTAAGAGTTGTTATCCTTATTGAAAAATAGCAATAACTGCGAAAAAACCATAAAAAAAACAAGTATTCGCATTTTATGGTTTTCAACCATTTATACTGCACTTAAGACCTTCATGCTCTACCCAAAAATACAATATGACATAATAAAATAATACTGTAAATATCATTAAGATCGGTTTAACAGATTTTGCAGAATAAATTTTGAAATCCAGGTTTCAGTTGATTTCCACCAAAATTTCTTTAAATCTTTATCTAATATACTATTTTCTAACTCTATATTTTGTTGTATTTTAATATTTAAATTCCACAAAAATAAAACTAATTTGATTATTGTTTGTGAAATATTGTTTAGCAGTTGCATATGTTTAAAAATAATAAACTTTCATTATCTAAGTTAAAATATTATATAAACAAAGAAAGTTTTTGCTAAAAAGTGTAATTTCAAAGGACAGAGTATGTGTTTTTATTTTGCAATAAACAAATCTATTTATTTATATCGAAATGTACTAAAAATTAAAATTTATCAATCATTATCAAAGGTGATTGGAATGCCCAATCAGAGCGAACGTATCCGTTGTCATGCGAGTAGCACCAAAAATTAATGTTTATTTAAAAAAATTCCTGACGCTGTATTAGTTAACCGATTTTAATTTTGCAAATTGCAAATAAAAGGTACAGTATTATTATATATGTGTAAAAAAATTCAACTTACTGTCTGCTTTATTTTCAGTCCTACAACATTTTGAAAAAATAATTTTTTTTTTGCGAAAACTTGATTGCGTAATTTATTTTGCAAAATCTGTTAAACCGATCTTAATAAAATTTACAGTGTTGTTTTATTATATAATAGAGTTTTTCTGGGCAAAAATTACGATCCTAAGTGTAGCATAAATGGTTAAAAAACGTAAAATGCGAGTACTTGTTTTTTTATGGTTTTTTTCTCAATTATTGCTATTTTGCAACAAGGGTGACCATTTTTAAAATTATTAACTAATCTTATATTGTAGGAAATTTAATTACGCAACTTTTATGTCAGTGCAAGTTTTCTCGGAAATGAGCACTTTTAAAGTTATCAAAAAAACTAAGAAAAAAATGGAATTTTTCCTTCATTTTTTGACATTCTGATTATTTAAACAATGTTCCCGACCTTTTTGAGTGGGAGGATAAGTCAAGTATTATTATATGAGTTATTTTCAAGCAATTTCTGCAAAAAAATATGAGTCACCTCTCAACATCCAAATGTACTAATATTTTTACAGATGCGACCTGGTAACAGTGGTCACAGAGCATTCAACTACGGTTTCAGTTTGTGACGCGTCAGTGTAATTGTTACATTTTTTAGTAGGTATGTTACAATTTTTTATGTTTATCAGCTCTGGAAAGAGAATTCTTTATACTTTATATATTAACAGTATATTCCTTCTTAAATTTGGTGAGGGAAATATGATGATTTATGAGTATGTTTGTCAAATAGGGATTAGTGGAGAGTGATAGACTTCTAGTTTCATACAAATTTACATCTTTTAATAACGGCTGTAGAAGATTAGAAGAAAAATGATGTATACTTATGTGCTATTAAAGGTTGTTATGGATTTGGTGTGATGATATAATTAAAGAATGTTGGTAATCAAAGAATATTAAAGAAACTTGGAGGAGGAAGAAACCTAAA